>NC_086171.1:9270000-9634902 GCF_023053635.1 Elgaria multicarinata webbii | reverse complement strand
TAGTGTTGCTCCAACAAAGAGATCTTGACTTGGTGTTGTTTATTAAAAAGCAGAGAATAAATAAAATGCCAATGGGATAGTTTGCTTTTTATAAGCCAGAGCTGGGAAGCCTGAAGAGAGGCCCAGAGAGAGCATCTGTTTTCACATTAAGCACTGATAAATATACTTAGGAAAAGGTTATCATGTTGTGGTCTGTGCAAGAGATTAGCCTGTGGCTATTGGCATGGAAGCTAGATATGTGCCTGACTACTTAACATTTTATAAATTCTTCACACTAAGTAACTTGCAGATCCTTCTCTCAGATTTTGGCAATGCTCTGTACAAATCATGCTCCCCTAACTAAGACACTGTGCTCAAGTAGTTGCACCTACCCGTGGGCCAGCAACGCCAACATTGCCTCTGTCACCAGGTTTGCCAGGTTCGCCCTGTTGGAGAATTAAAAGGACATGAAAATAAGTCACTGTTTTAGGACAGAGAATAGCTAAACTCAAGTTACTTTTCAGTTTATGTATCTCATGCTTTTTGAGGTCAGTGCAGGCATCAGAGATTGGCATGGTTGGGCACCTGCTGAGGTCCATGCCTCAGCAGGGGACCCACCATCATGAACACCTGCTCTTCCTACTTACGGTTGCCATCTTTTTGTTCACACATTCTTGGTCCCAGAATAGATGAGCAAATGATGACAAAGCGGATGAGCACCAGCACCCACTTATTCACAAGCTCTCTTCGCCAGCAAGCAATTAGTTGGCAGGAATAATGGCGAGAATGGTGAGAGGGGGCCTACAGTGAAGGATTCTTGCTCAACTCCCTACAAAACCCATGAGACAGATTCACAGAAATACAGAGGCTTGATGATTTGTTCCCTTTCAAGGCCATAACTTATCTCAGGGAGATGCTTGCAACACCTTGCCTCAAATACCCTCAGAGAAGTAGATTCAACAACCTCCCTGGCTGGCCTTTCCCATTATGGCCTTGAAGCTTTTGTCCTATGATTTGAAAAAGTCCTGCTGATGCATTAATCAACTATTTTTCCCACCTCCTCCGTTTCAGTGGCATTGGGTACATTTATTTACACTCAGAAAAAAAAAGTGGTCTGCCAAACATTAAACCTAAGCCATCATGCCCAGGGAACAAATGGATGGAACTAAATTATATAACAATCCAATCATTGCCTTAGATCCAACTGTCTATATGTTCAGGACTATGATAGTCTACAACCCTCTCGGGACTGTACTACTTACAACTACTGATGGAAGATCATGTCTGAATGCTTCCCCATGTAATAAAACAAGCCCTTTGCACATATAAAACGAGGGCACTTCTCATTCACATGCTAGCTTTCCACAGGGAGGGGATTTTCTATGATGGTGCATTTGGGGCATGGCTATACGAGGGGAGGGGAGGGGTGTGATCTCGCGATTTTCCCAGGAGGAAGAGGACGTTGAGGCCGCCATTTTGTTTTGTTTTTTTCAATCGGGGAAGAGCGCAGGAGCGCTCCTGTGCAAAAAGTAAGTTTGTAAAACAAAAAACCCCTCCCGCTCCCCCCACCCTACCCCCGATGGGCACAGAGCTCCTGAGGAGCTCCGTGCCCTGTGCCCAGTTTCCGGCTCCTTGCGTTTACTCACGAGGAGCTGGGACAAAACCACGACGGCGGGCCACACCTCCCGCAGTCTCAGGATCATCCCAAGACCTTGGGAAAAACTGGGATGGAAGGGTAGGGCGATATCCAGGGGAAAGGGAAGAATCATCCCTCCCTGCTCCCAGGATGTCCTGTGCGTCATGTGGACATACAGAGATGATCCCGGGGCGATCCCTGGGATATTGCCCCATCTAGCTATGCCCTTGGTCACATATTGCCTAACTTGCATTCTGAATTGGCACAGTTCAAGAAGAGTAGTATCATGTGAACAGGTAGCTTGGCCATTTTTGGTTCATCACCTCTCTTCCCCACCTATGCACTGCTCAACTATGTGTTTACGATATCCCACACTTAGTTTGCAATTAAATGATGCACTGGGGCTGCGGTACTGAAAAGGAAACTGAATCTCTCAAGTGCATGTGTGCAACAGCTGGTGCATGCGCCAAAGAGTCTCCTGGATTGCAGCCATTCTCCTGAGTAAGAATGAAAGCAAAAGGGGCTAACAGATGACCACGTTGATGGGACGAACCACTAAATCCCAAATCGTTTTATGCCAGCAAAGCAGAGTTGCGAGTGACACATCATGGACTGTAATACTGCACTGGGACTGTAGTGATGTTATTCTGGTGTTCATTGCTGGGATACTAGAAACATCACATGTGATGGCATGATGTTAGTCTCATGGGCAGCTCTCCTAAGTTGCCATGTTGTTCTATGGCGACACCACAAAGCTCAATTGCACTTACATTGAGACCTTTTGGTCCTGGGAATCCGATGATGCCAGGTTCACCTCTTGCGCCAGCTGGGCCAGCTGGGCCAGAACGTCCCTCAGAACCAGTAAGACCCTAGAGGGAAAAGAACAGTACTTTTATTCTAGATCCATACCTTCACTGCCTGAAAAATGTACCTCCATTGAAAGCAGCACACTCCAATGTGTCTTTCTTTTTAAACTGGAAGAGCTATCTGGGCTATGAAATTCCTTATATCACTTTCTTTCTATTTTATGGCACTGGTAATCCAAAGCCAATGAAATCAAGAGAATCCCCTCCCCTTCACATTTACATGGAGCTAGCAGTATATATAACTGGAAACTTGTTTCCCCCCAATATTAATCAGTGCCACTATGCTATAAGCTGTTGCTTAGTCCTTGTGTTGTATTCATGCAACACTCTTAGGTACAACATACCCTCCAGACTCTTCCCCCCTCTCTTCTCTTGGTCTAGGAGAAACCTTGCTGCAGACCTGTGCTAGGAGACCCATCAGGGAGCTGTATAGAACCATGTTAATAAATTTGTTAACCAAGGCATGTGTGGATAATGAATCAGAAGGTCCAACAGAGGACACCACTATCATTTCCTAAACAGGCCTTTAGTTGGGGCCAGGGATGGGTTTGAGCATGAGGAAGATCGGAGTTCAACAATAGGCGCTTGAGCAAATCACAATCTCTTTGTCTAGCCTGGCTCATGGGCCTGTTGCTAGGATAAACAGGATGTTAAAGAACATTAAAAGCTGCTGTAAAATGTACCTATAAGAATCCAAATGCTAATTTAAAAGATACATGTTTTTTAAAAGATATCTTTGCAGAATAAAATGTAGAATCCTTACCATGGGGCCTTCTTTGCCAGCAGGGCCTGGGCTTCCAGATTGACCGGGGAGACCCTAAAAAGCACAGACATGTCACCTTAATATGTTGTTTAGGTTTATTTGAAACTGGAATGCAACTCAATTCCACCCCACCCCCTCTCTTCCACACATTAAAATGTATAAGTAAAAATAATTGAAGGATATGCTGCTATCTACCTGCCATATAAAGGTCTACTGGACAATGTCCCTACTAAACTCAGTGAGACTTACTCCCACAGTGCAACCCTATACTTGTCTACTTAGGAGTAAGTCCCACTGAGTTCAATGTTCCTTACTCTGGTAAGTGGGTACAGGATTGCAATCAAAGCCTGCATTGGATTGTGGCTTCAGTTTCACATCTGTACAATGGGAAGGTATCTCACAGCAAAGCAGTGAGAGGAGAATAAGGTATTGAATGTAGAGCAGTTCTTGTCACTATAAATATTAACCATGATTAAAAATCATCATCAAGTATAGCACATTTTTAAAATGGGCCATTTGAAAACAAAGTCATGTAGCCTCAGAATACTACTCTCTAAAGGGAAAAAAAAATCCCCACACCATAAATCTGCCCATTTATTTGGATGCTGCCCCCTTACCAAGTCACCTCCTCCTCCTGCTCATCCATACTTACTCTTGCACCCATGACACCGGGTTCACCAGGGCGACCTCCATCTCCATTGGGACCTTTAGCACCAGCAGAGCCAGTAGCACCACGGTTGCCAGCAGCACCCTACAGAGAAAGTACATCACGCTCAAATTGGAGGGAGCAACAACGGCAGAAAAAGATAAACATCCCTCTGGCTTTGCAGATGGAGGACAAACCCAACACGACTAAGTCATGAGACAGATTAAAAAGAAGAAAAGGAAAAAGAAGGCAGCTTACCATAACACCAGCTCTGCCATCAGATCCAGGGAGACCACGAGATCCAGGAACACCCTAGGGGAAAAGAACACAAATATCTGGTCAGAAATGGAACAGAGTTTCCACCAGAAGGCAAAGGCTAGCCGTGCTATGTATGAGTCAGGATTTACAGAGGAATGCTTGGCACCTGTGATGGGCCTTACGGTGAGTGTTTCTTCATTTTGTAGAAATGGGGCACCTGGAGAAAGATCCAAACTTGGCTTTTCTCTTCCAATTTATAACAGAACTTGAATTTCAATATCCTCTCAGAGAATGGGAACGAAGTCAGACAGTTAGGGTCTGTCCAGGGAGGGCTGCTTCCCAGGGTCTTTATTGGCTACTGTAGAGCCCAATGAAGAGAACAGGAAGCTCCCCATGGAAGAGTGGGCATCATTTCAATAGGACCCCTATTTTCAGTGTGCATAGCCAGCCATGACTGCCTGATTGACGTTGCTCTCGCGTCATTCCTCATTGGCCCTGAAGACCACCAGCAGCTCTGGCGTCAGTTTTTTGAAGGTCCATAAGCAAGACACCCTCAATGGCCATCCTCTCCTCCAATGAGTCGACCTTCTCACCACCGTTATCATCAGCTGCTCTTACTCCTCACCCTCTTTCTCCTCACTGCTGCCACTTGCTTGCTTGACAAGCAGAAAGCCAGTGAGCAGCGGTATCTACTGCTTCTCCTTGTTATCTGGGCCACTTCAAGGAGCAGGTGAAGATGCAGATTGCAATAGGGAAGAGCAGGAGTAAGTCCAGGGAGCTCTGTCAGTGGGTCCACATGGGTCCTTGGCTGGTGCTCCATTATGCCTGCCTTGACCAGCAGGGACTGAGGCAGGATGATGCATCTCTCATAATTAGATTGATCATAAGGGATGAAACTCTGGACTAAATGTCTGATTTTAGGGTCACCTGGACATGTCCTTAAGCTTGTCCAACCAAGGTTTATGTCTAGACCCACATTTTTTATTTTAATGGCAGGAGAAAACTAATCAAATTGGTCAGATTTGAAACTAGGTGAGAAAGCACTGCGGCTATTAAGATGCTACCTTCACGTGACACTATGATATGGTCCTCTTGAGACTATAGTGTAATGTCGGGAATACAGCATCATTACTGGGTTGTAAGTGATTTTATGAACTTTGATAAGAATGAACTAATCAATGAGACAGTCATGACTTTTACACAACTTTTTGCAACATAGGGCTTGTAACCACAGGACAGAAACAATGGGTTGTCACAGGGCCAATTCACATATTATATTTCTCCACTAATGGGAATGTGCCTGTGGATGACCTCTGTGCCTGGAAAACTAATGTGTGAATGTGTTGTACGTGTGAATTGCATCTCCTCCCAGAGCCAGAGCTCGGTAATACATGGGTCTGGAAAGAAACCATTCATCTGCATAACACAGCTATGCAGGCATGGAGATCTCCTATGGGATTGATTCAATGGATAGAAAATATAATATGCAAATACACTCTCACTATCCCAAGGATTAAGCTAAAAATGTAGCATTCTGTGCCCTAACATTCCTATTTTATTCCATTTCATACTATTTATCTTCTGACACTCAGCAATGAGCGACCTTTTGCTCAACTGCGATTATGCTAATCTTTTCTAGATTTCTACCAGATTTTAAGCATTGGCAAGCCTTCAAGGGAACATCCCATTCTTCCCAATTAACTAAAATTCAGCAGGTCTTAAGAAGTGCTAATCATTTTACAAAAACATTTTTAAAAAGCCTATATATTTTACTTCCATTTATAATACACCAACTAATTTCTTTAAAAAAAAGGCCTAATACTGTTATTATCATTTTAAAAATCCAAAATTGCATTTAGGTAAGTAGTGATTTTTAAAGAACAACAGATTAATGTGAAAATATTTCAGGATGTCTGATATTTAGCAGAAATGCTATAGGTGGGGTCTTCTTTAGGACATAAGAAACTATCCTATTCCAAGACAGGTCAATGGTCTACGTAGTACTGGGTAGTGGTCAATGGTGTCTTGGGAAGAGGTCTCTCCGAGCCTTGGTATCTTTTAATTAGAACCTCAGTCCCTGTATATACCAACCATATGCTCCCTCTATCAAATCACGGCCCACACCACAGCATTTGAGGGTCTCAGGCAGAAGCTTTCCCCATCGCCTGCTATTTGATCCTTGCAAATGGAGATGCCAGGGATCAAACCTGAGACCTTCTGTGTCAAACATGTGGTCCACCAATGAGCTATGGTCCTTTCCCAAGGATCTCCCTGAGACTTTCCAGATGTTTTTCCAGTGTGCGAGGGAGGGACTTACTCTTAAACCTGCAGGTCCAGGTGCACCAGTAGAGCCGGCCTCACCATTGCTACCCCTCTTGCCTTCCTCACCACTTGAACCAGCAGGACCAGATGGGCCAGCAGAACCCTGTTCGGTTGTAAAAAAAACAAAACAGAAGCCTCAGCATCTTGCATAACAGGCTACATTGGAAAACAACAACACCCAAAATAAAGAAAACAATCTCCCATATTGCTGCATTATGATACTTACAGGCTCACCCTTGTTACCAGTTTCTCCCTTGGATCCAGCAGGGCCAGGCTCACCCTAGAGTCAAACATAATAAGACACGCCGGCAGTGAGCACTGTAGAAGGAGCTTTCATTTTTCTACTGAGCATCTAAGCTTCAGGTTTTCCAAGCAACTAAGAACTACAAGAGCAAAGACTGATCTTTCGAGCACAAAGGTACTCAGCCACACAACCTCGCCTGGGTCGTTGCTCAAATTATGAGGAGTGGAGGGAGGGGCCCCCTTCATGAAATTCCCACTCCCCACTCCCTGATTCCACCCCACCCCCATTTTAGACAAATCATGCTGCCCTGTCTGGCAGGTAAGTTAAGAGGGCCAGGCCTGCTCTGCCTCTCTATCTGCTGTAATTTGAGCATTGGCCTGGACAAAAGAACCAGTGTAGCACAATAGGAGAATGAGTTGGGAAGTTCCTAGTTCAAAACTGACTTTAGCTATTAATGAACTATGTGGCTCCACTATTCTTTCAGCATCCCATATGCAAAATGGAGATAATGTAACACTGGTCTAGCCTACAGGGCTGTCGTAAGGATTAGTGAGACAATGTCTCTTTGAAGAGGAGTACGGAACCTATGGCCCTCTGGATGTTGTTGGGCTACAACTCCTATCATCCCTGGCCACTGGGCATGCTGGCTGGGGCTGATGGGAGATAGGGTCCAACAACATCTGGAGGGCCACCAGTTCTCCAACCCTTGCTGTAAATAATGTTTTGAGCAGTTAAGAAAAATGTTAAGTGGTTATTAGATAAAAAGAATGTGTGTTAGTGACTGTTAGCAATTAGACATTAAGGGCTAGTGGTCCAATGCCATTAGGTTGACAGAAGGCAGGATCCCTGAATGTTTTACTGTTATCAGTCATTGCTTCTTCAGACTTGGCTGAATATGGAAAATATGGCAGGGATATCGCACAACGCGGCACCAATTAGGCAGTTTTAAACCAGAAGCTGGAGGTTGACATAAGTAGTACATGAGAGAAAAGTACAACAACCAGCTAAAATGGCCATTGTTACGACGGTGCCCTGCTGCCTTTATGGAAGCAATAACTGTAAAAAACCAGAACGAAAAAGGGAAGAACATTATAAAGGCAATACCACTTACAGAAAGACCTCTAGCACCAGAAGCGCCAGATGGACCAGATGGGCCGGGGATACCACGAGGTCCTGGGAGGCCAGGAGCACCAGCTACACCAGGAAGACCCTGTCCAAAAGGAAAGGGGAGAGAGAGAAGGACACATTAAAACCCCATTACCTTCTCCGCAGCACAGTTAAAGGCATCCTCTAGGAGTTAAATTCAGTTAGACACAGATATACTTACAGCTGCACCTTTAGCACCATGAATACCATTGGCACCGGGGTTACCCTAGAAAGCAAAGTAAAAGATACGTTATGATTTATTTATTTTAAATGGAATTCCCTGGGCCCAAGAATCTATATTAAGCCCTGGCAGGGACTAAATTTAACTTACTGGAGGGCCAACAGGACCAGCAGCACCAGGGAGACCAGCCTCACCACGAGGACCAGCAGGTCCGCTTGGACCAGTGTTACCAGCAGATCCTACTTCACCCTGTTTGAGAAAGAAAGAGAGATTGGGCACAAATAAATCTTCAAGCACAAGACAGTGGGTGAAGGTTGTGTGGCCCATTTCAGCATAAAATGCCACTGTGATCTGACTTTAAAGCAACCTTCCTCAACCTGGTGTCATCCAGATGTTTTGGATTACAACTCCCAGCATTCCTGACTATTGGCCATTCTGTTTGGGGCTGGTGGGAGTTGTAGTGCAAAAACTCTGGAGGGCATCAGCTGCTTTAAAGAATAACAGTGGTAATACCATCCAATACACCTGTCTCAATGAGATGGGAACAAATTAGAATAGTAACCCTGACCAAATTGTAGCAGTTAATTCTCTGTCTCTGTCTCTCTCTTTCACAGACACAGACACATACACAGACAGAGACAGAGACTGCTGACTTAATTTTAAAAAAAGGAATCCTTACATGTGGGCTTGGATCATCTGATGCATTGCATACTGGGCCATGAGGCCTTTCCATATGAAAGAAAACATGACTACAAAACAATATGATGCTAATATAACAACAACGTTTGTCTTCCTGGGAAGACAGCAATCGACCTCTCAAACTTGGTCCACAATTTCATTATTGTCCAGCTTTGCTAACCCATTTAAAACCCAATGAATTCCAAGCAAAACAATGATCGTAACCGCTAAGATAATGACATGCAGTTTCCCTCCAAAGCATGTGATTGATAACTCAGACACTGTTTGTCCCCAAAGTCTCGTCACATATGTTTGTAGGAGGGAATAGGCTGCATTCTTCAAACGGTACGATGATCATATTGCTTTGTCTGAAAGCATTTTGTGGCAAACTGTTGTTGGAGGTTTTTACTGAGCATCTGTGCTAGAGGATTCTGGTTAGGTTACTGTCCTACCTTGGCTCCAGGCGCACCAGGGAATCCTGAGGCTCCAGCAGAACCAATGGGACCCTGCAATTTTAAAGAAAGAAAGGAAGACATATTTAGAGATCTGCTGATACAGGCACTTTGCAAAAATAAACAAAGGAACAGCCAAGCACACTTGAATCAATGATCGTGATATAGTTAATATAACTTCTGAAAGTCTAAAATGACAAGCAATGAAAACAGGAATGACTGATATGAATGTAGAATGCCCTAAGATAAGAAATGTCTTCCGACACTATCTCAGAGCCAAACATTTGATGGATGAAGGAGTTAAATGGAAGGGATAGATTACAGCTGAGATATCCTGCTGTCAAAATATCCTGCACTACCACAATGAGGATGTCTTCATACGTTCCTTATTCAACCTAAGCTGTAAGCTAACACTTTAAATCCCTAAGATCCATTCAAAGAGGTCTCCTGAAGCATTACAGCTGCCGCAAAGGGCCAATTCTTATGCTATGGCTACCCCATAAAAGCTTCTGCTAACACTTCGCATGGTGACACCTCCCTGTTATGGTTATAAAGCAGAACTGTACAACTTGGATCCACTCAGCTTGATGGAACCCACCAGCTCTGCATTGAGGCCTGCCATAAACTTGAAAAAACCCCATCCATATTTCTTTATTCATTTATTTGCAGTGTTTCGTGAAAAAGCACTGCTCAGTAAAGGCATGGGGAGACTTCTGCTCTGAACTCTGCTCATGTCTAAACTCAATCTAATGTTGTACAAGGCCTGGGAACAGCATGGAACAGCTTTCCTCAATCGGGTGCCCTCCAAATAGGTTGGATTGCTATTCCCATTGTTTTTCCTTAGCTCTGTATCTGATTTAATGGGTTTGTACATAAAAATCAAGACGTTCCCTTTAAATCTGGAAGGTGTGACTGGGAGCACTTTTTTTTTTTTGACCCAGAAATGGCACAGACTTAGCTACAGCCATAGACATGCAATGCTCATATTCTGGGGAAAAACTTATCAGTCTTTCCCCACTAATGCTCAATATTGGTTCTAACATAATTACATCTAATGTCATTTGAGCAAGGGATCACAGGTGGATTATTAGTGCCAGTGCTCAGTTTTGGCACTTGTGAATTTTTCGTCATTCTCTTAATTTCCAGTGTTTAGGCATGAGTGCCATTGCTGATGTGGCCAAAGTAGAACTGTGTATGCACAAGAAAGAGGCATCAGCTGATTTGTGGGGGGAATCTAGTTTTTTATGAAAATACAAAAAATATTTAGGAAAGACGTGCCTAAATCAGTCCAGCGAGGACTGGGCATGGAATGTTGACTGAGTATTCCAGGGATGGGGGTGGGGGAAAAGAAAACTGGGTGGGAGGGGAATGGAATGGAATATTGTGTAGGGAGGCATGGTTGACTGACTGGCAGAGTGAATAGCAGCACTCCATACTGTGACATTTTGTTGCAGGTACCAATAATAACAACAACAATAACAATAATAGGCAAAGCCTGTCATATCCATCTAGAAAAACCGCAATGGGTTAAAAAAGAGATGACGATGATAATAATGATGATGATGATGATGATATCATCCCTCAGTTATTTTTTAAAATCACAATGGGTTAAGTACCCATAGGATTAGGAGGCAAGATTTCTAGATGCTTTCATTTTTTTTTAAAAAAAAAATTGTATTAGATGCCACTGCAAAAGTTCAAATAAATCCTACAATAGTTACAAAAAAGGCATTTTATTTAGTATCACTTGTAAAAGGATCCTGTTCAGCTTGGATGAAACCGAGTCATGCTTGCTACAGGATGTGCAAAATATCAGAGAGCTGTGTAGGTCCAACAACTGCTATGGAGCAATGTGCAGAGCTCAGTGGTGGTGGCCAACCTAGTCCTTCCAGAGATGGCCAGGAGACAACGTGGGCTGGTGCATTGCCAAGACCAGTCCACTGCATAATCCAGTGTATGCAGCAGAGAGAATGAACTGATGTCCCATGGATTTCTCTTGGTTCTTGTTGCCATCTTTCCTCTGGGGCAATCTCCCATTTCCCACTACTTTTGAACCAGCCCACTTGCTCTTTAAGCCTAGGGTGGTAGCTAGTTTAGAAGCCGCCTTCAACCCCAGCTGGTGGGCACCCTTCACATTAGAAAACTGATGAGAAGGGACATCCATTTTTTTTTAAACAGGGCTGGGGCTGGATTCTCCCCAACCAAGCTGCCAAGAATGGCCAACCATGTCGGAGGAGACCTCTAGCAGGCTCTGTGCAGCTTGACTTAAGCTAAACCATCTGTGGAAGTTCCCTAAGAATATCTCTTGCAATATTTTGGCAATTCTTTGATGCATATCTGGAAATGATGGGTGTTGCTTTTTGGATCATTCCCTTTTGTGCAGTAGATAAAAGGGCAGAGAAAGAGACGGAGAACATTGCACCAATAAAACCAAGAGGTGAGTTTGTCACTTTGTGGTTTTGTCACTTTGTGACATTCAGGGCAGGACTGTGAAGGATTTCTAGGAAGGATATTCAAATTTGGACTTACAGCAGGACCAGTGGGACCATTGCTTCCATCGCTGCCACGAGCACCCTGCAGAAATCAAACATACATATTAAATTCCAGGTATAAAATTAAAGAATCAAAAATAGAACTAAAGAAATAAAATAAAATAAAAGGTAGGTAATCACTTACAACTGGGCCAGGACCACCAACTCTTCCCCTTTCACCAGGGAGACCGCGAGCACCCTGAAGGCAAAGCACAAGTGAGTTATTACATCATCGTTTTCATCATATGCCACAGTACATGCACAACAGCAACATAGCATAGCTTCTATGCTATTTCAGGTTCCACAACAGGGTGTAATCCTGAAAAACGTTACCCACACACAACTCAAATCGAACTCAATGGAGTTTACATGTACATGAGTGAGTGCAGGATTGCAGCATTATGGTACTACAAATGATGACCAAATAGCATCATTTCACTCAAACATTGAGAATATATGAAAACAATTTATTTCACTTTAGTTGAATAGTAGCAATGATTAGACATTAAGAAATTACAGTTTTAGGGTGTGATTCCTATGCAGGATTAAGCAGAATAAAGTTTAGTAAGCTGACTTGGGAATGCTGGGAGTTGAGGGCTTTTTTCTGTCTAAACATACATAGTATTGTTTTGTAACAGTATTTTGTTTATTTAGTTATGAAGAGAAAATACTTACAGATTGTCCTGGAGAACCATTTTCACCTGCAGCACCAGGTTCACCCTGTGAATAACAAATATTATACATTAAGGACGTGATTTAGGTTGTCCTTGCACTGCATGTCTTACTATCTTCAGCAAAAGACGTAGGAATTGGTTTACATTTCTAATACTGAATGTGTGCACAGAATCTTATATCAAAGGAAGGTTGGCAATCTACAGGCCTCTTTACCATTGCTGTATGTAGATATGTTTGGACAGGATGGTTAACTAAGCAGCTAAACTAATACACAAAGATATTATCCAAAGAAGTCCTAGTGGTTATATCAAAATTGGCACATAGTATACCGTTAATTCTCGAAATACAAGAGGGGTCTCTTTGATGGAAGGTGTTGGAAATGATCTGAAAAGGCATGATCTTCTTCCTGACCCTTTTCCAGTCTATATCTTGCTTTAGCGAGGGGGCCAACCCATCTCCTTGCAATCATAACAATACCGGAGAATTTGAACCCCTTCCTTTATGTTGACTGTCAATACTTTGAGGTCAAATGAGCATCCTGCATTCTCCACCCTCACTCCCGTACGATCTTTTTTGTATCACAGATACTTTGATGTCAAATGGCACTCTCTCTTACAAACATGGGAACTCATCAGAAGTCCTCCACTGCAATAGTTAGCCTATTCATATTAATGGAGGAACAAAATGCATATGCACCTTTTTTGTTTGCTACTGAAATGGAAGATGGAGCTTGCATATGCAAGAACTCCAAATGCACATCAGAAAGCACATGGAGCTTTGGACCAGGACACATGTGTTTAACTCACACATAACCTGGGGACTGTCTTGACAAGAGCACATTGGCACCTCAAGCCTCCAAAACCCCGTGCTTGCGCTCCTCCGGGTTGTCCCCACCTAAGGAGTGAGCATGGGGTTTGCACGCGAGGAGGAGCGGCCGTCTCCTGCACCGCTACCTGTGCACCAGGGCGCCCGTGCCTCCTCGTGTCCCTCCAGGTATTTTTTTAACCTTTTTTTTTGGAGCCAAGCATCCTTCTCCCCACAACGGAGAAGCACAGTGGTGTTCCAGGGGCCATTCAGCTTGCTGACCCGTCCTGTCCTCCCTGTCCAGGCAGATGGCGACGAATCAGGGTCTGCCATCTGCCCAACGTAACTCCAGAGCAAGGCGACAGACGACAGATGCCTTCGTCACCTCGCTGCAAGAGAAAAAAGTCGGGTTAAGTCCCTGACTTTTTTATTTTGGATCTTTGGGGGAAAGCCCTGGGATGGCTCTGCAATGGCTGCTAGGTCATATAAATGACCTAGCATCCTTGCAGAGCCACTCTGGGGCTTTTCTCTCATCAAGACCAGTCCCTGCACTTTTCCTTTCAATTGTTTGCTTTTTAGCTTGGGGTAGCAGTGTTAGGTCTGCCAATCAAATCATTCTCTGCTTTGACATGGGAAAGCAGGGGCACTGTCTTGAATCACAGAGGCTCGCTTTGATACAGTGGTTGGGGGGAATGGACCCAAATATACTATATTCTATTTGCAATTCCTAGACAGGCATAATATGTTGCATACTCAAGCTTGACATTCCTGGGGTAATAGATAAGAATGGATTCAATATGTTCTGAGCTGTATTTCAAAGTTCCATGTCATTGGCCTACCACCACTTCCTGAGCACACTTGAGAACAGAAATTAGACAAAGGAAGATTTGAGATTCCTTGTAGATTTTAAAGCTCTTTTATCCCATGTCACCCATCTTCAGTAACTTTCTCACTTAAGTCTCAAGAGCAAGTGCTGGCTTCAATTCACTCCAGCAGCCTACTGGTGCCAGTCAGCTTGCTAGTGACTAACAATGCCATCCTAAACATGTAGGCGCCACTGAACTCAATGGGACCTACTCCCGGGTAAGGGAGTATAGGCATGCAGCCTAAGATTGCAATCCTATGCACACTTACCTAGGAGTAACTTCCATTGAACTTAATGGGATGCACTTCTGAGTAGACATACCTAAGATTTCACTGTAAACCCTTATTGACTAGTGAGCACTTTTATTTCTATATGTATCTGTTGAGATATCTACAAAAAGGGATATTGGAAAACCAATCGATTTCAGTGACAATAAAATAGAATGGACAGAAAACTAGAACTCTCCAAGAACGACAGTGGGAAGGTGTGTGTGGTGGTGATGGTGTAGTAGTTCTACCTAGCCATATGGTTTTGGATACTATTGAGTTAAAAGCTTCCCATGTGTGTGTGTTCCTCATTATTGATGATCTTGAATGTAGGAGTCAGTTATATTATGTAAGACAACTCTTCTGTGCCAGGGTTTGGACCTGAAGCTTTTCTATTGTATACATTTGTCTCAAGCTTTCAGGATTGAACCCCTGTTATGTTTAATTCATGGCACAGGCCGATTTGACTTAGAAGACCAGCTGATTGTATGAAGTGATATTTTAAAACATACGTGTAGGCGAGAAAGAGGAAATGGAGATGCTGCCATGGGATGGGTGCCCTCCTTAGAATAAACCACACGTGCAGCTTGAAGTAAAACCACTCATTTTTACCTTGGTACCTTGAGCACCGGGTTCTCCTTTCCGACCGTCCAAACCGTTGTGTCCCTATAACAAATGAAGATTTTTTATTATTATTACAAAAATCTTTTCCAAAGAAACAGTTTATTTCATGCACCCATCAATGTGCATATAGCTGGGGGAAAGAGGGGGGAGGTTGCTTTGCTGGAAGTGATTGAATGAAGAGGGGATTGGAGGGGACAGGGTACTGCCGGGAATATATAAGGGCCTGGAAAGACAGGAGAAGCACGCAACTCCAGGCCAGCAAAATCATTTAAAAACAGAACAAAACAATGGCAGATACACGTTGGACTTGCAATGTGCCTTACAGTGATTTTACAAGTTACAACCATTATTTAGCGGCATCACACATCATCAGCCCAACCCTAACTCTCACAGCTAAATGCTCTAGTTCATCTTTCCCCAAACTGCCTCCTGGGGATGATAGGATATGGAGGCAACAGGTTGGGGATGGTGGACTAGTTACTTTCTTTTTCAACAGCTGTGGCAATTGGAGTGCTGGTGAGCAACAATTCACCCACGCACTGTCATGTGAATGGATTAATGATGGGTTGGAATTAGGGGTGTGCATGGACCCCCCGCTCCGCCCTGCGGGCTGATCCGAAAATTTCGGATCGGCCCACGCCGCTCCGCCCATACTCTGCTCCTCTTCGCCGCAGAGCTCTGGCTCCGAATCGGAGCTCCGCAGTGGAGGGGAGTGGTGCCAGGTAAGGCCGGGAGAGGAGGGCGGGGGTGGTGGTTTACCGGCCCCTGCTGCCGTCGCCGCCCGTGCGGCGACGGTGGCAGAGCCCGGTAAGGGACCAAGGGGGAGGGGGCCTTACCTGCCTCCGTCCGCGGTCCGTCGGCTTCTTCAATTGAGCCCGCGGTTCAGCCAGGAAGTCTGGGCCGCAAGTGCGGCCTAGACTTCCTGGTTGAACCGCGGGCTCAATTGAAGAAGCCGAGGGACAGCGGACGGAGGCAGGTAAGGGAGAGGAGGGGGGGTTTACCGGGCTCTGCCGCTGTCGCCGCATGGGCGACAGCGACAGCAGCAGGGCCCGGTAAACCCCACTTACCTTTCCGGCGGAGCTCCGGATCGAGGCGAAGGATCCGCCTTCACCTCGATCCTCTTCGCCACTCTCCGCCTGCCCCCCAATCCTCTTCGCCTCCGCCTTAAGGGGAGTCGAAGCACCCCGCTCCGCTTCTAATTTGCCGGTCCGATTAGAAGCGGAGCACATCCCTAGTTGGAATGTACATGCATGTTGGTGACCATGGGGCCATGGGAAATATCTAGTCTGTCTCTCACCCTCATCAGCATTGGCTAGTAAAGAGGTGCCATAAAACATAGTTTGGTTCTAGTCTACTTAGACCTAAACTCTGACATCACTCTTGAACCTATACGATTTTATAGCCTGAGTGATGCCATTCATTCACTCCCATTTGTGTGCAAAGTGCTTCAGAGGGAATGAGAGGACAGGTACCTGCCCCAAGGAGCTTAGAAGCTAGAACTCGCTGGGAAACAACATAGGAGGCAGATGAGTGGAAACAGGGCAGCAACATGCTGTTGTTTAGGGAAATGCCTGTTCTTTAAAGGGGGCGGGGAAGGGACAAAGCAAACGCTGGCATCTACCACATCAACTACATGGATATTCAATGTTCTCCAGATGTTGCAGACTTTATTTCCCATCAGGCCCAGCCAGCATGGCTTATGGTCACAATTTCTGGGAGTTCTAGTCCAAAACATCTGGAGGGTACCTAGTTGGTAGAGAATGGTATAAATGCTCCTTTTCGATCTAGAATTAAAGCTGCAATTTATTATATATGTGCATTTACAATTTTGTCACTGCCATACTGTCCTGAGATCCTTGTGATAGAGGGCAGGATATAAATGTTTTAATAAATAAATAAATAATACCAGAGCCATACATAGGCCTTAGGGACAAACAGTGGGAATTTTGTGATGAGATTTCTTTTTTAATTATCTATCTATCTATCTATCTATCTATCTATCTATCTATCTATCTATCTATCTATAAAGCAGGGTGAGCATATAGAAAGGACGACAGGGCTCCTGCACCTTTAACAGTTGTATTGAAAAGGAAATTTCAGCAATTACCATTTGTATGCATACAGCACCTGGTGAAATTCCCTCTTCATCACAACAGTTAAACCTGCAGGATCCCTGCCCTCTTTCGTATGTGGTCACTCTACATTTATATGCTGCATGCATAGAAACGACACCTCCTGAAATTCCCTTTTCAATACAACTGTTAAAGAAGTAGGAGCCCTGTCCTCCTTTCCATATGGTCACCCTATTTAAATTGACTCATGCTGGGGATGGTGGGGTTGGATTGGATCAGGGCAACAGCACTGCAGGTAGGTAGGTGTTCACTCCTTCCCTCTGTGCTGTTTCCCTGATCAAAATCCACCTGCCCATTTGAAGCTGCAATTAGCCCCAATGTAGAACAGGTGATATGTGCCAGTATTGGGTATAAGGAAGGTTGCTTTTACCAAAACCAGTCTATGGCTCTCGGATGTGAATCCATTTGATGGTTGCTTTCCTTATCACCCTTTGTGGCAAACAAGCATTGACTTTTGTCTGAGATAAGCGACTGTATAAAAATAGCCGTGTGGTGTGTACAACATCTGGCACTGAACAAGCCAGAAACATATTTATCTTCTCATGGCTCATTCTTTTAAACTGTGTTCCTGTCTCAGCAAAATTCTCACCCTAATTCCTTTGAAGCCAGGCAGGCCGGGAGTTCCAGGAAAGCCACGAGCACCCTTGGAAAAACAAAAACAAAACAGAGGGCATAAATTCTTAAGTAAAAGCTATTCATTTTATACATATCTGCACAAAGTAGTTAGGCTCAATATAACTGAGGAAGGCTCCACAACATAGCAGGTTGGATGCAGACTTAGGGCGCAATCCTATGCATGTTTAAACAGAAAAAAGGGAATTGTTTGGGAATTGTAGTACTTTTTTCTGTCTAAACATGCATAGGATTGTGCCTTTAGCCACACTTAGAGCAGAGCCATTGAAAATCAATGGGACTTAAGTTAGCCATGACTAACTGCTTTCCACATGGTCACCCTAGGGAAGGGCTGGTGCTGAGCCAAGCGTCATCTCCAGCCACCAAAGGACACTGCTTGCAAGTCTCATGGCCACGGTCTCATGGCTACCTCCACACATCACTTTTGGCAACCAGGATGGCACATGAACATAACACCTATGAAGCTGCCCTGACTTGTATGGGGTCAGACTGGTGGTCCATTTAGCCCAGTATTGTCCATTCCAACCTTCCTCAACCTGGTGCCCTCCAATTGTTGTGTGACCAACTCCCATCAGCTGCAACCAGTGTGGCCAATGCTCAGGAATGCTGGGAGTTGTAGTCTAAAACATCTGGATGGTAGCAGGTTGGGAAAGGCTAGTCTACATGGACTGGCAGTGGCTCTTAGGTAGAAAATCCTTTCCCCACACCTCTTGACTGATGCTTTTATCTGGCGAGGCCAGGGGCTGAACCTGAGACCTTCTGCAGGCAAAGCTATGGCCCTTCCTCTATCATTGCCAGGGCGCATCTACTTGCCAATCCCTACCTGAAATACATAGAATCTCTGCCATAATATCCAATAGCGCATTTATGCTAAAACCACTGCTATTTCTCCCCCTACAGGTATGTAACCAAATTTAGAGACAACACCCACCTGAAGTCCAGAAACACCCCTTTCACCATTCCTTCCAGGTTTCCCGGGATGACCCTAATGAAACATCAAAGGAGATAATAATGTACTTTTCGTGCATGGAACAGCAAATGAATTATAACATGCTTTGATATCTGTCTTCAATTCTCTCCCCCCACCCTTGCCCCAGGAGTAAAGATGGGCGAATTTGTCAGTTTTGGCCTCACTCAATTTCTCAATTTCCCAACAATAAGTTTGTTTCAGCTAGATTCAGTAAAAAAATATATATATGCAAAACAATTGTATGCATTTTCATGCACATTTCTTCTAATATGCATATTTATCTTGTGACTGTTTTGTAAGTGATTTTACTCTCATATGTTTTTTTTTAATATGTACTTTCCCTTAATATACACATTTTTGTGTTGTGACTTACATCTCAAAATTCTAAAAAGTGGGAATTTTGGTGCATAAGTGGATTTGAGTTTGCATATAGTTTGGGAGATACAAATTGGGTACATTTGTATAAAAATTTGGACTGAATGAATTTCTCATCCATTCTTACTCAGGAGGCATAGGCCACAATCCTAACCTGAGGCTAAGATCTATTGAACTCTCCAGGACTTTATCTCTGGTGCAGGACTGTGATGTAAAGCACAAAATTCTGCTTTACTTTTCAGAATCAGAATTGCTGGAAAATTCAGCTGCCATTAAAATACCATTGGGCTGTAGAACATATTTTTAAACCTGCTTTATCTGAAGGGCTTAGGAAACATCCAATACATTTGGATGAGGAAAAAATGGATAACCAGAAGAGCATAGTGGCTCCATGGGATATGTGTGGGGGTCACAGAGTGAATGTGGATAACCAATGTTCAGGTATGGAAACGGCTCCGACTTCATTTTCTGGGAATCCCAACTATAATGTAAATGAATACTTACATCTTCACCAGCCTTTCCTGGAGGACCAGGTGGACCACGAGCACCATGAGGACCCTAGTGACAAAAAAGGAGTTAATTTGAAACAAATTAATGGGTGTTAAGTACGAGCTTCTTCTATGTTACGTATGGACTAGTGACTCAACTAAACTAGTGTCCTAGCTCTGAATCCCCCAAGTTTTGGAGGCCACTTTATTTATGGCTCCTGGGTTTCATAAAAGCAGAAGTCTTGATGTTCATTACGAAGTTCCAGTTGAGATTTCCCCAGACATTTTATACACCAAAATTAGTGCAAGAAAGTTGCGGAAACGTAAACTATAGGCTATCTATCTAACAAGATCCTATCTCCCCCTCAAGCTCCTTTTGTATTTCGGCTTTGGAAAAACCAAGCCAATATGGAATCCAGTTTGACACCAGCTCATTTATTGCTCCTCCAATCCCATCTCTTTTGCAAAAAAATAAAAAAATCTCATTTTAATAGGCTCTGCAAATGCATAGGTTTTGGAAAACGCCTTCCAAGCAAGTGGGCATTTCAGAATTCCATTAATTCTAATAGTAGGGAATAGTTTTACTTACAGTTTGACCAGGTTCACCAGGTTCACCAGCAGGTCCATGGTAGCCAGGAGAGCCCTAGAAGGGAGACAAAATATTCCACTCAATTTTGAATATTGTACATTCTCTTCTAGTAAGAGAGAGGGTCTGGAGAAGATGCTAGGGGGTGAATGCTGCAGAGTGGTGTCAGGGAACTAGCTGGAAGACAAATGGCTCAGCAATAGGCAAGGAGGGTAATTTGGCAAACCTTGGGTTGTTAGGCTGTGATACAGCTGGATGTTGTGATCTTCCAGCCCAGAAGAGGCCAGAATAAACGACTAATGGGAACATGAAGAGACACTGGGCACACATGTTCTGTGCTTTGGCCCTTCTTAACAGGGATATTAAGGTACAAATTGGAAAGAGGGCAAAATAGAAGTACAGGGAGGGGGGAAAGGAATTTCGGAAGTCCTCCCAGGCAAGTGGGCATTTCAGAATTTCTGCTGAGCTGAAGAAGTGGCACAACAGAAACAGAGGACTTTATTGGGGGATTGGCAATAGCAGCTCTGTTCAGGCATTCACCTGAACATGTGCAGGCTTAAACTGGGTAGGAAGCCCCAGCAAGGTTAGGGACAGAGGAGGCAGAGCCTGATGTATACAGGAATAGAGGGGTGGGGTCTGCATGCATGGCCCCATCCCCCTACCCAGTTTAAGCCCTCACACGTTCAGGCAAACACCTGGAGAGGGCTTATCTCTCTTACAGGCTTGGTGTTCTTAGGGGTCCCGAACTTTTGGGGAGTTGGTGGGCACATTTGGAATTCTGAAAGATTGTCATGGGCTCTCCCACAAAGTGGCTATCATGGAGCCAGTCAAGGCAAACTTTCACATTTGTGACAGATGCTTTTTACGGAACTCTCTCCCCCACCAACGGCTGTAATCAGAATATACTTACAGGGGGTCCAGTTGATCCAGGTGGGCCTCTGGGTCCCATTATACCCTAGAAAAAGAGATGGAAATATGATTTAATGCAATAGTAAGAACACCAGATGATCTCACAGCAGGTTTTCAGTATTACTTAATCGTTTGCCTGAAATTGAGACACAATGAGATGAAATGAATGTAATGTTGTGCCAGTAGCCTTGTCCTATATTACATTAGATACCTGGAATCATAGTCAATAACAAAGCAAACACGAGAGTCAAAAACAAGAGTATGGATTCTTCTTTCCCTGCTGTAGTCAATTAATGTAGTACTAGCTGAAATGTACCTCTGATCCTTATATTTGCCCATGTGATGTGGTTTAAATGCTGTACTACTTCTTTGTCTTTTGTCTTTTAAAAGGATTGCCAGACCTTCAAGTGCACAAATTATTATGCCTGAGCTGGGCCAGTTTATGGGGATGGATTCCAATGGACCGCAGGATGTTCTCAGGGGCATATTAACCACAAAAGCATCCTTTTTCACTTTGGTGATTCTTGCTGACCGAAGCGGTAGGTTGCACCCGCCCTTCTGTTCTAGCGTGCATCAGAGGAGGCATGCAAAGTTGTGAAAGGTGGCTAAGAGCAATGTTCACAGCTACTGATGCCACTGCCTCCATTTTCTTGTAGTTTTCTCCTCCTTTAACTCAAAAGAACATACGAGGAACATTTATGGAGGAATCACACGCAAGCACACTGCAGTCTCACGTGCCGGAGATTGTAAAATGCCATGCTAGGGCTGAACAGAGTTTAAGGGGGAGGGGAAATGTTACTCCTTTCTACTCAAAACATTACCCAAAATTTGGGCAACCAGTACAAATGCCTGGCTTTGACAACGTAAGTTTTGTCAACTACCCCAGAGGTTTTAAGAACAAAACAAAACAAAACCCTAGTCAAGTCTCTTTTTTTTTAATTTTCTGATTGCTTTGCATTTTAATTGGTTTTTATCTTTATGAATAAGATAGAGAAAATGATCGAAGCCATGAATATGTCCCTACTCATAGCTATAAATAATACATTTTCTCTTAAAACAGTATATATTCATTTAAGACAGATTATATGGTTGGCAGTGACGAAATGGCTTTCTCTACAATAGTTTCAAATAAATCTCTGGTTATTAATCTGTTTGCACATTGCAGTTATCTTGAGGTTTCCATATTTTCAGTTGGCAAATTCTGGCTTAACCACATTAATATTACCCATGTGTGGAAGATGCAGAGAGGGAAGAATGGAACTGCATGACATTTCCCCAAAAGTTTTTGTCACAACCACCAGCACAAGAGAGTTACACAAACACAAGCTATAGCCTACACCTCTTAGCAAAGCCTTCTCTCTCTCTTGAGCATGCTGTCCTGATCTTTGTGGGCAAAACAATATCAAGAAGGTATGGGGTTGGATCCAAGATTTGCCTCCCATTATGGAAGGCCTCCATTCATGGAAGGTGCCTCTATCTGGTTTTCAGGGACTCCCTTTCCCCCCACACTACAGCTTGCCCCATTCAGCAGAGGGACCCTCTTCCCCAATGCTCTGTAAAGCATTTTCCAGGGGATTGCTGTGTGGACAAGGGAGTGGGGAAATCCACTTCCACCAGCCCAGTTCCACTTGCCTAAAGCTAGACCCAACCCATGAGGTCCAAGGTCAGCTCATTTATAGTTACACTTACTTCTTGTCTTTTTGCTTTGGGCCAATAGCCACTTTCATGCACCAAATGCATGAAGAGTGTTCCATACTTCAAAGAGGAGGCGGGGCCATGCCCTGACCACAACACCCAACAACATGACCATAGTTGCCCCCCCCCATCCCCACTACAGCATCCATGCTTTGGCTTGGGACCTAAGAGAAGTTCACAGAAGGAACGTTTCTGGTCCCCTCATCTTTCGTGCAACCCCAGAAATCCACTACGGAGTTCAGGGACTCTCCTGAACAATGTGAAGCAGGATGCAGGGGCTTCCGACAGAGGGGGAAACTGCCAAAATTGGGCTTGGATCCTTGGATAGGTTATCTTAAAGGAAGCTCATCGAAGGAAAGTTTGCCAACCACTCCTTCCCTCCAGTGGTCCTCTGTGCCCCTCTCACATCGTTCAGCAGGGGTTCCTAACCCATACGAGAGGCTTTTCAGGGGTCACAGATAGCTGCATAAGAGCAGGAGATATGGGGAACTTCCCTTTCATTAACTTCCTTAAGCCAACTTATCTTAGGACCTAAGCTATTGAGTGTGGATATCTGAAAAGGGAAGCCTGTCCATGTAGAGTTGTGTGGGCACAGGTGTACCCTTTTCATACGTCCAGGCTCAATGGCCAGGGATGATCATGGGATGGGGCCAGGGGTGGACACAATGTCAAGGGTTGGACCAGCAGTGCAGCCTCACTTCCTGTTCTATGCATGGAGCCCTCTCCACATGTAGAATATGTGCAGGGGGGCATTGTTACAATACCTCTGCCGGGGAGGGGTGTATTTATACTGTTGAGGGGGTAAGATTTTATAAATAGTCAATGGAAGCACAACCACTGACTGCAATGGGACCAGAAGCACATATTCTACCACACAAGAGCCACAAGACCTGTGTTGCATACTGCTGGGACCACCGTGCTGGGTTCCTGATTTGAAGAGGCCACTTCCAACAGAACATTTCCCTGTTGTAGGAATTATGTATATGGAAGGAGACAGAAACTCTTTGTAAAGTTGGAAGAGTTCATATACAAGTATGAAGATGGATGGAGATGACCAGCAGCTACAAGGTAAGTGCTTACAAAGTTGCATAGCATCTGTAAGGGGTGATAACATTCAACCCATTCACAGGGCCAAAGATGACAGGTGGCTGTCTCCCCAGACAGATATAGATGCCACATAGAAGCTACATGGTTCCAACCCATCAGATCAACATATCCTGAGATGCATGTCTTGCAGCAATGTTTCGGGGACTTTCAGTCATGGCACCCTAAGTGAACCTCCCCTAACCTGCACGAGGTGGGAGATGAACACTGATGCTGAATTGGATCTTCTTGGCTATTCTGTACGAAGTAGAATAAGATCACTGTTAGGGCAGTAGGTGTCTGCCCATCTTGAGCCCCTGGAAAATGCCCGACCATACCACCCTCTGGAACTGGCCCTGTATTATGCTCCTGGAACCACTCTGGAGGGAACATGTCTCCGAATCAAATCTGATCTTTCTGACATTACAAAGAGTTAGTATTGTTTTCTTCTGCTATTTTCCAACTACTCATCTACACATTTTTATAACGTGTGAAAGGAAGCGTTAACATTGAAATTGGATCTCAGAGCCACTTCAGAATTCTCTAGAAGCAACGAGAGGAAACATGAATCATTCACATTTCTTCTCCCCATACTTCTGGAGCATGTCTGAAGGTGAGGCAGGAGAAGAAGGGACAGAATGAGCATCTTTCCATATGGGATATATGAATATCCCCTGTTTGGATGTGACGTAGAAGTGTGAGGGTCAAAAGCATTATGCTCATGCTTCCCCTGTGCTTCTATAGAATGTTCAAAGTGGCCAATATTTCCATAAATTCAGGTGGTAAATATAAACACAATACAAAACTTCGTTGGCCAGGATCTCTGGTAAAGAGATAGATAGACAGGTTTTTCCTGAATTTTACACCCAACAAACAGGAAGGATGATGAAGTATGAATTATGCTATGATCATTGTTACCCTGATCCCAACCACCTACATTTGGAACTCAAGTCAATGGATCTTCTTCGAATTTGGTCTGCAGTTTACAGGCAAGGCTCCAGTCTAGTAGCATGATCGAAAAGAAATGCAGGTGCAGAACTAGGTGACCAGCCCCAGCCACTAGGTACAGGTCCAGTCCACATCTCATGAATGGGGTAGGTTGGCCACCTATGTCACCACCTCTTAGCTTAAGAGGTGGCCATGTTGGAACCAGGGGAATATTGGATGGCCAACCAATCTGCGATCCTGTCAACTTCAGAGGTGCAGCCTGGAAATGATGCAAACCTCTTCCTAGCAGGGGCCCTCCCTGTCCATGACATGCACAGTAAACGATGGCGTGGGCATTTAGATGTCTAGATGCAGAGGTGCTATCAGGGCAGGACTTTGGAGCTCACATCCAGGGTCCCACTGAGTTGACTGAGGTAGGTTGACCATATGAAAAGAAGGAAAGGGCTCCTGTATCTTTAACAGTTGTATTGAAAAGGAAATTTCAGCAGGTGTCATTTGTATATATGGGGAACCTGGTGAAATTTCCTCTTCATCACAATAGTTAAAGCTGCAGGTGCCCTGCCCTCTTTTAAATCTGGTCACTCTAGTATAGCTCCTGCTGTGATGAAGATGAAATTTCACGAGGTTCTCCATATATACAAATGACATCTGCTGAAATTCCCTTTTCTATGCAACTGTTAAAGATACAGGAGCCCTGTCCGCCTTTTCATATGGTCACCCTAACTGAGGAGGAGGGCCCCCAAACACAGAAGGATTGGCTTACCACATTTTCAAGTAGGTTAAGCAATACATATTGCTATCTAAAGATCATCCATGACCCTCAGAAGACCATTGCCCAGAGTTTAAATTGCCAACGGGTTGGCTGGGAGGCACAGCAGGCCTTGTATTACTATGCAACAGTCTGTGGAGCTGCACTGCATACATCTCATAGCTGAGGCACAATGTTGGGAGGTGTCCATTCATGGGTTGCTCCTGAAGGCTCTCTGTTGGCAGCTGTGGCAGCACCTATTGGTGCAACTTGGATTTGTGGATATACCTTCATGAGAAATGAAACATTTGCTTACCATAGGTCCGGGCCCAAGATCAGCTGATTTAGACCCGTCGTACTGAGCAGCAAAGGACTGTAGGGGATAAAAATGGAAGCAATTAATATGATCTGCAAGAGCTGTTTTAGAATTCAAGTGGTATACACTATACACCCAAATGAAAATGGATGTTAGGCTGTGAATTTGCATTACTGTATCTCAAGCCCTTCATGCTTGTAGAATAATAATAATAATAATAATAATAATAATAATCTGGATATCTGACAGTCTCCTCATGTAAGGCTGTATTAAGTTTATCATTAGTTTCAGTATCAAGAATACATTATACAAAGCCAACAGCAGAATGTGTAAGTGACTTGCAGGAGCTCACTGAATTAATCCCTGATGAATACAATAGCTCTTGAATGAAGGGGCAAAAGTCAAAGGGAAAATAGTATATTAATTATTTGTTCTTTGACTATTCCTAGGTCTCTAAGGATGTTCCTACCTATAGAGTACATGGAGACACATCTGAGAAGATATGGTCAATGATATGGCCGTTGCTTTTGAAGTGGCAGGCCTTTTATGACCTGCTTGGCGTTATATGTATCGTAAGATACTACAATGGATCACCAATGAAATAAAATTTTGGATGCCTTACTATGCCAAGTCCGGGAAGACCAGGGGGCCCTGGGGGGCCTGGTGGACCATCTTTACCATCTTTGCCTGGTGGACCCTGTGGGGGGAAAAACACATATGTGTGTGTGTGTATGTATATATATATTCAAGTAAAAATCAGAAAACAGAAACAGATATAGGAGATATCTTTCCTAGACTATTCCTTTGCCATCATATTGTCATTACCTATAGCAGGTAGGCCTTATTAATTATCAATTTATAGCCTGCCTGATTGAGAGTGGCCCCTTATGCAATGGTACAGGTATTCTTACATCCTTGTCAACTTCACCCAGCTGTCCCCACCTAGTGCCCTCCACAGATGTTAGACTGCAATTCATATCATTCCCAGCATGGCCCTAGGAGTTGTAATCCCACACATTTACAGGGCATCAGGTTGGGGGAAGATTGACTTAGATTGCAATTTCACTGCTGCACAGATGGGGCAGGGCTCTTCTGTTGGACCTCCCACCAATACATCAGATTGCTTATTCTAGTGATGAGGTTATTTTCAGGACAATAAGAAACACAAAGCTTTGGGGATGATTCGGAACGTGCCCAAATCAGCAGTGACTGTTAAAATGAGCAAACACACTGGGGGAAGGGGTGCCTGAGCATTCAATGCAACATAGACAATTTCTGACAAAAGCCTAGGTTATTTATTCATTTATTTTAGCAGTTATATGCCTCTTATTTTTCCTCTTGCAGGGCGGCTTACATGGTCATACCCATCTCCATTTTACCCTCACAAAAACCTTGTGAGATAAGTTAGGTTGAGAGTCAGTGACTCTCCCAAAGTCACCCAGTGAGCTTCATGGACAAGAGGGGACTAGAAGCTGGATCTCTGGAGTCCCACTCAAACACTCTAACCACTACACCACACTATCCCTCATTCCTTAGCTCACTGTTAGTACTAAATCAGGCCTGCATCCCTTGTGCCTCTACTATGTTGCTGTAGTGTACTTGGCAGGTGCACCAAGCCAAATGCAGTGCACTTGCGGGATACATTACAGCAACAGATTAGAGGCACAACACATGGTTGAAACTGGGAGAAAGGGGCTGTTGTCAAGCACCTGACAGGCCATAATACATGGCTGGTGGGCTCTGACATATTTTGTGGGTCACAAATTGTGTTGGCTTACAGGAGCCTTCCCAAGCCATGTGCTCTCCAGATCTGTTAGATTACAATTCCCAGAATCCCTCAGCCAGCTATGGGAGTTGTAGTCAAATAAATTGGTGGGGGGCAGCAGGCTGAGGAAGGCTGCCCCCCCAAAAAATGTTAAAGAGTAGTAGTGATTTCAATATAGGCTACACCTGTGGGGGAAATGAACCTCAATTGAGTCTTGAAAGAGTAGGCCTCAATAATACAGGGATGTGTCACGCCTTATGTAGTGGCACATTCATGTTTACAACTGCATGTAAACATGGTGGGGTCAATGGCTATTCCTGGCTCCTGACACATATGTCAATATCACAGTGTGAGGGAAAACATTCATTTGCCATGATGGCTTTACATTTATGCATATAGACTCTTGTCACTGAGTAACTGCACTCCTAAGGCCTGGGTCATGCATCTCTATACCGCTGTGACAGAAACCCCATTGACTAAATCAATTTCGGAGCATAGGTGGCTTCCCTGTTCCCTCCCTTTAACAATTAATATACATTATTTAGAATACCACAGGGAAGGATAACAAAGGCCCATCCCGCCTGTAGAGTTGTTAAAGAGGACGAGATTTGTGAGGGAATCTGTGGGAAGGGAAAATCAGTCCTGCTGTGTAGTACAGTTAATGCTGCATTTGTGTGAATGGGCAGGCAACAGGCAAGGGAGCCATAGGAGAAGAACTCTCGGGCTTTTGGACAGCATGTAACTGCAACCTCCATTCCGGAGCTCATCAATTTGTGACTTGTGTTTTTGCAAACAGCAGTACTCACATCAGTATACCAAAGAGCCCAAAAAGCAGCCTTGCATTGACAATTAGCAGATGACCACATCAGCTCATTGTCAGTAAGCTAACATCTAATTGACGCAAGAGCTGCTGTCTAGTTGTGGGAATCAGTGGCTGTTAACTGTAACTGCGGTTAGATTATGACCACAAACTCAGCACAGACAAACAGAGACAAGACCTACATTCTGTAGGGATGTTTTAAGCCCATTATGTGTATGTATCCTAACTATGTGGTATATTTAACTTAATTTTTCATTTCCTCATCAAGATACCACACTTCTCCACTAACTAGTCACATCACAATAAATAGGACCTCCTCTCACAAGTAAAAATTACATTACAAATGCATTTTTTGGCTGCAAACCTGAAACCTAGTAGCAGAAATCAACCCTAGACATTTTGGGGGGACTTGGGAACAATAAAGACTCCAACCCTTTGCAAATGATCTTTCAAACAGTTAATTGATATTGGTTGTCTAAATTCTCACTTAAAGCTATACAGCATCCCCCTGACCTTTCCCAAATGAAGCACGCAATATTGCCCCAAGTAAATGCATTCAGTTATACACAGTGCAACCTCATGTACAGGAATTGTCTGAAAAGACACACAAAAACATTTGGATAGCTACAACTCAGAGTGACTTGTTCAGAGTTATAGTTATTCTAATGTTTTTGGGAGTGCCCTCTCACATAGCTAAATAGGATGGAATAGCGGTAGCGCATAACAGAATGGATTGGAACTAAAGTCCCAGTGTAATCAATAGGACAAGTTAGTCATGACTAAGTTGCCCCATGGATATCAGTGGGAATAAAGTATGACTAACTTAATCTGATTGCAATCCAATGGTTTCAAATCATCAAGAAATTAAGATGTAATCCTATACACACTTACAGTCAGTGATTCTTACTTCTGAGTAGACATGTATAGGATTAGAATGTTAATACTGAAGTTCAAAGGTTTGGTACCCTCTATCGGGTTTATGACTATGGCCTTTCCTGTTTATCCAGCAATGATACAAATGTAACAAGCAAAATAAACATAAATAATAGCTCTTTACCCTTTCTCCTTCTGGGCCTTTTACTCCTCTGGGGCCCTGAAAATGAAACCCAAAAATGATAGAAATTTTAAACAAGTCTTGTAAGCAACCAAGTTCAGCATCGAAACTTACAATATGAATAAAGAATTGTCTGCCAATAAAAACGTGATAAAACCTACTCTTTAGATGGCTGCTGCTGAAAAACATTACTAATCTGTTACCTATAGTTCAAGAGCAGAATGAACACACTCGTACTTTACTTTTAATATAAAGTAAGTGGACAATATATATATATATATATATATATATATATATATATATATATATATATACACACACACACACACACACACACACACAAATAAAAGTCTACTGTTGATTTGCCCTTCCTTAAGTGTCTGGTATTCATTTATTATACCTTAATTTCTAAACCAATTGTGTACCTTCCTTGAAAATATTTTGTAAGTAGGTAATTTACATGGATATTTTATACTGATAAATTCTGAGTCAACCTCAAGAAGATGGATTAGGTGTACTCCTTTTCTGTGAATACGGATTCACCTTTCATGTTTGTTAGCTTCTGGCTTCAGTCTACTTACACCTGAATCCTAAATATGTCAGAACTCCCTCTGATTTCTGTAAAATGGATTTTCCATTAAGGTTACATCACATTCCCAATTACTTTGGAGTAACCCCCATTTTATTCTGTGGGATTTACTTCTGAATAAACATGTATAAGTGTAGGCTGCCTGTGGGTTTAATATCTCAGCTGGATTCCCAAGCAAATTCACATGAAATGAATGGTATTTACTCCCAAGTTCAGTTTTTTTTGTTTGGATTTACATTAAAGTAAATAGGACCTGGTTTGGTTTTGTACTTTTAAAGGACCTCTTTTCACCCAATCACCTGAGGGTTTTTTTTTTAAAAAAAGAATTGCATCAGGTCCCTAGGAGATTAAAGCTCCATCATTCTTATATGGGAATTTCTTAAAAATGCTTACCCTCCATGCCTTTGCCTAGAAAGGAATGAATATGAGGTTAGAGAAAATCTAAAATTAGCAATTTGTCATTTTAAGTGCAAGTTATTATTAGGCAAATTAGCTTAAAGAAATGTATATTTAGCAGGGGGAAGGGGACTAGATCTGTTAGTAGTTGCTCATTCATGCAAATGAAATATTATAAAAAGTCCATACCTGAATTCATTCATGCTTTTCAAATGCAATGTCATTTTTAAAGGTACTCTGGCTTTAAATCCTAGTTAGGAGTATCCAAAATGGTAGTGCATGCAATCGAATCTCACTGCTGTGTTATATCCTCTTAATCTTACATTCACCTATAAAGGTAGCTTTTTTTTTTACAAGAAGGACTGCCCATTAGGAAACTAGGGGTGGGTACAGTTTTGGGCAGTCCCCATGATGCTTAATAATCAACAGTTTGTCCATGCACATCTTGGGAACTGTGGACAGTAAATGGCTATTCTGAAACATTATAAATAGTCTATTTTATCAATAGTAGTTTTTAAAGTAATTATACTGGTTGCACATTGTAGTTTTAAAGTAATTATACTGACCTCCTTTACATCTGAAAAAACAAAAACAAAATAAAACAGTTAATTAATTTTAAGTTACAAATGTTTTGAAGTATTCTATTTATCATTATTAAAATGCTCATGGTAGGAAATGCAAACAAGAAATGACTATTTTAAAAACTTGATTTAATGTTCTCTGATCTCTGCAGCACATTGCTGATGGAAAGCCCTGTTCTATTTGCTTCCCCCCCCCCCCACCTTCTAATTACATGATTCTGATATGTTTAAGAAAAGGTTTTGTAAGAATCAGAGCCAGGATCATGAATGGACCACTACATGCACCCTGGGGTTTCTTCCCCAACCTTCCTACTGTAGTCCCTTACATATATCCCCACCAAAAACCCACTCCCAAAGACAAAGGGCTACTCCAGAGTAGGACTCAGTGGGCGTTGCGTGGATGCATCTAAAAGGGAAAATGGGCAAAACTGCCCAAGTGTGCATATATAAACTTGCTGCTCACACAGGGGCTTTATGGGTCCCTTTGAACATGATCATGCAACATTTCTTCTAGGAAATGCTAGAATCAACTCTTTGCTTCAGAAATCCAAAGCCAGCACTTGAAATGGACTTAATTCAAGTTGAGGTTATTTCCCCTCCATCCATATCCTTGTAAATAACATTAAACTAATTTTATTTTGATGAGAATGACACCCTGTTGGTCAGTCTATCCTTACACATCCATTCAGATATGAGGACTCATTGGCTATGATTACTGAGAGATTGCATGGACATTTTTGGCATCCAAGAGTTGGAAGATTCATTAGCAAAGAAATTTTCTTTCTTCCTGAATGCCATATGCTTTAAAATGGGAAAAGCTTACACTCTGGATTTCCCCAACACACATATAAGCCAGGATCCAAAATGCCAGGCTATTAGTTCTGTACACCTAAAGGGGCATAAGACTTGCATTTCTCAAAAAGCAGCACACTCCCCCTTCCCTACCCCCATGTGTTTTGTGATGTGGCATGGAGGAGGGGGGCGGGTCTACTGTTCCAAGAAAAAATGGGGTGAAATCCCAGTGGGCATGCTCAAAGCAATTCTTCAGATCCCAGGTAGAATACAGGAACTTCTTCATAGTCTAATACACCCTATAATAGTATTCTGACAGTTATTTTTAAATGAGCTTTGCAAATATGTTCACCAAGAATACTGCCTGTTAGTCTAAGGGATCAGAGACTGCAAGAAATTATGTGCCATGGGGCTTTCTGTTCTACTGGCCCAGCAGTAGCTTTACCCCCCCCCCCTTTCTCTGGCCTGCTGTGAGATGCAGCTGGAACACTGCTGATTACAGAAGGCAAGGATGGGTGACGTTTTCTGTTTGAACAGCAAAACAAAAAGGTGACGTTGCTGCATATTTCTTCTGGGCTACGCAGAACCTTTCTGATTTTGGGACTTGGCTATCCTACTTACAGATAACTACCACAAATTTATCACCACATATTTATGTATTTATTATTACATTTATATCCTGCCTCTTCCCTCTTTTGCAAGTAATCCTCTATTTTAGACAAATGGTTGGATGGGAAACCTATGGTTATAGACTTAATTTTGCATGTGGATGATTCCTATCATAATATTGAATAGCAATACTTATAAAATAGCAGAACATTTTTACTGACTTGAACTGGGAGAAACACTATTGGGAAATTGGATCATGGTGGAAACGGTTAATTTAGTACATTCTTATGCTCTTACATTCATAATTATCTGAAGCACTAGGTGAATCAATCAATCAATCAAAATCGTAGTTCCTATAAGATGATTGAAAGTAGTTATTCTTTTTGAAAATATAACATTTGTTAATGGATGTTGCCAGGGGAAGAGGAATTTTTGGCTCAGTTTGGACAACACAATAACCACCAGTGGTTTCAGTAGTCAACTGTCAGTTGAATGGTCAATGGTTGGTATTTGCGTTGTCTGTCAGGCAAAAACCACCCCATGGTTGATTTTTTTCCTAAAAAAAAAACCCACTGGAGAAGCACAACTAGCTGCAGAGTTGACTAGTTGCCCAACTGGTGGTTATTGTGTTCTCTGAACTGAGCCAGTGGAGTTTTTCAACCAGCTAAGTGGACTATTTCACCTGGTTGCAGAGTTCCCAGGAAAGAGCAGCCAAAACCGAGCTGGATGCTACAGCCAGTGTAACTCACAGAGGCTGCTGGGATAGCACCTGGAGGACTGAGGGAGGAGGGCAGGAAGAGGGGAGGAGGCTGTGTCAGTCAAATGCCGGGTTGACTATTAATCCACTCAATGTGAGCCTCAACCGCTGCACGGGGGCATGGCAACATATTGGCTGAGTTCGGACGACACGCTAATCAACAGTTGTTTCCTATTCTGTTCCTATTACCCCTTCCTCCCCCCAGTTGATTAGCGTGTAGTCTGAACTCAGCCATTGTGTGGTGAGTACTCACAAAAAACCCAACCATGAGTTGACTATTCCACCCACCATTGACTAATGTGCTGTCCGAATGCAGCCACTGACAGAAATGTTACTGGGTTGGGAAAACTGCCATTCTCTCTCCTTGCCACTGGAGGGAGAACTAAATCTGAATATCTTCAAAGCTGTTGAAGGTATGATCAAACTGAGAATGTTTAGTATAATTGTAAAGACAAAGTGCTCCTACATTATGTTTGACTAGTGGTTAATCACGAATCGTGGCAATACTAACAGAATCGCTGGCTGCCTGATTATTTCAGTGAATCCAGTTCTGCCAGACAAACAGTGGCAGGATAAATGCTTCTTTTAGAGTATGGATGGCATTTGCCATATGCAAAGTACAAAGTGTTTTTGGAGGTGCATGGATGTGCTGCATAAGCCAACGTAAAGATTATAACTTGCACATATTTTAAATATGCAACATAGTTATGGTGACAGTGTTTTGCTGAACTGGTTTCTGTTTGGGCAGCATGCAAGGCTTTGAGTTACACAGAACACCTTCTCTCAGTCAGATGTAATGCTATAGCTTGCCTGCTCCTACACCAGAAGAAATGGGTGCGATAAAAGATTATCACTGTACATCACATGGTGCATTTAGAGGGTTTGGGCGGAGGAAATCCAAATTTAAATTCATACTCAGTTATGAAACTCAGTAGGTGGCCATTAGAAAAAGTACTATCTCTCAGTCTTACCTACCTCACAGGGTCATCAGGAGGGTAAAAATTATTTTCACCTTACTGTGGGGTTCCAATAGATATTTATGTGATAGGATTAACCTGGCAATACCTGCCCATGCCAAGTTTTACGTTCAATTATTCACTCCCTATCCACAAATACAAACATAGGGCTAAGGATAAGGATTATATCAGAAAAGGTTATTTATGCAAATATTCTGCTGAGTGAAGAACTGCTGTTGCAGGATTTCATCCTGTGTTTAAGAGGGGAAAAATTGCGGAAAAACTTTGTATGTCTTCTCTACCAGAAGGGGTCACTAAGGCATAATAATGTGCGATGGAAGATTCCTGGAATATCCATTAATCCTATTGGTTTGTTTCTTGAACAAAAAAAAAAATCAGGAAACAGACTTTCCCTCATTTTGGTTGTTGTAGTGTTCTCAAAAGTTTCTTCTTTGTTTTCCAAAACATTTTTTTAACAACTTATCCTGTGAGAATTGCTTACAAGGACTCTCCTTTCACTCTCCTAGCATGTATACTCAATGACTAACTAAATTTTCTCCCCCCACCTCTCTCAGTGATAATGATAATCATCTTCTTCTTCACAAGAGTTAGTCCATCTGGCCTCCACTCACTCAGGGTTGGGTCCTCTGCTTTACCATCTCCTTCCTGCTAGAGGGCGCATTCTGAGCATCTGTAGCACTCTTAACTGCACACAAAGATCGTGTACAACGCCCTAAACAGCTACTGTTCTTAAGCATTTTGTCATCTGTTGTTTTCTGAATCACCTTGAGAATGTTAGGCAAATAAAGGTTAATAAAAATGCTACAACTTCTCCAAGGAGATGTTACCGATGCACGTAGGATTTCTGTGTTCTTCAATGCCAGCCTCATCATAAATCTCTTTGGACAACTGTGTAGTCGTCGTCAACCCCTCATTTTAATTTGAGTTATGTATGGGTTCAGAATTTTAACCCCCCTCTCTCTCAAGAGGTGGAGTACAGAAAGGGAGACTGCTTGGCTTCTTGCCAGGATCACAATATCTGAGCCAAAGGGGGGAAAGGGCTGTCGGATGTTTCATTAAGTTTTATCCAAGTCTAAATCCGCCACTGTGTCTTATGGAGGTGGGGAAATCTTTTGTCAGCAAGCCGTCCCTAGCCTGGTGCCCTCCACATATGCTGGACTACAATTCCCATTGTCCCCAGCCAACAGGACCACTGGCCATGCTGGCTGGCATGGATGGGAGTTGTAGTCCCACACACATCTGAAGGGTGCCAAGTTGGGGAAGGCTCAAAGGGGTGACGTTGATTCCCAAATCATTTAGACCAGAGCGACCCCCTTAGACCAGCCTGACCCAACCTGGTGGCCTCTCCAGACGGCCCATGCTGAGTGGGAATGGTGGGAGTTGCATTCCAGCACGTCTAGAGGGCACCAGATTGGGGAAGGTGGGTCTAACTGTATGGGGCTTGCCCTGGGCAAGTCGGGGGTGACGGCAGCAGTTCCTGAAGTTTTGGTACGGGCCCTAGTCTCAACGTTCCTCACTGCCCCCACCTCCACCCCACCAAAGCCATCTAGGGAAGAATCCAGCGGCAGATCCCCCCCTTCCCCCAAACAATCTGAAGGCACTTACATTGACTGGTTGCTAGGCATGAAGTTACTGCGAGCAGCAACAAAATCCGTGTATCCACAAAGCTGAGCATGTCTACTTGCTAGGCATGCAGACTCCTTGTGTTTCAGAGTCCCTGGGTCGGTGGTGAGCAATTACTTAAGGGACGCAGGCATACAGTCGTGGGGGCGCGTAACTCCAAACTCAGCAGAAACCTGCTGCCCGGGATGCTAAAATAATAAAGCCCTCGACGGCCCTATTTATACGGCAGGAGGTTCCCTGCTCTGGCCGAGTCGTGGAACGCGTCGCAGCCAATGGGAAGTCGACGAAGCTGGCGGGGAGGGCCGGGCGGCGGGGAGCCGGGGCGTCACGTGACCTCCCCTTCCAACCTGTCCCCGCGGCTTTGGCAGCAGCTGTGGCTGGGTGGGATCAAGGCAGGCAAGGAGGGAGAGGGAAGAGGAAGGCGCGCAGAGGAGGGAGGAGGGGGAGAGGCGCTGGGAGGGAAGGCAGGGAGGTGGGGATGCTAAATTGGTTCCATTCTTTTTGAGGACGTGGACACTTTGAGGCTTTATAAAGGAAAATCTGACTGGCTGTCTGGATGCTTTTTTTTCTTTTCTTGATTTCCCCCTCCTTCTTCCCCATTTCCCTCCCCCCTCCCCCTTCTTTTTCTTTTGTGGGTTGCACATTCGGGAGGCTTTTAGGACTTGCAGGCAGGCAGCGAAGCGAGGCGCTTTCAAAGCAGGAGCTGTCCAGGTCCTGTCATCAAGGTGAAGGAGGGAGGAGACAGCGAGAGCGCGAGAGCGAGCAGCTAGCCGCAGGTTGAGAGCAGGGAAGGAGCACAACCTGGAGTTACACCTGGATCTTGATGAGTTTAGACCACCCCACGTAGCTGGCGCTGTGCTGTGCTTCGAGGCCAGTCAGACTCCAAACAAGATGCCAGTAGTTCAGTGGTAGCACACCTATTTGACATGCAGAAGGTTCCAGGCATCTCCAGGTAGCAGTAGGAAAAGGTGCCGCCTGAAACCCAGAAGAATCCGTGTCCACAACTCTGGGCTAGATGGATCATAGGTTCGGCTCGGTATAAGGCAACTTCCTATGATCCACCTCTCACTTCTTCTGGAGCAGTCCATTGGATGTGACTCCTCTGGAACAAACGAGCGTGGCATTGCTGTTGGAAAGGGGGGATCTTTGGCTCCCTCTGGACGTGCAGACGACCCTTCCAAATGAACCACCCACCCCTTGTTACTGCAACTTTCAGAGCAACTTTCCCCGATCTGGTGCTCTCTGGATGTGTTGGGACTGCAATGCCTATCATCCTGAGCCATCATGGCCAAATGGAGGGTACCAGGTTGGGGAAGGAAGGCTGCATTAGGGCTGCCATAGCTCTTCCTGGCATCCCTACCCTACCAGCCCTCACCAGGGAATTTGTAGAAGATGGCACATCCCCTTTATTGACTTTTTGTACAGCTAGAGAGAAGTGCCTCTCTATCACCACAGCCCCAAACTAGGGCATTGTCCCACACATTTAAATTAGCCCAGTGCGGAGTGTGATATATAATTTTTGAAGTCTGGATTTGAGCTTCCCAGTTTACACTGCTGATCGCCACAGACATTTGACGAGAAGAATAAATTCTTTCCATTTTCTTCCTTGTGTGGTGGTTGGTCTTGCAACTTTTTCAGTTGAATCACATCGTCTCCTGCTGCCTCTCTTCTGGCTGGATTGTTTCTTTTGTCCCCACAATAAATCCCCTTTTCTACTCAAGGGGAGGCAAACTACTGCTCAAACAGTTTAAAGAGAGTTTTACCTGCAGTCTTCTATCAAGCAGTCCCCATTTGCGAAATCCTCCTGAATTGCATTTAGCTTGATCAACAACCTTGTGACCTAGGTTGGTGTAATGCTCCCAATTTTGCAGATGGGGAAAGGTGAGGCTGAGAAACGGTGGCTTTCCAGCCTGAGGTCTGAGGGTGGATCTCTTCTTCAAGCCTGGAGGAATTTATCTCATTGCCTAGCTAACCCCATCGCTGCTCTCCTCCCACCTTCAGCCTCTGTAAGGATTGCAATTCCTGCAGGGTTTTCAGAGAGGGCTCTTCAGAACCCAGCAGGCTCTTTGCTGATTTCGAACCCCATTTGCTCAGTAGTAAAGACCCATGGAAAGAAAGCACACTTAGGATTCCAAGTGAATCTCTGAGGCCAAGGCAATCCTCTCCCCCTCCCCCACCCTGCCCTCTTGGGTTTCCACAGCCTCTTTAGATTGGTTGGGTGTCATCATCATTTCAACCACGGATGTCCTGATTTTCCCACCTCCTGCCCCCTCCTTTGCTCTCCCTGCCTGTGGTGGTTGACGTGGTCCCTCTTCCTTGCCAAGACAGTTTCCATCTGATGGGGGTGGCGGGGCGCATGTGCCTTTCCCTCCTTGTCCCTCCCTTGGAGAGGGAGTTGCTTTGGCACATCAAGTTGGGGGAGTTGGCTAGCAGGCAGGCTCCATTTCTTGACCGACTTCCCTTCCCCAAGATCTTGGTATGAGCATAGATCACTCCATTCCCTCTCCCTTCACACACACCCCTCACAAGGGGCGGGAGAGAGGGGCCTGCAGGCTAAAGTTTCTCTCCTCCTCCCACCCATCTCCTCCGCCTCTTCTCGTCTCTCTTTTGGTTGCGAGGCAAGGAAATTCTTGTCAAGTCACATCAGCTCGCAGCAACAAGTTATATCCATCGAGAAGGCCAGCCCCCCGGGCTCAGTTTAGGTATTTGTCCTTTGCGTCTTTGGAGGTGTGCAACCTTGGGAACTGAGAAGCCAAAATAAAAAAGAGAGTGTTTCTGAACATGTACAGAGCTCCTTTCATCACTTCTGGGTAACCATAGCCAGTCCTCTGAACATGTGCAAACATAGTGCCATTCCTTCAGCTCTACCCTCAAAACGCATCTTTCAGGATGGTCTTTGGCTTATCCTTGCCAGGGCCGGCTCTACTATTACGCAAAGTGAGAAGGCAGCTGATTTTAGGTGTCTTGAAAGGGCAGCCAATTGTTAGTTATCTAATTGACGCATTGTGTTGGGAGTTTTACTGTGAGGGAGAGATACTTGTGGGATTTTGTACCTTGGGTACCAAAATAACTTTGACTGGCCTTGGGTACTCTGCACCTTGACTTGGAGGGTGATGGATTTGCTGCTCCACTTCAGGCAGCAAAACGACTTGTGCTGGCCCTGCTTATTCCCAGCTGTAACCAATTTTTATATATGTAATGGCATTTGTCCACATTGTCTCTCCTAATCTTACCTCTCTCTTCTCTGTCATTTCCCTGCTTTCTATTTTAGATTGGATGCCTATTGAGAGCAGGGACCTCTGCAGCGCTTTAATTGCCACGTACACTGATGGGGTAGTCTTCATCCTCAACATTACCATCTGCATCTGCCAGTCTGAAAACAGCCAGCTCAAGCACTTTTAACTAGGGGTGTGCACAGACCCCCGATCCGTTTCTCTTCCAGATTCGCAACTTCCGGATCGGGTCCGCTCCACTCCGCTCCGATTTGCCTATAGTCTGCTCCGCTTCGCTGCGAAGCTCCGGATTGGAGCTCTGCTTTCTCCCATAGATTGCATTGAAATCCAAATAAGCCTACAACTTTTTTTCTGTTGATGTTAGAAACCTCAATCTCAGCACCATGATAGCTTATCCATGTATACACATGCATGCCAAGCCTCAAGCAAATCCAAGCATCCCCTGATTTTCGGGGAATTTTTGAAAATCGGACAACCCTTTTTCAGACATGGGATTTACTCTGATATTTTGACAGAAAAAAACCTTTGAAGCAGGCACCCTCACAGATGCCAATGAGATCCACATTCATGGCAAGTTTCAAGCAAATCCCATCATCCCCTGATTTTTGGCAGGGGTTTAACCTTTTAACTCACCCCAATTCAAGTCCCATGCTAGAACTCTGTCAATTTTCATGTTAGAAATGTCAAATTAGGCACCATGACACCTGATCCATGTATACGCATGCATGCCAAGCCTCAAGCAAATCCAAGCCTCCCCTGATTTTTGGGTGGTTTTTTTTTTTGAAAATCAGACACCCCAGTATCTCAGGGATTTTTAAAGTTGCAGACAGCTCAATGGGCTTTATTCATGGCCATTTCAAAGGAAATCCCAACATGCCATGAATTGGGCAGTAGATAAACCTAAATATAAATCTTCTTCCACACTTTAAAAATTTATTTGGAACTTCAAAAAGTCTAAGTGAGTGCAGGAAGGACTTATCCACTGAGTCAAAGCAACACACACACAAACCGTCCCTGCAAGGCGGGCACAGAGGAGGACAGGCAGCACTGGGAGCAAGCATGCCAGAGGCTTGTGAGCATGAACCACAAAGCCCATGATGTAGTACAGCTCCCAGGCACCAGGCAGGCAGAGAGGCAGGCAGAGATATGCCATAGATCTATGGGGAAGTCAGTCCCAGCAGATGCCCCACCACAGCAGCACCCAGGCGAAGGAGGGAAGGCAGCCAAGCAGCAGACATTTCTGGGGGCACAACGAAGTGAGCCAAGGATTGTTTCAAAGCCAGTAATGCAAACCATCCCTGCGAGGTGGGCACAGAGGAGGAGGACAGGCAGCACTGGGAGCAAGCATGAACCACAAAGTTCATGTGGCACGAACCACAAAGCCCATCATGTAGTACAGCTCCCAGGCACCAGGCAGGCAGAGAGGCAGGAAGAGATATGCCATAGATCTATGGGGAAGTCAGTCCCAGCAGATGCCCCACCACAAAAGCACCCAGGCGGAGGAGGGAAGGCAGGCATGGAGCAGACATTTCTGGGGGCACAAAGAAGTGAGCCAAGGATTGTTTCAAAGCCAGTAATGCAAACCATCCCTGTGAGGCGGGAGCAGCACAGAGAGATGCCTTTTCTTTTGCATCCCATAGCTAGGAGGCTAGGAGGATAAGAGTAAAGCTTTGTGATCCTTGCTTCAGAGTTGATTGACTGCATTGTGATCAAAGCCATTATGAAACAACAACAAAATAATAATGTTAATAGCAGTACTAATTAATATTAATAGCAACAACAACAACAACAACAACAAGGAGTTGAACCACAATGAAAGCCTGCCTGACTTCACTGAAGAGGAAAAGCCAGGAAAGCTTGGGCTATGGGGTGTATAAATATAAAATGTAATAAATAAATAAATAAACAAAGGAGGGGTGGAATTAAAAGCAGCTGTGTTGCTGAATAAACAACAACAAGATGATTTTTTAAAAAAGGCTATGTCTGTCTTTTACTAGTAAGAGGAAAGTGGACATGCCCAGGGGGAGGGGGAATTATGCCAATTTGACTGGCCCTAAGTAAGTACCAGTCTTTAAGAACTACCTGACACTTCAACTCATGACAGGCATAGCTTCTACACTGTTTAATCTTTGGATAGTTTGGATGACCTTCCAAGGACAGGAGTGTGTGTGCACTGGGCACATCCACATGCCCTAGGGGACCTAATCCCCTTGCACCACATCTATTCAGTTGTTCACCAAGATTAGGGTGGGTAGCAGTGCTGTGTTTCCTATCTGTTATTTATTTGCTTAGTACATGATTTCAGGCTGTGTTTGTGCATTTGGTGGGGCTACTGTTTAAAAAAACACTGGGAGAAGTCCATTCAGAGACTAAGAAAGAAAAGTTTCCCAGTATCCCAAGTTACTAAGTATCCCGTTTTGCTTATCCCCCCCTCCAACTTTGGGATTGGAGAATGCTTCATCAGGTGATCATGACTGGGAGTTGAATCTGCCTCTCAGCACTTCAAAAAGGTACCTCTCCCACTTTTTTTTACTCTCTTTTTAAAAAAATTATAGCAAGCAAACCGCAGCACGCAAAGTGCTGAAAATAGGCTCAAAATGACCCCCCCACCCACGACTCACTAAGCACAGCGAATTTCACATAGTTAGCTTGAAAAACAAAAAAAGTTATCCACTAATCTTTTCTGCAATGCAATCCTATGGGCGAAAAAATCCAAAATGGCGGGCGGAGCGCTCCGCGAAAAGAGGAGCGCTCTACTTATGGTCACTTCTCTTCGCCATACTTCTTCAGCCCCCCGATCCGCTTCTCCTCTGCCTGTAGGGGAGGCGGATCACCCCGGTTCACTGTTGCTTCTCCGATTCTAAGCGAAGCAGATCACACCCCTACTTTTAACACATCAATACAGTAAAGAAATTTGTTTTACAAATCAAATCAAATCTGGGATTCAGAAGGGCTTCCAGATCAATTAAGACAACTGGCAGGAAAGCTTGGGACTAACCTGACACTGCTTTAGGGCCCCGTTCAAAAGATATCTTAAATGAAATTGAAGAAATAGTGGGAATGAAAATAGAACAAACACCAAAGATTGCATTGCTGTCACTATTTGAAGATATAAAGTGTGGAAAAGGAACTATAGAGCTGATATCGAGTTTGCTGGTTGCAGCACGATTGATGGTAGCTAGGAACTGGAAGGTTCAAGGGGAATACTCTATAGAAGATTGGTATAAAGAAGTATGGGATATAGCCATGAATGATAAATTGACATGTAATATTAAGTGGAGAAAAGGCGTAACTAAAATAAATGAGTTTGAAGGAATCTGGAAACAGTTCCTAATATTTGTGTTTATTAAGGGAAGTGGGAAACCGCCAGCAGAAGAAACGATTAGATTTTGGACTCAGGAATGATCCCGAGGTGGGGGGTGCACTTTTATGTTAAGAATGATGATGTTGTAGTATGATAAGGTATATGTAATAGTTATTCAACATATGTACTCAACATTTATTCAATATGTATGCAGCAGTTGTTTGATGTTTTTCTGTTTTCTGTTTTTCTTTCTGTTATCATTATTATTATGGTAATGTTTTATGTATGTTTATATAATGTAGAAAATAAATAAAAATTATTAAAAAAAATATATATCTTAAATCATGGCTTTAACCATGGTGAATAAGGCTAAAGGCCTTATTCACTGTGGTGAAAGCCATGGTTTAAGGTGTCTTCTGCACAGGGCCAGCGTTAACAACACAATCATGCACATGTTTACTCAGAAGTAAATCTCACTGATTCGAATGAGTCTTACTCACAGGTAAGTGAATATATGATTGCAGCATACTTTTCTCAATACAAGGGAACAAATCATCCCTTGGGTTGGGCTAGGGATGTACTTGAAGGCTAAACATGATGACTGATCAGAAAGCACTGCTCTGGTCCATACATTTTGTTAAGAAATCCTACATGCATTGTGCTTTCATGTTAGCATTGAATGCATAGTAACCTGGAGGTTGTTGGCTTTGGAGTAATTTATTTACCCAAAACTTTTCCTTTTCACTGTTAGCTGAAAATAAATAACTAAATAAATATGTTGATTTATGTTTCATACAGTTAAAATCATGAACACATTAAACAGATTTCAGCTATCAAACACAATTTGCTGACCTTCCCTACAGCTTGTCATTTTTCTCAACTCTCTGTTTTCAGATATTACTACTACTACTGCTAATACATTTATTTCTTACCTGCCTCTCCCTTTGGATCAAGGTGGGGAACAACATGAATACAACAATACAATATAAATCAAATGCATAATGAGAGGGGGACATCTTCCTCCATTCCATTAGGAGAGGTGGGGAGCTGCAGGCCCAGTGTCCCAGTCTGGGGTTCCCCAAAGTGCACATAACTTCCTCTAGCTCCTTCCTCTCCCCCCCCCCAAACCACCATTCATTTGGTGGCTTTCCAGCTTTTGTGCATTTTTACTCATACTGAAACGTTGAAGTGCCTCTCCAAAGGCTTACGCATCTAGCAATATGAGCTTCAAGCTAAAATACGCAGGTCTTTATTTTCTATTTTGGGGTATTCTTGCCCCACTTTCTTGCCTTTAGCCCCATCCATCCCTGAAATGAGGCCCCCAAGAGCTTCTCCAAAATTGCATTCAGCCCTTAGGCTGGAAGACGTTCCCCATGTCTGCTTTAGGAACCCCTATTCCAGCCTTCCCCAATTTAGTGCACTCCAGATGTGTCACGCTACAACTCCCATTGTAGACCAACACATCTGGAGAACATGGTGTTGGGAATCACTGCATTATTCACTGAGGAGTAAAAGGCTATTCTAGAATGCAATAGCATGTTAATTGCTTAGTGTAGAAAACACACACACACACACCTCCGTGGCTTTTGGAGATTACATTGTTTAATTTGCTTCCTGTGCTGTAATCCATGTGTTGATATATTTGGTATGTGCAGTCCGTAACATGTCCTTACTTTAATTGGTGCTCAGGCTACAAGCAGCAGAAATGCATCCCCAAAAGCTGGGACTCGAGATCCTTTGAAAAGTATTGCACTTCAGATATTAAAAAGAGACTGTTTTCCAATTAGGTGGGAATGTCCCCAGCATTTTTTTTAAATAATTAAATGAATAATGCTTGTATAGGGTTAGGGAAAACTGCATGTTGATTTCTATATAACTGAATTAAAATAAAAAAGAGGGGATAGCTGAGTTGATTTTAAAGCACAACCCTAATAATAAAATACACAAGGGACTTATTTATGCATGTATTATTACATTTATCTCCTGCCTTTTTTCTTCTTGCAAGGAACTCAAGGCATTTAGATGGTCCTCCTCTTGCTCTCCATTTATCCTCACAACAACCCTGTGAGGTAGGTTAGGCTGAGAGTCAGCGACTCACCCAATGTCACCCAGAGAGCTTCATGGCCGAGTGGGGACTAGAACCCAGATCTCCCGAGTGCCAGTCCAACACTCTAACCACTACCCTACACTTGCAACAAGTGTTTGAATATGGAGTGCTGCAATTCCAGCCATTCCATGCCCTTTCCATTTTGGTTTCCCATTTCCTTTTATTTGTCCTGAATCTCCCACCATTCAGCTTCATGGAATAACCCAGGGTTCTAGACTCATGCCCCTAGACCAGCAAGCCTTGCCTTCCTTTCCCTTGACCCCCAATTTCTCCCTCCCTCCAAGCCTTAGACCCTATGTAAGGTGACCATACATCTAGTTTGGCCCAGACACGTCCAGGAAACGGGGCCATGGGGAAACCCTATTTTTAATAATTTTGTCTGGGGAAATGCATGCCTTAAGGCCCTCCCAGGCTTCCATCTTGGCCTCTTCTTGGTCAACATCAAAGCGTTGACCAAGAAGAGGCCTGGATAGAAATCTGGGAGGGCCTTAAAGAGAGCATTTCTGCGTTTCCGAAACATGCGCTTTAAGGCCCTCCCTGGGTAGGAGTGGCTTAGAAGGTGCGTTTCTGCCGTGACTGGCCAGTCAGAAGTGTTTGTTATTTTGCTCATGTGTAGAGTCCCTGGATAACCCGATTCTTTTGAAATCGTACGGGATTTCCTGTGTGCAGCCCAAGTTGCACTACAAAGCAACCACTAGAGGATGCTGTCCCAGTCAAGTCTTTGAACACCAAGAGGAAGGGAAATTTTCAGTTATAGACCATGTGGGTGCCCCTCTCCGTCTATGTGTTGCAGCCCATTACAATCGCGCGAGAAAATCAGGAAGCAAAGCTCCGGTAAGAAGCCTTTACTCAAAAAAGACTCCTGGAATTTGCTTGTAACCAATCAGCAAAAATACAGTTCCTGCCCCACAGGTTTACAATAAAAAAGACAAGACACACAAAGAAAAAGGAATGGGGAGGAAAGAAGGGGATAAATAACTAGTCTGTCAGCAGGGCTGGTAGAATGGCTCTCTTTTCCCTCTCATCTCCTGAGGGAAGGGCATTCCAATTGGATCAGGCCCTGATGTTCCCTCCAGCTGATCCTGTTTCTGCCACTCCTTCTTACCCACAGGGCTGTTGATGTCACTTAGCCCTGGGGGTGGAACCCAACTGGAGCAGGCCCTGATGTTTCTTTTGCTTACTTCTGTCTCCCTCACTCCTTTTTTTCTCTCACAAGGCAGTTGTAGTCTAACACATCTGGAGGGCACCAGGTTGGGGAATGCCACTTTCTACACTCCTTTCTCTCACATACACCTGTATCATAATGAATAAAACTCCTAGCAAATGGATTTCGTCCAGTTTCTTCTTCCATGAAGAGCTGTGAACACTACCTGGGCATGGAACAAACAGATTCAGCTAGAGCACATAATCCTGCCTCTCCTCTGCTATGAGTGAGGACATGCCTCTTTCCTGTCTTTTGAGAGACATGAAACTCAACTGGAGCCCCAGAGATAAATGAGCAGGCAGGTGCTGGTGAGGAGAGGTAGTTTGGAAGACATAGGCTTAATGAGAGCATAATAATTTCTGGTGTTCCAGCAGGAACCTCAAAACCATCTTTCATCCTGGCCGCTTTGGGATGTGGTTGAGTTGGCAGCTATGAAATGTTACTATTCTGGCCATAAACTATGATAAAATGGATTTAAGTTTCAGGTAAGACAATAATAATTGAACACACACACACAGAGACAGAAAGTGTAATTATTTCAAAACTGTTCCGTTGTGCCTTTGGATTTGCATGAAATCTGGCATGGATTCATATTAATTGCCAGTTAATGTTTTGCTGTTGTTTTTGATGGGTTATGGTTAGTTTTTATTTCACTGTTGATCATGTCATGGATTTTACAGTGGAGCAATTAGGTAATTTTAGACTCTGGACATAAGAGCCATGCTGAATCAGACTAAGGGTCCATATAGTCCAGCATCCACAGTGGCCAACCAACCATCAACCCACAATCTGGACACGGTGCAACAGCACCCTCCTGCCCATGTTCCCCAGCAACTAGTGTATATAGCCTTACTGCCTCTGATACTTGAGGTAACACATAACCATCACAACTAGTAGCTAATGATAGCTTTCTCCTCCGGGAATGTATCCAACCCCCTTTTAAAGCCATCCAAATTGGTGGCCATCATTACATCTTGTGGTAGCAAATTCCATAGTGAAGAAGTACTTCCTTTTATCTGTCCTAAATTTCCACCAATCAATTTCATGGGAGGAACTCGGGTTCTAGTATTCTGAAAGAGGGACTTGATAAGGAAGGTTGAAAATGGGGCTTCCACAATTGGTAGAAGCTTTTTGATAGAAGGGAATTGAATTGTTAGATCACAAATTTGCTTATACTTGTTATGGTCACTGTGTTTTAGAAGCCTGTTCAGGCCAGGATATCGCAAAGCAAATGCAAACAACGTACAATTGTCTGAAAAGAGCCTTCAGCAATCTGGGATGGTGGTGCGGGGAGACAAATCGCCTCTCAGGCAGAAAGCCTTTGATGAGATTATGGGATGTTTCATGTTCACACGGGAGTTCTTGTGCAATGATGGAGGTTTTGTGATTTTGTTGTGTTAGAATTGTGCATGATTGGTAGTTACATGTTACACATCCAATACATAGCCATAACAGGATAGAAGTGGATTGGAGAGTACAGTCCTGTGACCCCGCACAGAATCCAGTTAAGCACAAGTTCTTTTTCAAACAGACTTTTTAAAAACTCTGTAGAGCAAAATGGATACCTAATTTTCCATATCACCTGCTTATTCATCCGTATAACTGGGTGTGCTCAGTTTGAACTCATGCTAGCTTGCATATGTGCACACACAAGCATATGGCCCCAGCCAATGTGTCTTCTGTTTTAGCCAAGCCGGGGGGGGGGGGGAATCGCATATCTATATTTGGATGCTGCCCTCTTTTGAAAATAAAGGACTTTGGCCTCATCTACACCTCCCACCATTTTGCAAGGGAGGAGGGGTGCTTGCGAGTTTCCCTGGATCTGCAATCGCCATTCACGGGGCACATGCGAGGAAGTTTCCTGCAAGTAAAGGAGAGCTGTTGCGGGAGGACGTGTGCCCCGTGATGGTGGTTCCAAATGTGTATCAGCAGAAGTAGGTGGGCACACAATTTTTTTTAAAAATAACTCCTGAGAGAGATGCACACCAGCTCAGATACACAGCAACACCAGGAGGGATGGGTACTGTGTCAAAAATGTGCTACTGCGCAGAGATATATATATTTGTCTTTTAAAAACACACTTGGCAATGACACACGCCGATGCCCATGCCCACAGCCCTCACACCGGGTTGGCTGTTCACTGAGCCAGGAGCTCGTGCCAAACAGCAACAGCTTCGCGAGAGTTTTTTTTCACGCCTGTCGTGGACTTCGGGTTTGTAGCGAGAGAGCCGAGAAAACCACTACAAAACCAGTCAGCGATATTCCTGAATAACTGAGTGGTGGAGCCGAGATCACAGCGGGATCAGCTGTGCGTTATGTGGCCCGGTAGGGACGACATCAATACTATCCTGGAATAAATGGCTGGTGCAGACACTGCACTACAGTGATTAAATTCCACGCAGGCAAAATATGCATAGAGAAAACATGACATATGCAGAACTAGGCTTGTCGAACTCTGTATGGGACGGGGCTGAATAAGAAGGATCTGTTGGCACAGAGAAGAAATGGAGAAATGCGGCAGGATATGCATGTGTTAGCATGCAAGGGAGTGCTTTTTTCTTTTTCTTTTGCATTGCTATGGGTAAATTTCACTTTCCACAGTTGCTTCCAGGTCCATAACTTATACAGGAAAATACTTGATGTTGTCACATTCCAGATGATTTTTAAGTCTGTGCTGGCCCAGCTGAACTTTCATTGGCTACCTTTCCAGACTCTCATATTTCTCTGCTCCCTCTCAGCCCTTGGTAGCAGAACGTAGACGGCTACCACGAATACAAGTAAGACCATGCAGTATAATATGTTTAATGCTGCAACCTAGGGGAATTTGCTCCAGATGAATATGCATGGGAGGGATCAGAATGCATGGCAATTATAGTTCAACATCCATATGTAAATATTATGTAAATATGCTATTGGTGCAATGTATTTATTGTATTTATAAGATATCTCTAAAACAAATTCTCCAAGCATTGTACAATTTCAAAACAGCATAATATACAAGGCTCTCAAAGACACAATAAAATATAAAACCAACACAATACAAATACAAGGTCACATACAAAGCCAGCATGATAGAAGCACAATATTAAACCAACTGGATAAAATAAAGTAGTAGTGAGGACACAAAATCGGCCAAGGAAGGAGTTAAAATCACTAGGGGTTAAAACAGTGAAGATTGTAAAGGTTGTAAAGGCCTTGGAGGGGGAAAAATCTGCCTGCTCTCCAAAATAGGGGACTGTCTGTCCTCTGTAAAGTAGGGCACCTGGTCACTTTAGAATCAGAATGATTTGAGGCTTTTAGGAATGGGGGTGACATGTACATGTTGCATGTAAACTGTCAAGAATAAACAGAAAAAGAAAGAAAAAAAATTAAAAGACTGTTCCAATTGCTAGTGATGTAAGAGCACCCTAAATCTGAACTTGTAATTAGTAGCGATAAGCTTCCATGGATGAAAATATTGAGGATACAAAATGCCCAAAATATCAAATTCCTGATAACTGTGACATATGATGTTTATAACAGTTCTTCCAGAAATCTGGACAATTCTAGTTAAACGTAATTGTGAAACATCTTGGAATCAATGTCATGTTAAAAATACATGAATTATAGTATTGTTTTATTATGTGATTTGTATTTTAACAAAAGGTTCAGTGTGCCTCTTTGTGTGGTTTAGGCAGTGGTCTTCAACTGGTCCAGACTTGAGACTCATTTCGGACTCCCAACCTGCAACGTAGGTCCAACTTTCACAATTGCCCAACATGGCAACAACAGCTTTGCCACGACCCATCTGGACTGATATCAACCCATCAGTTGAAGACCACAGCCCTTTTTGAGTCCTGTTGAAGGGGCCCACCATGCTAGGGAGAAACGGCAGAAGGAGGGCCTACCCAAGGTGGGAATGCCAAGAGCAAGCGTCCTTTTTTTCATTGGGCTAGAACAGCCACCGTGTGGAGAGTGGCCAATTCCAGCTGAGCCAGCGTTCTTAATGCAGTGTGCTAAGATCCCTTAGGAAGGAGTGCTACTTTGCTTATTGATGCTACTGTTAGCCATGTAAGTAGCATGAAGGGTGAATCACACTGTTTATTGCAGCGTGAAATGTGCATTAGCTTGTGAAATACTGTGCATAAATATTGTAGCCAGCAGCCAGTTTAGTACTCAGAATAGCATCTGCAATTATGATGGCTAGGAGGACAATTACCATGGCTATGTCAGCCGCACTGCTTCTTTGCATGCATTTATCACCACGAATACGTGTGCCTCCATGGTCCATAAAGCAGCTCAGCTGGACACAATTGCTACAGGTTTGTGTTTGAGGGGGTGGATGGAAATGTGACATCAGTGAGGTTACAGATGTGTGTAAATGCTAAGCGTGTGCTCAAATCCATTCCAGCCAGAGCATTTAAAAAAAAACCACCCTTGAATCTTTGCAGTAATGAATCCTCAGAAAACAAAAGAACTGGATGTTGCAGTAAGCCAAAGAGGAGGATGGGCAAAGAAATGGGTGGGAAAGCCATGAGGAAGGTGCAGTAGTGTCCTCCTAACTAGATGGCAAACAGATTTTAAAGAGATAGAGGTAAGGTTGCCAATTGACTAAACATGGATGGGAAGTGGCCTGCTTGTTTTCGTGTTTGTCTCGTTGCTTTCAGGCCAATTGCCAGAAAAGGAAGGGGGCAAGGCTCGCCTTCCCTCTGCTCCACAAGCTCTGCTACTTTTCTTCTGAGTTCTACTCCTTGATAATAAGAAGCAGGCCCGGCCCTACCATTAAGCAGGGTGAGGCAGCCAGTGGTCTCAGGAGCAGGTGCTAGTGGTGTGCAGGGGGCAGCAGCAGTAGCAGCCCTGTGGCAGCTCCCTCTGTTGGAGGACAGACTGTGTATTCTATGCTATCTTGCTGCTCTCAGGCGTGGGGAAGGAAGCTGTCCTATCATCAGTTTTGAAATACACCACCTCAGTCCAGTTGGTTCCTGTAGGTGGAATGGAGGGGGTGCCATTTTGTCTTTTGCCACAGGCAGAAAAATAACTTGGGCTGACCCTGATAAGACAGCCCTGTTGAATGAGTCCAAAGGTCCATCTAGTTCAGCATTTAACTTTCCACAGGCCAACTCAGTGCCTCCATGAAGGCCTTAACCAAACTTCAAGGCAATCTTCTCCTGCTGCCTGCTGCTCTCAAGTACCTGGTATTCAGTGGCATGCTGCCTATCTGAACCGGGAGTGTTCACTGGACATTCTAATTGGGGCTGATGGGATTTGTAGTCCAACATTTTGGAGGGCCACAGGAATTCACCCAAAGTTGAGACACAGCTTTTGTGATGAGCTCCACAACTGCACCTGCTCAAAATAATTAAGCTTCCCCCCTGGAGCAATGTAAAACTATTGTGCTCCAACCCTGACTCATAGGATCCCACCCACGAGGTACCAAATATTGTTTTATCTCAAGAGTTGGCAACTCTGGACAGGTATCATCTCTCCATAGATCTAAGAACCAGACATTTGCCCCAAAATATGATTAATAAAATGTGTTGTGGGGCTTCACTGTGACCATTGCAAAAATACCCCTCTCCATTTTCAGGAAATGAACCTAGATGGTGGGAAGGGCATAGTTCAGTTGTAGATCACATACTTCCCTTATAGAAGGTTCCAGATTCCTCTGTGCTCACATATACAAAAGGGAAGTACAAGTTAAACAAAGCCGCTGGAAAGGGGGTCATCAGAAATCACATTAGAAAGAATCCTTACATTAATACAAGCAGTCAAAGGGAATGGCAGGTAAGTAGGAAGGAACTAATGCAGAATTCCTGCCCAGAAGTTATTTTCATGATTCAGGTCTTAAATCTTTTAACCCGTTGGAGCCATCACTGAAGTAGAAAAATCCTGTGGCACCAATGTTTGTTGAAGCAAATACAGTCAATATGCAATGCCCTCTACAGCTATGAGCTGTATTTTCAGGACAAATTGGAAAGGAAGAAAAATATCCAAGGCAAGATCAAGTCAGAGTCTGCTGTTGTTAGCATGATGTAAGTATAGAGGAACTCTTAGTAAAGAAAAAGTAAGGTAAACTAAACTGGAAAGCCATTAAGTAACAATAAAGTATCTTTTGATGATACTGGATCTCCAATATGCTTTAAAATTTCACAAGCAAATATTATGACCCTAAGAGATGTCAGATCACCCTGTTTTTTGAGGAGTCAGAAACTCTAGGGTGGTCTCTTTTGACAATTATCTTTCTTTGTATTAAAAGAGAACACTAGAGACTTTGAGTGTCTTTGCAATATTTCTTTACAAATATATAAGCTAGGGATGTGCTCCGCTTCTCCTCGGACTGGAGAAGCTGGAGCGGATCGGGGGGGGGCTTCGCTGCCCCTTAAGGCAGAGGCGAAGAGGATTGGGGGAGCCGCGGAGTGTTGCAGAGCGGATCGAGGTGAAGGCGGATCCTTCGCCTCGATCCAGAGCTCCGCAAAAAAGGTAAGTGGAGTTTACCTGGCCCTGCCACTGTCGCTGCTGCCCATGCGGCGACGGCAGTGGGGCCAGGTAAAACCCCCTCTCCTCTCCCTTACCTGCATCCGTCTGCGGTCCCGCGGCTGCTTCAATTGAGCCCGAGGACTCAACCAGGAAGACTAGGCTGCCTAATCTTCCTGGTTGAGTCCTTGGGCTCAACTGAAGCACCCGCAAGACTGCGGACGGACGCAGGTAAGGGAGAGGAGGGAGGGGGGTTTACCTGGCCCTGCCACCGCTGCTGCCCGTACGGCGACGGTGGCAGAGCCAGGTAAGGGAGCAAGGGGGAGGGGGGGTCATACCTGTGTCCGTCCGCGGTCCCGCAGCTGCTTCAACTGAGCCCAAGGACTCAACCAGGAAGACTAGTCTTCCTGGTTGAGTCCTTGGGCTCAGTTGAAGCAGCTGCGGGACCACAGACGGATGCAGGTAAGGGAGAGGAGGGAGGGGGTTTACCTGCAAATTCCAAAAGCAAGACTGTCTTACTCCAATATCAGCAGCCTCTAAATCTGCTTTCAGTCCAGTTCAATCCACAGCATTTATTGTTCCATTTCAAGCGAACAATCACTGCTGCCCCATTCTGCTTTACACAAAGATAGGGATGGACAAATCTGTCAATTTCAGTCCCCTCCCCCCCCCCCCCATGTTAAGTTTGGGTCATCCTTGAATATTGCTTGAATATTTGCATACATCTTTGTGCTTGTTACTCCTAATGCACATATTTTTAATGCAATTTTGCTTAACACACACATTTCTTTTGCAAGCAATTTTCCTAATATAATACATTTTTGAATGACTTGTATGCCTTTTTGTGTGCACATTACCCTAAAATTCACATTTATAGTATATGTTCTTTGATTGGAAAACTCCATTGCAAAATTCAGAGAAGTCTGCATTTCAAAGGATAACTGAGATTCCGTTTGTGTATTGGCTTGAGAGTATGAAATTAGGTAAATCAATCTAATTTCTCCCTCATCCTTTCACATAGGCTGTGTTCGGACGACACATCAATCAACTGGTGTGTGTGTGTTATAGGAACAGAATGGGAAACAACCGTTGATTAGAGTGTGGTCCCAACTCAGCCATAGATTGGTCTGGAGCTTGATTTCCCACGAAGGATTTCCCACTAAGGCCCTCCCCAGTCACCAGCTTCCACTGAGGAAAGAGCAACTGATTAGTGTCTATTAGTATGCAATCAATTAATAATGCATAGTCACATAATTGCCATTATAATTCTAATACATATACAGATTCTTTTTTGTGACATGGATGTTTTCTCTTTTGCTTCATGAGTTTTAACATACCAAGAGTAAACCAAGGCCTGTCTGGTCTTTGTTTCAGTGTGCATTGGGAAATTGCCATTCTGTGGGCTGCCTTGATGCACTGCAGCTGGCCTTGCACACACATCGCTTTAAAACTCAATAAACCATTTCCTGCTGCAGCCCTTTCTCCCTCTCCAATATACCTCATTCTCCCTCCTGGTTTGCAATGTTGTCCTGACTCCAGGGCTCAAGCAAAGAAACTTTATGCACATTGTCTGAGCTGGAGAATAAAGAAGAAACAGAGGCTAAATCTCTCTTCAAAACCCACCTTTTCCTTGAAGCCATGGGCGCAACATCTACGATCCCATAACTGAATGCAATTAAAATAAATGCAGATTCTTCCTCTGTTTACTTTTGCTCCATCTCCCTTCCTCTCACTCCTACGGTCTTCCCCCATATCAAACTTTAGATCGTAAGCCCCTTGTAGCAGAGACCTCATCTCTTGTGCTTTGTGAAGTGTCAATGCATATTGATGTTGATTATATACAAAGTAACCCTGTTGTTTAAAGGATGGCAATGACCACTTACCTTAATGTAGCATTTAAGGAGAACTGATGTATCATGTCAGCAGCTTAATGAACACCAGACCTTGAACAAGGTCCCTTGGGTTTTCATGGAAAGGTCTGAGACTTTATCAACTTGGCTAACAGAATGAATTGCAAAGAGCTCAGGCATTTCAGCTCTTAAGGTGAAACGAGGGAGCTTCTTTGGTGATACTGAATTCTTTTGATTAGAGCAATCAGAAGACTCCTGCTTCCAGTTCACCATACCATGGGCCCGTCTACACTTGTCTAGATGAAACGTAACAAGTTGGCAGAGATGACGTCAGCAGTCACGTGATGCTGTTGTTGTTACGTTTCTTCTGACTTTTAAAACCGTTCCACTTTCTGTTAAAATCGTTTTAAAACTAACAATGTGCCCCAACGTTTCGTTGTTTTCAATGCCGTCTTTCAAAGTCATGTCTCGTGACCATGGTCTTTGCTTCCTGATTAGGACAAGTGAGGGCTTTTCTAGGAGAGGGAGAGCTGGCACAACGCGACGAGGGGGAGGGGAGGGGGAGGGAGGGCGGTGAAAGAGGGGACAGAGGCTTAATTTTTTAAAAAAACCGCTTATCTTTTGGGGCGCACGTGGCCCCTTTAAGACGCTGCAGGGCTTCCCTCGTCCCTACGCGTTGCCCCGCCTCCCTGCCGGCTTAACCCGGCAGGTCTAGCTCAGAGTCACCGGAAGAAGGAGGTTTACTTCAGAGCCGGTATGAGCATAATGAAGAACGTTCTAAAGAAGAGTGTGCCAGGGTAAAACGATAGAAGAAAAGGTATTTCGATTGACTGGGCTCAAGTTGCATTTTGTAACGTAGCAAGGGAGGACGCAACAATGCACTTAAACAATGGTGTAATGAATAGTGTAGATCCTGCCCCTGTCCCTCCTTGCTTATGTTGTCATGATGTGTGCTTTGCCTATTACTGACCTTGCCTGCCTTGATGGATGGATCTCACCAATACTGGGACTTAGCCTCCAGTGGATAAAAGCTTATTGATGCTTCTCTGATTGACTAAGGAAAATGGGAACCTTCCAGAACAGGCTGACACAATGCTGGCTTCAATGGATACTGAATCTGGACCTGTAATTCAATGCACCCTTTGTAAGATGCAGTACTAGTGACTAATATGGAGTCCATAGTGGCCCATCATGACTTCAGCTTGACAATAAAAGTTCTTGTCTGGCTTCCTGACTGGTGTGTCCTTTAAGCCTCCCATGACCAGTTGGATATGGAGTTGATCCCATTGGACGCAACTTCAAATCACAGGACAGCCCAGCCACTATGAAATGGTCAGGGATAGGATGACCATATGAAAAGCAGGACAGGGCTCCTGTTATCTTTAACCAGTTGTATAGAAAAGGGATTATCAGCAGGTGCCATTTGGATGCATGTAGCACCTGGTGAAATTCCCTCTTCACCACAACAGTTAAAGCTGCAGGAGCTCTGCCCTCTTGACCAGATACAAAAGAAGACAGGGCTCCTGCATCTTTAACTGTTGTGATGAAGAGGGAATTTCAGCAGGTGCTGCATGCATACAAATGACACCTACTTAAAATCCCTTTTCTATACAACTGTTAAAGATACAGGAGCCCTGTCCTCCTTTTCATATGGTCACCCTAGTCAGGGAGAAGTTACCAAGCTTAGGAAACTGCTTGTTCTCCTGTATTAGTAGAAGATTTGTTATTGCAAATGGAGACCTATGAAGCTTTGTTGTCAGTCAGATGCTTTGTACAGTAACAGTGCTGCCTTGGGGCAGCAGTATCACTATACTGAATTGCAAGTTGTGTCTGAGTAGCTTTACGTGAAGCTGCCATTCTATGAGATAATTTTCACATTTCAACATTACACTGGGAGTGAATTTGCTCTCAATCTCTGTGTGTGTTCACACACACACACACACGAAATCTCCAAAATGAGAAGGCCACAGAAAGGCACACCCTTAGGCCAGTATAATAGCTATTTAGCTTGCACCAAAATCCATCTGAGTCATGGATTTTAACCAAACACATTTTAAAAACCCTAAATATATCTCTGTTATTGCAAGGCTAGAGCAGGATAGGCTGGAACCATGGTCTTATTCTGGGATATGTCTCTAGCAGTAGTAGCCTTTTATTTTAAAGCAAAACTCTCAACAAAGCTTTCATTTTAAACTTTTGTAGTAGTTTGTTTGTGGTAGGCAGATTTTTTGCTCTATAGGTCTTGGACTATATCATCTTGGCTAACAATTGCAAAGAGATAAGGTATTTCGAAGAAGATGATGGCCAGGTTAGTTGAAAAGTCCCTAAAGAAATAAGGCTGGATTGAGTATTGTGTAGATTTGAAAGGCTGCAGGGGGCAGGAAGAGGAAAGGACAGGGACATTCTGCTGGTGGAAGGACATCGCTGGATCCAAACCAATATGTTTACGTTTAATATGTCTTGTTTGTGTTTTAAAAATAGCAGCCAGGAAAGAGTGGGGATCAGGACTATGACCCGTGGGGGTACTATTTTTCACCCTTTCATGATGCACTGCAGTCCTGATTAAAATCCCCTCCCCACCCTTCTGTTTCCTCTACCATTGGCATCAATGACAATTTCCTTCTGGGGCCAGTAGCAATCTTAGGGAGAACGATTTTTATCAAGACCACAGTCCAGGGGGAAAGGGTTAAACTCTGTCTGTGCTCTGCAGTCTGTGGGGTCATCTACACCAAGCAGGATATTCCGCTATGAAAGTGGTATGAAAGCGGTATATAAAAGGCAGGAGCCACACTACTGCTTTAGAGTGGTATTGCAGTGCACTGACAACTGTTGGGGCCCATTGACAAATACCGTATACCACTTTCATAGTGCTATATCCTGCTTGGTGTAGATGAGCCCCCAGTATTGATTCCTTCTATGCAGCCATTTCTAAAATAAAAAAAGGAGGACACGTTAAATGCATACATGCATTTAACACAGCCTTCCTCAACCTGGGGTGCTCCAGATGTGTTGGACTACAACTCCCAGAATGCCCCAGCCAGCTCTGGCTGGGGCATTCTGGGAGATGCAGTCCAACACATCTAGAGCGCCCCAGGTTGAGGAAGGCTGATTTAACAGATCATTTTGTTTGGCCTTAAGCCTATCAACATTCTGGAGCCAAGTCAGATCTTCCTCAGAGTACAGAGTCAACAGCACTCTGATCCTGAAGACTGAACTTAGGGCATCACACAGTCTCTCTTGATCTAAAAAAAGGGCAAAAAGGAAGAAACCAGTCAACCTAACACCAATACCTGAGAAGATTCTAGAGCAGATTATGAAGCATTTGATCTCTAGGCACCTTGACACTAATGCAGTGATCACTAAAAGCTGGCAGGGATTTGTCAAAAACAAATCCTGCCAGACTAATCTCATATAATTTCTGATTGGATAACTTCTTTAGTATATTGTGGAAATGATGTAGACATAAGATATCTTGACTTCAGCAAAGCATTTGACTAAGTGTCCCATGACACTCTGATTAGCAAGTAAGTTAAGTGCACTACTATTAGGTGGATCCACAGCTGGCTTGAGAGCTTTATCAATGATTCCTCATCAAACCGGAGAGAGGTATTGAGTGGGATACTGCAGGGTTTAGTCTGGGCCTTGTACAGTTTTATTAAAGATTTGGAGAAAGAGATGGAAGACAACACAAAATTTGGTGGTATAGCTAATATCTTAGAAGAGAAAAACATTTTTTTTAAAAAAAAATCTTAATTGATTAGAAACCTGGGCAGAAAGAATGGAATTTAACAGAAACAAGGGCAAAGTTCTTTATTTCTTCATTTAGCAAAAAGAAATCAAGTACAGAGGTATAAGATAGGGATATCTGGCTTGTCAATAGTACATGTGAAAAGGATCTTGGAGTTGTAGTTGATTACAAGCTAAATATGATTACAAGCTGGATACAAGAAAGGCAATGTTAGGTTGCATTAATATAGGGTGACCATATGAATAGGAGGGCAGGGCTCCTGTATCTTTAACAGTTGTATTGAAAAGCGAATTTCTGCAGGTGTCATTTGTATATATGGAGAACCTGGTGAAATTTCCTCTTCATCACAACAGTTAAAGCTGCAGGTGCCCTGCCCTCTTTTAAATCTGGTCATTCTAGTATAGCTCCTGCACTATTAACTGTGGTGATGAAGAGGGAATTTCACCAGGTTCTCCATATATACAAATGACACCTGCTGAAATTCTGTTTTCTATGCAACTGTTAAAGATACAGGAGCCCTGTCCTCCTTTTCATATGGTCATCCTAATTAATAGAAGTAAAGTTCCAACATAATGGGATGTAATAGTTCCACTCTACTCTGTGCTGGTAAGACCCCCACCTCGAATATTGTGTCTATTTCTGCACACCACATTTTAAGAAGGATTCAGATAAATTGGAACAAGTTCAGAAAAGGGCCACAAAGATTATCAGGGGAATAGAAACTAAGTTCTACAAGCAAAGATGGAAGAATTTGGGTATTTTAGCCTTGAGAAGAGAAAGATGAGCAGAAACATGATGGCACTTTTCAAGTACCTAAAGAGTTGTCACAAAGAAGGTGACTACCTGTTCTCTATCATCCAAGACCACAGGGCATGAAATAATGGGCTTAAGCTACAGGCAGGTAGATTTTGGTTGAACAGAAAAAAAATTCTTAATGGTCAGAACAGTCAGATAATGAAACCAACCACCTAGGGAGGTGGAGGCATCTCTGTCATTAAAGGTATACAAGCAGAGTCTGGGTAGCCATCTGTCAGGGATGCGTTAAAGTGAATTCCTCCACTGAGCAGGGTGTTGGACTTGATGACCCAAATGGTCCCTTCCAACTCTATGATTCTAATTAAATGTGCAGGAAGACATTCTCATCCAAGCTGCTATCATCCCTATTTTTGATAGGGCCACCAGAGTGATCCTGGGGCACCCAGGATGACATCTAGGATTTTTATTTTGCCATTGACTTAAATGGAATGTGGAATTATTCTTACAGGCATTTTTTGGAGGGGACAAAGGAAATATAGCAAAGGCAGTTAAAAGCAAGTGTGCCAGAGCAAAAGGGTGCGTGGCAAGATCCCTTGTCATTCCTTTTTCATCTGAGAGTGTGTATTCTCATTGTGGGATTGCTCAGCTGAGCCACGTCTACTCAGGGCGGGCTTAGCAGAGGTCTGACTTGGCTTCCTCCCAGCTAGTCAGCTATGTGGCACTACTGCTACTGTTTCAAAAAAAGAAGGAAAGGAAAGGAAAAAAAAAGGGGGGGGGGAGTCTATCATTACATTTCCCTTCTTAGCCAGCAAGTATAATCCCGATTCAAGATCTGGTATACATATTTATGGGTTCAAAAGCCTATCGTTAAAGAGAGATTTTTTCCTAGGTCCATGTATGAAATACTTGTAGTATTTGTATGAAGTTATAAAGAAGATTGGCAGATTACTTTGTGATGCATAAGCTAAACGTTCCTGAAGTAACATAGGAGTTTACTATCCCCTCCCCCTCAGCTGTTGAACTTCTTCCACTGCTTTCTTCTTCTTCTTCCATGAAAACCAGTCTCTGACATTTTTCAAATGCTAGATATGGCGCTGTAGCAGAATTTCTACTGGGTGTAAACTGCAACCAACACAGAATATCAGAAGTAGCCTTGCAGTTTGGGTTTTGCCCTGCAGAAACAATAATACAGAAATAACAATTCAGACTAGGAAGCCTATGCAGGGCAAAGGGTTAAAGATATCCTGCCTTATGCCACAGCCCCAATCTGAATTGTCCCCCCAGCCCTGCAGGGGTATTATCCCATTTTCTACCAACGTGGGAGATCTAGTCATGGATCTCCTGTCATCAATCTAGTTTGCCTTAGAATAATAATCAGTATTGTTGATCTTGATGAGCAGGAACTTGCCAGTCTCTCCCCAGATCTCTCTTAGCCTTGCTTCTCAAACGTTCATTAATTGGAGATTAGGGGTGGGCAAACGAGCAATGTTTGATCAAGATTCTCCCAAGATTGTCTTTCCACTCGTCTTGTGTCTGATTTATGTTTGCGATTGCTGTTTGTTTTGCTCAAATGGTTATATTGTGCAAAATGGACAGTGATTGAGCGTAAAAAACTGTGCAAAAAGCCCCAAATTTGAACAAATTTCCAAAGTTGCGCAATTTTCTCCATAGACTAAGCTAGGGCTGATTTAGAAAATTGTGCAAATCTGGAAATTTGCACAAATCAAAAGGGGAAAATTGAACGTGACAACATGTTTGGTAATTTGTGAACATTTTCAGTGAACATGTTCTCACTCTTGCATTTGGGGTTGTGAACAGGGCAGGCTCACATGTTCTGCAAGCAGAAACAAAATTCTCATACATCCGTAAGAGAGACACATGCAAAGGAATGTTCATGCATCCCAGATCCTAAATTTCCCTTTCATACTTCTGAAAATGCTTTACTTCTGTGCCATACTTTTGTAAACCTAGTTCCTGCTGATTATTTCCATGTACATCATCTTGTTCTTTCCCAGTTTCTTTTATAACTCTGATAATCTTTAGCAAAGCCATTTGATAGTTTTGTATCAGATTTTTTTTTAAATTGCATTTTAATATGTCATTATATGGCTTTTATATAGGATTTGTTTGTTTTTAATATTGTGCATACCCCTTGGGATCCCTTGTGAATGAAGGGTGGTTTATAAAATAAACAAATAAATACTTATATTTGGAACTTTACCTATGTGTAGTACTTGAGGGAGGGTCCCTTCCCATAAAGGCTCATTTAAATGCTCTCACATGACATGATCTTGTGTGAAGCTATCAGTTAATCAGAACTGGGCTCCAGCTCTTTCAAACATTCCTCAAAGGGAATATTTGTTTCCATATCCCTCAAAGCTCTTGCTCAAATACAGGTATATGTGGAAAACGTAAAGCCACGTGCTGCAGGTGGCACAACACTTTACCAGTGAAGTCTGGGACTGCTGCTCAGCCCCTTTATGGAATTACATTGAACTTGTACTCATAGGAGATCTGGCCCCGTTAAAGTAATGTATAGGCATTGCAGGCGAATTCTGCTTTTTGAATGGATGCCAGGGTGAAGTATAGCTTAAAACAGAAACAGATGTTAATGACTGCAGTTTGGCTGAAGGCATTTATTTCTAACACGTCTATGCTACACTCATGGGCAGAAAGACATCTCCCAAAATGTAGACCCTTCCATTTAGCAGGCCTCGATGGATGAGAAAGTCTTTCTCTTGTGTCCTTTCTCTGTCTAACTTATAACTGCATTTTTGTTTTAAATTATTTGCTGCTTTCCCCCACAGCTAAGCATTGTGGGAGGACACTCTTAAGTGATTGCAAATGTTTCTGTTGTAACTGTTTCCATTAAATATGCTACACAGAAACTTCTTTCAATTGTAACTAATAACTCTTAGTAAGATTCTAACAAACAAAAGCATCCAGTAGAAATATTCTTCTTTCTCCATACAGGTAAAGTTGAAAAAGCTTGGAGAACTGATGATCAAGAATGAGGAGACATTAAAGAGCTGACAGCGTGGAGCAGGAACTTATTTTCAGGGCAATGCGGTTTTTGAATGCTGACCAAGAGCAAAATGACGTTTCCAGAAAAAACAGAGACTCCGGCCAATCTAAGCAAGATACTTAAAGCGAGCAAAGCAAGGCAAGAGCCCGTTAACAGTTCATAGCAAGAGACCATGTTTTCTTTTCCAGCCTTTGACATCAGGAAACTTTGTCTGGAGGACACAGGAGGCGGGGGGGGGGGGGGGAATCAGAACAAACATTTTGCTGGGACTTTATTGGGAAACATGGCATCTCAAAGGAGATGCACGGATTTGTCTTTTTAGGAGATGTTTATTTCTTAACCAGAATGCCTGCACAGTTTGGGATCCTAAATTACATCTTGCTGCACACACCCATTCACAGTCCTTATTGCTTTTCCTTAGATCCTAAACTGATCTGTTTTGTCTTTTTTTTTTTTTTTAAGTCTATGTCTTTGGGGTATGTTTTCACTAAATCACTTTGGCTTTGTATTTCATACATTTTAATTCCACACTTTCTCTATGAAGCTCAGGGAAGTGCACGTTTTCTCTACTGTAGACGGGGATTTGGATTGAAGTTGCTAGCTATTACTCCACATAGAAGTCACAATTACCTTTTACCAAGGGTTACAGATGTAAGCTTAAGATTGTGGGGGGGGGGGAAACCCTCACATATGGAAGTTCTTTGTGTGCTGAGGTAGCCTTCCTCAACTGTGTGCCCTCCAGATGTGTTGGACTACAATTCCCAGTATGCCCCAGCCAGCTTGTAGACTGCAGCTGAGATGCATAAATAAAAATATGGGAACAACCTCCTCAACCCAGCCCCTCCCTCTTTCCTTCCCATGCGCTGCTGCTCTGCAGCCATATAAGCACTTGTCACGTGGTACAGCTGGAATTTGAGCAAGGCCTTTTTTCATTAAACTAGAAACAGCTGCCAGCTGAATGCTGCGGTCTGAAAGAAAAGGTTTAACTTCTAAACAAAACCATATGGAAAGAATGATCACATCGCAGCCAGTCTCACTAGGCCCATCCCCCCACTCAGAACTAGAAGTTGTGCTTCATCTTCCAGCCCTGGAAGTCTGAACTGCTACTTCTCAGAGGCAACAAAAAGACTAAAGGTTGTCCTATGAGGAAGATGGTACACTCCCTATAAAGTGGGAAGGGATGTGAAAAGGAAATAATGCCAAGACACCATTAAAATACTGGGGGTGGGTTAGACTGTTGTTTAAGCATGCTCAGCATTGGCCTATTTTTGCTCTGTTTGAAGAAAACGGGGAGATTACAACAGACATTTCAAATAAGCAGAGTTGGGCAGGCTGTGAAGGTTGTGAGATAGGTACCTTTGGAAGGGCCTGCCCTACCTTGAGGCAGAGTGAAGTGCCTGCCTCAGACAGCAGATCCTAGGAGACCATGAGTGGTGGCAAGATGTTGGAAGACAGAGCTGTACATGTTCACCACAGCCTGCCTTGCATAAGCTTCCTGCTTCCGTTGGGTGCAGAAGAGGCAGCCAGTGGGGAAATAAGATTCAGCTGCCAGCGGCAGCGAAATTTCTTGGGCTGGCCTTGACCATTGGACCCCATAATTGTGCTATGCTTTACTGCATTTTTCAGCAACTGTTTTAAGTCAGAATGCTTGTATCAGCATTACAGTTCATGTTTTACAGCACCTGTATCCAATAAATATACTCACAGCGTTCAGATGATAGGAACTGCTACATTATCATCTGAAGGCAGCCATTTGCAACCTGATGCCCTCTAGATGTTTTGGACTACAACTCCCAGGACTCCTGACCATTGGCCATTATGCCTGGGGCTAATGAGAGTTTGTGTCCAAAACATCTGGAGGGCACTAGGTTGGGTTGGGTTGTCGCAAGGGCTCAGGAATGAGCTTGGCCCAAAAGACAAAACTAAGCATCTATTAGTTTCTACCTTTCTGTACCTTCTACCCTTTTGTTCTGGATTTTCCAAAGTGTTTGTATCAAATTGTACTTAGTTAAGCACCTTGTGTTGAGTGGAAACAATAATTCCACCATAAGAGCTTTTGACTTGCACATTTGTAGCTGGGGGGGAGTCCACACACCGTTCCGAAGGCACCCCGAAAACGGTCGTGTAGCACATACCTTAATCGTCCCCAGAAGAGGCGCCTTCGGAACGGTGTGTGGACTCCCCCCTGGGAGTATCTAGAATCATAGAATAGTAGAGTTGGAAGGGGCTTATAAGTCCAACCCTCTGTTCAATGCAGGAATCTACCTTAAAGCATACCTGACAAATGGCTGTCCATCTGCGTCTTAAATGCCTCTATTGTGGGAGAGCCCAGGACCTCCATAGGTTCCATTCTCATACTGCTCTAACAGTCAGGCAGTTTTTCCTGATGTCCAGACCAAATCTGGCTTCCTGTAACTTGAACTCATTAGTCTGTGTCCTGCACTATGGGGTGATCAAGAAGAAATCCTGGCACTCCTCTGTGTGACAACTTTTCAAGTACTTGAAGAGTGCTATCATGTCTCCCCTCAGTCTTCTCTTCTCCAGGCTAAACATGCCCAGTTCTTTCAGTCTCTATGCAAGTTCTATGTCATATCCTAATCTAGATCTGGACTGGTTGTTCTCCTGCTCAGGGACTGTTAAGTAAGAGACTTGGGTTGTAGCCTGCAATAACAGAAAGAACACCTCAACTGACAAAGCAAAAGGTAGGCTCCTGTTATTTATACCAGGACTGGCCAATCTGGAGCTGGGATTCTGCCAGCCAATTACAGGGGCTGATGTTGCACACCGCTGTTCTTTTTGTTTGACGAAGACTCTAAGCACATACACCCCATGGTAGCTCTTACCCTTAGATTGGTAGGTTCCTGGTTCATGTCCCAAACTCCAACTGTGTGAGTCATGTATATACATCATTCAGCCTGAAACTGAATAATGTATATACATACACAAAAACTAATGCGGTCAGAGGATATTTGCTGGTAGGGGGAAATGTTTGCAAGTTCAAAAGCATACAAAATTAAAAATAATTTCTATGTGTTTATATTGGAAATGTTTGGAAAATATTGAGGGCAGGAAGGAGGGGGAAGTGGTAGCAGAATTTTAGGCGGGGGAAGGCTGCAATCCTGTCCATAGTTTCTTGGGAGTAAGCCCCATTGGACACAGTTGAGCTTACTTTGGAGTAAACATGAATAGAACTGCACTGTAAACATTTTAAGGGGGAAAAAGCTATCTCTATCATAATCTGGCAGTGCATTTTCAACTTCCTCGCTGCAGACAGTCTTAAGTACATGTTTCATTTGAGGTTTGATAGTCCTTAAATACCTGGAGGTAAATAAATACCACATAGACTGTGGCTTTCCAAAGAAAACAGTACCAGCCTCAGTATATTGGTTACATGGCAGGCCTTTCAAAGTAGGTACTTATTTGCAACGAAACCTTCTGCCGTGGGCCCTTGGGATATTAATTAAAAAGCCAAATATTGATCTAACAAAAATGATATTTCCTCAGGTATGGCATATAGACCCTTCTATTCCTATGCAGAAGTGACGATTGGCTTTAATGTATTTCTACTAAGGTTGTAGTTGCCACCAAACTGTTATTCCCTGCCCCAGGTTTTATGAGATACCTTGCCGCGAATGCATCACGAAGGAGCAAACCTACCCAAGTGGTAAGGTAATTGGGCAGATTTTTTTATATATGGACGTGAACTTAAGAAGCTGTTAAGCATTTCTGAACTGGGGTAAACCTTTTTGGCCCTAAGAACCAAATCTAGTGTTTCCTGGGGTTCTGAGAAAAACATCTGCAAGCACACACAGTTGGAACACACACATGCACATATACTGGGGTGGGACGGACATGGACACAGACACACACACACACAAAGAGAGAGAGAGAGAGAGGGAGGGGTGGGGACATACATGCTGGGTTGGTGACATACTCAGGTAGGGTGGGCAGACACACATGCACATACTGGGGTGGGGTGGGGAGACATTTACACAGGCACTGAGGTGGGGGAGATACACAATTTAGAATCCAAATTCTTGATTTGGAGAGAGGTCATCTTTGCGCTTACTCGTGAGTGAAAAGAAGAGAGAAGAAGAAGCCAAGAGAAAGAATAACTAGGACATGAGCAAAAATACAACATACCGACAGCAGAGAGGGAAGAAGCAGTAAGCGAAAAGGAAGGCAAAGAAGAAGTTATACATAAAGATGGAGAAGCAAGAGAAAGCCAGGCAGCTAGAAATTCCTCTGCTAGGACAAATGCTTTCCCCTCTAAAACACTATTACCACCACGTCCCATGCTGGAGATGCCTAGGAATCACTGGGACTTAGGTTGGTGCCTAGGAATAACTGTATCCAGGTCCCCAATGATTCCAACCTCCTATGAAGAAGGGAGAGAGAAAAAACATGATGTGACTCTTAAAAGGTCTGCTGGATAGGATTCCCCAATCATTTCCAGGCTGCCATTTTCTTCTTCCTAATCATACCTTTTGCTGGTGGCATAATACCATGATCATATCTGGGAAATGTTTGCTGGTTTCAGGAAGATGTGGACCCGACATCTTAGATTGCTCTGTTTGGCAACTGCTACTTGTGGAAATATCCTCCACCAGATAAGGCCTAGAAACTGTGGTTATTCATTAAAGAACACATAAGGACAGATGACTCTGAGGATGCTGGAAGATCAATTGATTTTGCTCCTTTAGGTTGCATCCTCCTAGCAGAATCAGTTCCTGATACCATATATCCATTACTTCTGGGATCATTCTTCATGGTGTGTTAGAATCATAGAATCATAGAATAGCAAAGTTGGAAGGGGGCTACAAGGCCATTGAGTCCAACCCCCTGTTCAATGCAGGAATTTATTTATTTATTTATTACATTTCTATACCGCCCAATAGCCGGAGCTCTCTGGGCGGTTCACAAAAATTAAAACCATTCAAAGTATAAAACAACAGTATAAAACCATAATATAAAATACAATATAAAAGCTCAACCAGATAAAAACAGCAGCAATGCAAAATTACAAATTTAAAACCATGTTATTTAAAATTTATAGATTGTTAAAATGTTGGGAGAATAAAAAGGTCTTCACCTGGCGTCTAAAAGCATATAATGTAGGTGCCAAGCGAACCTCCTTAGGGAGCTCATTCCACAGCCGGGGTGCCACAGCAGAGAAGACCCTCCTCCTGGTAGCCACCTGCCTCACCTCCTTTGGCAGGGGCTCACGGAGAAGGACCCCTGAAGATGACCTTAGGGTCCGGGCAGGTACATATGGGAGGAGGCGTTCCTTCAGATAACCTGGCCCCAAGCCGTTTAGGGCTTTAAATGTTAATACCAGCACTTTGAATTCACCCTAAAGCATCCCTGACAGATGGTTGTCCAGCTGCCTCTTGAATGCCTCTAGTGTGGGAGAGCCCACAACCTCCCTAGGTAACTGATTCCATTGTCGCACTGCTCTAACAGTCAGGAAGTTTTTTCTGATGTCCAGCTGGAATCTGGCTTCCTTTAACTTGAGCCCATTATTCCGTGTCCTGCACTCTGGGAGGATCGAGAAGAGATCCTGGCGTCCTCTGTGTGACAACCTTTTAAGTATTTGAAGAGTGCTATCATGTTTCCCCTCAATCTTCTCTTCTCCAGGCTAAACATGCCCAGTTCTTTCAGTCTCTCTTCATAAAGGGCTTTGTTTCCAGACCCTTGATCAACCTGGTTGCCCTCCTCTGAACACACTCCAGCTTGTCTGTGTCCTTCTTGAATTGTGGAGCCCAGAACTGGACACAATACTCTAGATGAGGCCTAGCCAGGGCTGAATAGAGAGGAATCAGTACCTCACGTGATTTGGAAGCTATACTTCTATTAATGCAGCCCAAAATAGCATTTGCCTTTCTTGCAGCCATATCGCACTGTTGGCTCATATTCAGCTTGCGATCTACAACAATTCCAAGATCCTTCTCGTTTGTAGTATTGCTGAACCAAGTATCCCCCATCTTGTAACTGTGCCTTTGGTTTCTATTTCCTAAATGTAGAACTTGGCATTTATCCCTATTAAATTTCATCCTGTTGTTTTCAGCCCAGCACTCCAGCCTATCAAGATCACTTTGAAGTTTGTTTCTGTCTTCCAGGGTACTAGCTATCCCACCCAATTTTGTGTCATCTGCAAATTTGATACGTGTTCCTGCATCAGGATGAAGATTTGGTCCATTAACCTTTTTAGGCAATATTTATCCAAAGTATTATGGAAATAGATATAATACTGAGTTTAAAATTCTGCCCTTAAATTTATTCTGTGACTGGAATAAATTAGGCAAATTTCCATACATTTGGTTGGCTTTCAGTTTGAAGAAAGGAGATTTGGGTGAAGAGAATGCAAATATGAAGAGCAAAGAAGTCATACCTTGTGGTCTTTGGAAGTGTCATCTATCACCTCTAAGTGCCAACACTGATTTCAGACATTTCAGTTGCATTCAAACAATCCTCCAAACCATAGTTTGGAAGATTGGGATTAAGCAGCAGTGAGCGTCAAGCTCCATGCCTCCCTTCCCTGTGGTTGAGGAAGGGGCCATTAGAAACTTTTGCTTCTACTTAGTGACAAGCCAGAGTATGTTGTTGCATCCAAATATGGTAAACTATGGTTTCCTCAAAATCACTCTTCTCACCATGTTTTGATCCTGTTTTGGGTTCCTGTCAAACTGTAGCTTGATCCCAGTGTTGGCTTCAGATATTTAAGGGCTCTTGGACAATAAACAATCAATGCTCCCCACTTCTTCAGTGAGTCTCCCTTCCCACTACCATTTTCACCAGCTGCTATTGCTCCTCATTTTCTTTCTCATCATAGCTATCACTGTCTTGCTTTACAGCTAGAGAGCCAACATGCAAGTAGGCAGTGGCATCTCCTGGTGCTTCATCTCTCCATTACCATTGGGCCAGAGTGAGGGGCAGGTGAACAAGCAGGTTGCAGTGGTGAAGAGGAGGAGAAAAACTAGGTGGGAGGGTCTTGTTAGTGGGCCTGTCCCCAGCAGGCACTCAACTGCGCCTATCCATGATGCCAGCCTTATTTGTTGCATTCGGATGCAATAGGAAACTGGTTTGGTGCTAACTAGGATCAGAAGCTTCTACTCTTCTTCCTTCATGTGTGGGGGAAGGGAAGAAGGGAGTGTGGGAACACAAGGCTTATCTGCTTATTTCTAATCTTCCAAATCATGACTTGGAGGATTGTCTGAGGTTGGCCAATTTCTGAACCTAGACAGAAATTGTGCTGTTTTTAAAAAGATATTCCAGCAGTTCCAGGGGATGCAAATGATAGCCTCCTGGAAAGCATGCTATCACACCTAGCCAGTAGAATGTCTCTTCACTTTCTCCTATGCCTAGACAGTGCACTATCTCTTTTCTTTTCTTCATCCTTTATTTGTCCCCATACCACTGCTGCTGGGTTGATGATCCCTGAATCAGGCATCTCATCTAATGAATACTAGGTTGTTCGTAGTGCTGCCTTCAAATCTCTCTCTCTCTCTCTCTCTCTCTCTCTCTCTCTCTCTCTCTCTGTGCTATTTGTATGTAGTTTGTGTTGCAGGGTGAGTGAGGTATTATACCCTCTAGACAAAACTGATGGAGCAAGATCGATGGATTTCTGTGGTGGGAATTTAGTCTGTAGTCATCTTGCATTATTTTAAAACCTCCGCATTGCAAAGATTCCAGGTTTTGCTGATGTGGCATGAGGAATTCCAAGTCCTGGTTATTTCTTTCCTAGCCTGTCAAATCAAAGGTATTTCTGCTACCTCCGCCTCTTCTTTTTCAGAACTGGATCCCTACACACGTGGCAGCTAACTGCACCACTGCTTTAAAGCAAGAATATGTCTTATTTTTGGTCCCATTTTTGGAGGATTTCTAACGGCTTTAGCAATCATACACAGGAAGGAGAGAAACAAAGTTTCCTTCAGCTTGTTTGCCCAGAGATATGGGTCATTCCAGGCACATTTAGAATAGATGAACAGAGATAATAAATTAGGGATTAGAACTCGGATCTGCAAAAAAAAAATGTTGCAGTGTGGACCACTCCTATTCCAGCCAGTCAGCCATGACCTCTTTTGCAACACTCCATCCCCCCTTCTCCAGTTTTCTGTCCTCCCCACCCCATCAGACAGCATTCTGTGGCCACTGAGCATGCTCAGTCCTCATTGAGCTGTTTTGGGTGGGTGGGTGGTTCCTCCTTTAGACTTTTCTTTCTAAGGATGGGTGGGTTTTTTTTGGTACTTGTGAAATCCCTAGGGTTTCCCCAAGCTTGCTGATACCAGCACTTACCTCTGAACTTTAGTAATAGCAGGAATCATATATTGCACTCTCATCTATCTGAGACCACTGCATAAACAAATTACTTCTTATGCCCTGAGTAATAACTGCAACAACTCATACTACCTAATATGAAAGATTACATCACAATCCTAAACATGTCTACTCAGGAGTAAGTTCCATTGCTTTTAATGGGGTTTTCTCACAGTAAGTGTGTATAGGACTGCAGCCTTGAACACATATCCCTTGTCTGCATACTTTGGTGCCTTATCCTATGGAACACCCCACCCCACCCCCACTAAAAGAATTTTATGACTTCTTCTCCACGTCATCCTCAGAAGCTCAAATCTGAGAAAGTACTTTGCAAAGAGCCAAGAGGTTCCCCACCCCCAGTACCAGATTTCATCCCACCAAATCTTCCTACATTTTTTTTAAAAAGTTTTCATCTTACACATAAGCAGATCTTTTGCCACGTTTTTTCCTTCCCCGATGAGAAGAGAAAAGGGAGCGTTCTCAGACTGATTTTTCAGAGAATGGGTTTAAAGAAAAACTTGTGATTTTGACATCCAAATGCAAGATGTGTATCTGAAGAAGCCAAATGTCAGCTAAGTGGTATTAACTGTCACATCTAGTTGATTTAGTGTCAAGAACTCTGTAAGGAAAGGAAAAACTGTAAGCATATAAGAGCATGCAAAAGTTTCAGTTCTAAGGAGACCTACTTGGAAGTAAGATTTATTGAAATGAGTGGCCCTTACTTTCAAGTAAAAAGGTTTTCAGACCAGGACAGAAGTTTTCTTTACAAACTAGCTTCATCTCCTCACCCAAAAAAGAATGAGGAAAACATCTCCAAAGGAAGACTAACTTTAAGAAACAGCAAATGTTTAGATCTTTAAAAGACTTGGCCTTTTATTTGTGATAATACAAACACAGTATGTGGCAGTCTTCTAATTTAAAACCTAAGCTGTTTCTCATCGCTGTGCAGTTAGAGCTCATCTGGAAAACATATGGAGATTTAAACAGGGGAGAGTCAAAAGCTTGGATGCGTTTGCTCACACTAAGATAAAAGGAATCTCATGTAGGAATGCTGCCAGATTAGAACGGTTTCTTTTGCTTTGTGACGTGTCAAGGACATGAGATTCAGAGTGTATATTAAGAGTCCTACAGAGGAACAAGCACTTGAGTTGAATTCAGAGACCACCTTTGTTGAAGTCTTTGTGCTTGTATTATTTAGAACAATTCAGATTAATGAGGAGGGGAAATATGTGTTTTAATGAATTTGTCATTTGGTTAAATAGAGAAAGTATTTTGTGAAACATTTTATATTAAAAATATAAAAATGAGAAAAGCGTGTTTTCTATTTATTTTTTTAAAATCTCAATAGTTTCTAATGCTGCAGTTCTATGCATATTTAGCTGAGAGTAAGCTCCACTGAACGTCAAAGTAAACATGTTTAGGATGGTGCGGCATGATATTTCAATTTTGGGGAAATATTTCATTTATATAAAAATGGGATTCCTGAAAATAGTATTCATAACTGAAAGTGGCAGACTCTTCAAATTGGGATACAATGACATTGCTGTAAACTTAGGTGCTATCCTTTTTGCTCTTAAAATATTTTATTTCCTCCTTCCCCCTTAAAAAAATGAAGTAGGAAAAAGTTTCAATTGTTGTTAGAGGTCAGAGAATATTATTAAGGCTGCAGTCCTATACATACACTTACATGGGAGGACGTCCCATTGAACTCAGTGAGGATTATATGCGTGGACATGTATAGGATTGCACAGACTTCAGGCTTGAAGTGTCAAATCACCCTTTAATTCACAGTGTGGGCAACAGCAGCCACAGAATGCCTGCCGCTGTTTCTTGATCCTCATCAGGACTGAGAGCGTATTTGGGTTTCCATGAACAGTAAATTCTTAGCATTCCTTTTTAGAGTAAAAAAATATATCCCACGACCCAAAATAACAAAACCTGGGACCCAAAATTCCTATTCTTCTCACAAGGCATAGAGGAATTGTGCCTATCATTGAAGAGGTGGAGTTTTGGGAGGGAGAAGCTGTTTCCTAGGCCACCACAGGGAGATGAGCAAACTGTTTCCACAGATTCAAGGATTCTTCTGCTTTGTTCTAGCAAGCTGTACAAAATTTCACAGCTGAGAGAGCTGACTCAAACACTGAGAAGAGCATGCAGTGGACTATACCACTCACAGGACTGTACCACATAAAAATGAACACGGGGGAGCATAGGCTTGAAAGTATATCTCCATCGAAAGCTCTCTGTACACACAAAGCTAGCACATCAGGCCAAAACTTGGGCTAGCCCAGAAGTCTTTTTCCTCTCATATAAATTTTCCACATGTAGGGAAATTCTGATATGTTGGTACTACAAAATGAGTGACCAACAATACGCATTCTGAGGCAATATAAACTTGTCAGAGGTCTGCACATTTTAATTGATTGAAAGGTGATGCAGAGGCTGGCAACTCAGTAGGTGGTGTTCCTCATACTGAGAAGAAACAGACTAAACGGCACAATCCTACACATGTTTACCCAGAAATATCCCACAGCATTCAGTTTGGCTTGTTCCCAGGAAAGTGTACACAGGATTGTGCATTAGTGTAAGCCCCTTCCCGCAAGGTTTGGCAGGACAGGGCATGTTGTCTTACTGCACCCAGTTCCTTTAGTAAATACATGCATGGTCTTCATTCTCTCCAGTCCTCTAGGGCCTACACCAAGCAGGATATTGCACTATGAAAGTGGTATATAAAAGGCAGGAGCCACACTACTGCTTTATAGAGGTATTGAAGTGCACTGACAACTGTTGGGCCCATTGACACATACCAGATACCGCTTTCATAGTGCAATATCCTGCTTGGTGTGGCTCATGCCTTTTATATATCACCTTCATAGTGCAATATCCTGCTTAGTGTAGATTAGGTCACAAGTGATGGATTAGCTGTGAAATTATTAGATTCAAGTTGTGGAGACTGCATAGTTGGCTTCCCACAGAAAGAAATGTGGTGGGCAGGATCTACACTACTGTTTTAGAACAGTTTATAACAGTAGTGACAACTGTTGAGGCCCAGGACACACTCCAGATACAGTTTTCAATCCATTTTCAAAGTGTCATATCCTGCTTGGTGTAGATCTGGCCAGGAGAAACCTTGCCTGCTATAGCAGCCTTCTGCAGCATGGTGCCCTCCAGATGTTTTGTACTACAATTCCCAGCATACCTTACCACTGGCCATATGTAAGAAATCATTCATTTTTTTTTTTATTCTTAATGCAAAATTTAATTGCAACATTTGAAACATGGTACATTTCAAAATGTTTTAGATTTATTAGGATTTCTCTTGTCTGACAAATTTAAAATGACCTAAGTAGTTAGTTATTTCAACACTGCCCAAAGTTCCAGCAGTAATTGTTAAACAGTGTATCCCATAGCGTGACAACTATTCCCAGACTGTCACATTTCACATCTGTAATGGTAATTTTAAAAAGTGAATATGGAATATTTTGTAAATATTCAGAAACCAAACTTATAGAGGAGGACTTTGAAGTGTGTGTGTTCAATTTTAATCTGGAAATAGGGAAGGAATAAGGGCACATGCCCTGTAGGTGTAGTAAAAATCCACGAGCTGGAAATAAAAATAGAATCCATGTCAGGAAAGGGGATTCCCATTCACCTCCCTGCACCACTGAAGAAGAATATACTTGGAACAGCATATAGGCCTCTCTGCCTCCATTTTGGCTTTGTCAACACATGGACAAAAAGTAGTCCTCATACTTTCAGAACCATGGCAACGTGAAAGAACAGATACCCTCTGCCCATACATAAGTGAATGTCAGGATTATAGAGCCACAGGACAATGAGATCTCCATGTAGTTCCAGACATTATTCTATGTTTATCTTCCACTCATGTTTTTTCAGATTGCTATTTATTGAAAATACTTGTAATCAGCAGTATGCAGATTGTGGATTTACATACTTTCATTGCCAATGGTTTTATTTAGCGGATAAGACAAGTGGTTATTTTATCAGTTACATGTCTGAGAGTTTAAAGAGCAAAGTAAAATCTGTGTTTGCCCGACTTATCACTAATTTTATTTCTCTGGCAATATTGGCTTCCATTCCTGACAAATGAAATGAAATTGATGCAGGTTTTCACACTGACTTTAATGGGATGTGGATGACAGACATGCTTTACTCCATGTGGGAAATTATAGTTGAAACTGTTACTTATCTTCCAGAATACTCCTCTAACCAACTCTCTTCTCAGCTAACTACAGAATATTCCAGTCCGCCTAACTGGAATGCCTTGTCATTTTCAGAGGCCTCTGGTTCCCCTCATCTGGAGTTGATCAGTCTTTTTGTATGGATCTTTCCTTCCTAACTGCCTTCCTACAGGCTGACTGTCATTATAAATGCTATTTGCTTATAAGTGGAAAGAGAGGGCCCTCTATAGAGTAAAGACAATAATATATTAAGTGCCTCCAACCAAGCTGTGTTGCAGATACTCCAACAAGCTCTGTTGCAGCTACTCCAACAAGGTCTGGTAACTTATAGGGAGGTAACTGCAGATTTGCTCATTAAGCAGTTCTTTAGGGAATTCAAAATGTCTCCTAAGGGGCAGAATCCAACATATATTTAGATAGGAAAAAATAACCCTACAGCTCCCATTATTATTATTATTATTATTATTATTATTATTATTATTATTATTTTTTTAAGGGGGTGGGTGGGGAGAACATAGCCCTATTTGCTCAATCTAGATCTCCCACTCAAAAGTGCTATTAATCAGAGCAGAAGATATGTTTGAAGGGTGATATAGATCAAGGAAATGGTGTGTATAGGAGGGGAAAGGGATATCCCCTCCTTCAACAACTCCATTTCTCCAATCAAATTCAGCTCACACACCCTTTGAGCTACTTTAAAGTACAAATTAAAATGTTGGGAGATCAGATCATGGGTCTCACGTGTCATGTATAGTTTGGCCCTTAGACACAGAAATATGCAACAAGATCAGCTCTCCTTGGATTTACCTGCTTTTCTGTGATATTCTTAGGTATTCTAGTAGGTGGCATAGGATATTTTGACCTAGATATATGATAAAGCAATCACATGACTATTTTGCTCAGTCACAGTGATCATGATGAGCACATTGACACATGCCTTGCTATGCTCAAATGTTCACAAGGCTGCACAGTTTTTAAGGGCAACCTAAATCTTTCTCATTCTCCCAGGGCTGGGCCAAAATGTACTCCTTGCTCGGCTATAGAGGCTGAAAACCTGTATAGTTAATTACATGTGGGCAGTATACACTACGGGTGTGATCCGCTTCTCCTCAGATCGGAGAAGCAGAAGCGGATCAGGGTGATCTGCCTCTGCTACAGGTGGAGGAGAAGTGGATTGGGGCATTGGAGAAGCATGGTGAAGAGAAGCACCCAAAAGCGGATCGCTCCTCTTTTCGCAGAGCGCTCCGCCTGCCATTTTGGATTTTTTCGCCCATAGGATTGCATTGCAGAAAAGATTAGTGGATAACTTTTTTGTTTTTCAAGCTATCTATTTGAAACTCGCCGTGCTTAGAGAGTCGTGGGTGGGGGTCATTTTGAGACTATTTCCAGCACTTTGCGCATGGTGGTTTGCATGCTATAATTTTTTAAAAAACAGGGTAAAAAAAGCAGGCGAGGTACCTTTTTGAAGTGCCGAGAGGCAGATTCAACTCCCAATTATGATCACCTGATAAAGCATCCTCCAATCCCAAAGTTGGAGGGGGGGGGGGAATAAGCAAAACAGGATACTTAGTAACTTGGGATACTGGGAAACTTTTCTTTCTTAGTCTCTGAACGGACTTTTCCCAGTGTTTTTTTAAACAGTAGCCCCACCAAATGCACAAACACAACCTGAAATCATATACTAAGCAAATAAATAACAGATAGGAAACACAGCACTGCTACCCACCCTAACCTTGGTGAACAACTAAATAGATGTGATGCAAGGAGATGAGGTCTCCTAGGGCATGTGGACGCGCCCAGTGCACACACTCCTGTCCTTGGAGGGTCATCAGAACCCTCCAAAGATTAACCAGTGGAGAAGCTATGCCTGTCATGAGTTGAAGTGTCAGGTAGCTTGTTAAAGACTGGTACTTAGGGCCAGTCAAATTGGCACAGTTCCCTTTCTCCCTGGGCACATCCACTTTCCTCTTACTGGTAAAAGACAGACATAGCCTTTTTAAAAAAAATCTTCTTGTTGTTGTTTATTCAGCAACACTGCTGCTTTTAATTCCACCCCTCCTTTGTTTATTTATTTATTTATTACATTTTATACACCCCATAGCCCAAGCTCTCCAGGCTTTTCCTCTTCAGTGAAGTCAGGCAGGCTTTCATTGTGGTTCAACTCCTTGTTGTTTTTGTTATTACTGCTATTAATATTAATTAGTACTGCTATTATTAACATTATTATTTTGTTGTTGATTAATAATGGCTGTGATCACAATGCAGTCAATCAACTCTGAAGCAAGGATCACAAAGCTTTACTCTTATCCTCCTAGCCTCCTAGTTATGGGATGCAAAAGAAAAGGCATCTCTCTGTGCTGCTCTTGCCTCACAGGGATGGTTTGCATTACTGGCTTTGAAACAATCCTTGGCTCACTTCTTTGTGCCCCCAGAAATGTCTGCTCCATGCCTGCCTTCCTACCTCCGCCTGGGTGCTGTTGTTTTGGGGTATCTGCTGGGACTGACTTCCCCATAGATCTATGGCATACCTCTGCCTGCCTCTCTGCCCGCCTGGTGCCTGGGAGCTTTACTACATGATGGGCTTTGTGGTTCAACCCCACAAGCCTCTGGCATGCTTGCTCCCAGTGCTGCCTGTCCTCCTCTGTGCCCGCCTTGCAGGGATAGTTTGTGTGTGTCTTGCTTTGACTCAGGGGATAAGTCCTTCCTGCGCTCACTTAGACTTTTTGAAGTTCCAAATAATTTTTTCAAGTGTGGAAGAAGATTCATATTTAGATTTATCTACTCCCCAATTCATGGCATGTTGGGATTTCCTTTGAAAAGGCCATAAAGAAAGAAAGCCCATTGAGCTGTCTGCAGCTTTAAAAATCCCTGAGATACTGGGGTATCAGATTTTCAAAAATCCCCCCAAAATCAGGGGATGCTTGGATTTGCTTGAGGCTTGGCATGCATGTGTATACATGGATCAGCTGTCATGGTGCCTAATTTGAGGATTCTAACGTGAAAATTGATGGAGTTCTAGCATGGGACTTGAATTGGGGTGAGTTAAAAGGGAAAAACCCCACCAAAAATCAGGGGATGATGGGATTTGCTTGAAACTTGCCATGAATGTGGATCTAGATGGCATCTGTGAGGGGGCCTGCTTCAAAGTTTTTATCTGTAAAAATGTTGGAGTAAATCCCATTTCTGAAAATGGAGTGTCGGATTTTCAAAAATCCCCCCAAAATCAGGGGATGCTTGGATTTGCTTGAGGCTTGGCATGCATGTGTATACATGGATAAGCTATCATGGTGCCGAGTTTGAGGTTTCTAACGTTAACAGAAAAAAAGTTGTAGGCGTTTTTGGATTTCAATGCAAGTCTATGGGGGATAAAGTGGAGCTCCGATCCGGATCCAGAGCTCTGCAGCGAAGCGGAGTGGACCATAGGCAGAGCGGAGTGGACCTGATCCGGAAGTTGCAAATCTGGAAGAGAAGCGGATCGGGTGTGTGTGTGTCTGTGCACAGCCCTAGTATACACTGTAAAACAGGAGTGTACAAACTGGGGCCACCAAAGACCTGAGTTGCAGCCCTCATGGCCGCCCAACCCTCTGCTGCAGCCAAATTCCCTCCCCTGTGATCCTGATAGAGAACAGTCTTTCCTCACAGAGAGGAGTTATCTGTATCAGGATCACTGGGGGAAGGAGATGGAGGGAATGGCCTCCATTTCCTCCCCAGAGATCTTCATCCAGATTAGTCTTTTCTCACCCACCACTGGAATGCAACTCTCAAGAGCTTCTCCAAAATGGAATTTGGGCCTTGGGCTCAAAGAGGTTTCACTTAAATTTAAAGTCTACACTGTACGTATGAATAATAGCTTTCAATTGGTGGAGGCACGATGTTGGCAGAAGCAGCAACATCATAGGGCACATGATCGGGTCCTGGGAAGAAGGGTGTCCAGTAAAAAGGAATATAAAATTTTCTTTACTTCCCTGACATATGATTCTACAGAGAGTGAGCATAATTTTACCAAAACTAACAGTAGAGTGTCAAGTTCTGTGTTTGGGAAGTTGTGGATTTTGAACATAGAACTCTTACAATTTGGTGTATTATGTAGTGTAAAATATGAATGTTACAGTTGGCTCTTTTGTGCCTTTTAATATATCCCCTCTTCCAGCCAATGATCTCTCATTGTATGTATGTATTTATGCAAAATAATGTTAGTGCTGCGTTTAGGGGTGGAACCCTCCAAAGGTGGAGTAGAAGATAAAAGAAATTGCACAAAATAATAACATTCAATAGAAACAGTGGCCTAATCTATAACCAGCAGGATACAGCACTATGGAAGTGGTATGAAAGCGGTAAAGAAAAGGCAGGAGCCACATTATTGATTTATAGCAGTATTGAAGTGCACTGACAACTGTTGGGGCCCATGTACACATACCATATACCGCTTTCATACTGCTATATCCTGCTTGGTGTGGCTCCTGCCTTTTATATACTGCTTTCAAACCACTTTCATAGTGGAAAATCCTGCTTTGTGTAGATTAGGCCAAAGATTACAAATATAACCAGCAGCCCCAAAATTAAGAAAAGGCCAGTGAAAACAGGTGGTTTGTCAGAGCTTTCTGGACCTGCAAAGAAGGATTGTGATGAACCCCCAACGAAAGCTCATTCTAAAAGGACAAGGCTGCTGTACTCACCAACGCATCTCCTATGTTACCATTGCTGCCGTTTTGAGAACACAAGAGCCATGCTGGATCAGAGCAAGGGCCCATCCAGTCCAGCACTCTTTTCACACAGTGGCCAACTAACTGTCAACCAGGGACCTACAAGCTGGATGTGATGCAACAGCACCTTCCCATGTTCCCCTGCAACTGGTGTATATAGGCTTACTGCCTCTGATTCCCCCATACTGTTGTTTTAAAAGATGTTACACAGCTACAGAACATTTTAAATGGAGTCACAGCATCCAGAGAAGAGTGTCACAGTACAGTTTCAGCAAAAGTCTTTTGTTGCTCTTTTAACAAGAAAGAAACCCTCAGCCACCTCATATTTAAGGTAAGATGAAATCCTCCAAATAGATCTACACCCTTAAGATTAACCCAGTCCCTAGATTTACAAAATCACTTGGCTGAAAACTTCAGAACAGCACTAATACAGATGACTGAACAAATCCTTGGTAGAAAACTTTACTTCTTGGTAAATTGGCCATCTGCATTAGGTCCTTTACACACTTACTTGGATGTAATTAAACTGAAAGAGTCTTACTTCTGGGTAAGTAAAAAAAGCCAAAGGCAAGGGTAGAACTAAGCAATCTTCAAAAACAAATATTTGCAAAAGTTTTTACTTGCTTTTACTTCTGGGTAAACCTGCATATGACTGGGCTGTTTAGAAGGGATTCTGTAAAATTTTCTTTTTTTCATGACACTCTCCCCTCTCCCTATCCCCACAACTTTCAGGAGCCCTACAAAAATAGATGGCAGCCATTTTATTCCTCCAGCTCATCACATACTTATATAACCAAAGTCATGTCTGCTTTGTGTTAGGAAAGCGAAGAAGGCACAGAGTAAGTTTTTTTTAATGCTCCAAGATCCAAAATCCGTCTGGAACTTGAGCCAAAACAACAGCATAAAAGGAATGCAGCTGGCAATCATTAAGGAAAACTTGCAGTGGACAATGATTAAGACAAGATGGAATTTCTACTTCTACAAAAAGGCATTATTTAAGCCAATCAACTGCTGCTTTAAAAAGGAAAAAGAGGATTCACCTTATGAATATGGAAGGAAGAAAATAATCCCTTTCATTTACTGCAGGGATGGGGAATGTGTGGCACTCCTGACGTTGTTGGACTGCCACACTAATCATGCTTCACCATTGGCTATGCCGGCTACAGCTGATGGGAGTTGCAGTTCAACAACATCTGGAAGGCCACACATTCCCCACACCTGATTTACAGCCTCCTAAAGCAATTGCAGCTACCTGTACACCTTCACCTTTCCCTCCTCTTAATAAGAAACACCTGTCCCTAACACTCCTGGTGTGCAAGCTGAAATAGAAACTTATTCTGTGGCAAACTGCCTCTGAACATAGGAATTCCATATAGCCATAATGACTAATAGCCATTGATAGACTATTATATGTGGCTATTTTATATATATATAAAAAAAGATTCATTGTTTTCTTTTGTATTCATATTATAAAGAATAATGGCCTGTTTGCTTTGGCTAGATAAAGTATAAAATAAATAATATTTTAATCTTTCCTTATATGGAAAGTGTTTCAGTTCCCTGATCATTTTGGTTGCCTCTTTCTATACCTTTTCCAGCTCTCTGACATGAATTTGCGATGGAGTGATCAGAACTGTATGCAGTATTCCAAATGGTGCAGCAACCATAGATTTGAATAAGGGCCTTATGATATGGACAATTTTATTTTCAGTCCCTTTCCTGATAATCCGTAACATGGGATTTGCTTTCTTCGTAGCTGAGTCAATGTTTTCATTTTGCTGTCTGCCACAGTCCCAAGAACTTTTTGTCGATTAGTCATCACCAGTTCAAAAGCCATCAGTTCATGCATAATCCAATGTGCATCACTTTACGCTTTAAATCACATCACTTCACCCAGTTTAAAGATATAACTCTTCACAGTCTATTTGGATTTTCACCATCCTAAATCATTTCACATTATCTGCAGACTTGCCCATTTCACTATTCCAGATTGTGTCAGAATGACATAAAAAGCCTTTGTTTCAATATAGATTCTTCCTTACTTCCATTGTGAGAATGGTTGGGCAGGATCTACCCTACTGCTTTAAAACATTTTATAACAGTAGTGACAACTTTTGGGGCCCAGGAAACACTCCATATACAGTTTTCAAACCGTATTCAAAGTGTCATATCTTGCTTGGTGTAGATCTGGCCCTGTTTTCTCCTTTCTATTGTTTAACCATCTTCTTCTCCTGACAGCTCAATTCACTCAAGTAAATTTTATGTAGTGATGTTGGAGAAATCCACAACAGATTCAAATGAGTTCAGATTTCTATGAATCTGACCTATAAATTCTGCAGCTCACCAGCCTTTTCTGATTCATGTGGATTCCGTAGTCTGGTTTAAACAACAAAAACAACTTTTGGTGGGATTTATTCTAATCACATTAGCGGAACTGCGCAGCAGTGGAAATGTGCATCTGTGCAAGTGGAACAAAATTCTTGTACATCGCTAATGCAAAGATTCCATCAATGGGTGACAATGTAATGAAAGTCACCTGACACTCTGTGAAACACAGGTGGAAAGGATTTAACGAAATCTGTACCTCCCTACTTTCACGAGGGACTTTGTAGAGAAGTTTTTCAAAAGTCCAAGCATAGAGATGCCAGATCATCTCTATCCACATCCTTGCTGGCATTTTCAAAGACCATAGGTGGTGAGACAGAACTTCCCTTTGCAAATTTGTGTTGATTTTTTTCCTCAGCAAGTGATAGCCATACCACAGAAATGTGCGTCCTCTTTTATTGGGCCACCTTTTTAGTGTAGGATAACAAAAAGCTTGAGTTGCATGGAACGGTCCTCATTTGATGAGCCCTTTTGTTTGTTTGATATCCTGAGTAATTCATAAGAATAGCTAAACACCTATCTAGTCCATCATTCTGTTCCCACAGTGACCAACCAAATGCCCATAAGTATCCCATAACAAGAACATGAGTCAACAGTGCTTCCCCGCTCATGTTCCCCTGAAACTGACATACAAAGATATATACTGGCCCTCATACTATAATATATAGCCATCATAACTAGTAGCTGTTAATAGCCTTAATTTGTCTAATCCCCCTTTAAAGCTGTCCAAGTTGGTAGACAGCTTGCATACTCATAAGCTTCCATATTTTTTACTCAAATGTTGGGCAAATGAATCTCGGTTGGACTACTGCAACCTTCTTCTCACTGGCCTTCCTTCTTCTCACATCAGTCCGTTGGTTTCTGTTCACCACTCTGCTGCTAAGATCATCTTCTTGGCTCGCCGCTCTGACCATGTAACTCCACTTCTGAAATCTCTTCATTGGCTTCCAATTCACTTCAGAATCCAATATAAACTTCTCCTGTTGACCTACAAAGCTTTTCACTGTCTAGCTCCTTCCTCTCTCTCCTCTCTCATCTCACACTATTGCCCCGCTCGTGCTCTTCGCTCCTCTGATGCCATGTTTCTCGCCTGCCCAAGGGTCTCTACTTCCCTTGCTCGGCTTCGTCCATTTTCTTCTGCTGCGCCTTATGCCTGGAACGCTCTTCCAGAACATTTGAGAACTACAAGTTCAACCACAGCTTTTAAAGCTCAGCTAAAAACTTTTCTTTTTCCTAAAGCTTTTAAAACTTGATTTTGTTCTGACTTTATACTGTTAGTTTTACCCTACCCAGTGCCTGTTTACCCTACCCTGTGCCTGTTTGCATTCTCTTCCCCTCCTTATTGTTTTATTATGGTTTTATTAGAATGTAAGCCTATGCGGCAGGGTCTTGCTATTTACTGTTTTACTCTGTACAGCACCATGTACATTGATGGTGCTATATAAATAAATAATAATAATAATAATAAATGCACAATAATTTCCGAAATTAATTCTCTTCTCTGTTTTTGAACTTTAAAGCCCCTCATTCTCTTACTTCCTCCCCTGTCAATTAAAAAAAATCCCTCTTCTTTGACCTTTCCTATACACTTTAAAATCCCATGAGAAGTGCATGCAGTTCCTTGGGATACAACGCAAAGGTATCTTCTTGAGAATGCCACAACCTGCCAGTTTTGGCTCTTTGACTTCCTTTTCCAATTTCCACCCTACCATTTGTTAACGAAGCTTCCATTTTCAGATTTCCAAAGACTGATCCAAAGTTCATGCAATTCCTTTAATTATGGTTTGAAATATAGGCGCACACACATTCCATGAAACCAACCATTACCTTAAAACATGTGATTAGAGAGTGAAATACAGAGGGCTGCTCCATTTGTCCAGAACCACAAAAAGTTAGGTTGACAAAGCAGTGATGCTCAATATAGATCAATGAAAGTTGAACTGTCTTTTTTCTTTTCTTTTCTTGCAGTGCAATTCAGTACTACTTATCTGCAATGTCTAGTGCACATTTGAAGCATTCAATTAAGAAGTACTTTGGATAAGTGGAAGTTTTGCTTACACAGGTCACACGGGCATAGGACTACTGCGAGATTAAACAATGAAATCAGATAATCAGAATCTGGATAAAGAGGACTTCCCAAAAAACAGAACCAGAGCTTCTATTGTACAACAGTGATGATGTTTAAAAGGGGATCACAATTCACTCACAGTTAATTAGCAATGCGCACCTGGAATTTCACCTTTCTATTTATTTAACAAACCTTTAGGGCAAATACTGATAGAGTTTTCTTCAATGCGCTCTATTTTCACAGCCACTAAAATGTAAAGTTTATCTCACTAGATCTATTTCCAGATGGGTAACCGTGTTAATCTGCTGCAGCCAAAGTAACATAGAGCCTTTTGATACTTTAAAGAGTAACTAACGTGTTGTGGCACAAGCTTTCATGATCTAGAGTCCACTTCCTCAGATTCGGGAACAGTTAGCCAACCCTGTGGATATATTCCTGAAGTAGCTCAGGAAAATACTTCCTGCATCTCAGGACAGAGCTAGCCCATGACATTTTGCTGTATGGGGCAAGGGACAAAATGGCATCTCCAATTCCACGTAGAGAAGCCGACCTGGCAGTTGAATCTTAGTTCAACAATGATCGTGGGACAGTATCCTCCACCACGATAGAAGGCACTAAAATAATTTAGGAGGTGCAGAACAAGCTGTGGAGGACATACAGTTCTTTCTGACAGTGCCTCAGTTCCCAGCAACTGCTGCCTGAGGCAGCCATCACACACTGCCTAATGTTAGAGCCGGCCCTGTCAGAAGTAGTTGACTAGTTCAGGGATGGACAGAAGATAGATTGGGATGATCAGGTATGCATCAGCAATCATTTCAGACTCCCAATTGTTTTACAACAGCAGTAACAAAATGACACCCCCCACACACAAATTAACATTTTACTGCTGAAATGAAGAAAGCTTGAGGTACCTAGGAATGGATTTTCATGTGGAAAGACGGTGATCTCCATTCAGTTTTGATATTTAATTCATTCAATTTAGCCCCCCCCCCCCGGCTATATGGAGGCGCTTTGACGCCAGGAGGTGCCTTGCACCCGCATTTGCCTTCCTTCTCAGGGGTTGCAAGGGAAGGCAAGTGCGATTTTTCCTGGAGGTTGCCTGGTCCTCTGCATATTCAAACTCTTTAAAAAAATTTTTTTTAAAGGAACTGGGGGGAGGAAAGGAACAAGGCTGTTCCTTCCCCCCCTTTTAAAATTTAAACAGCCAAATCTGCGCAGCTCCGCATGAGGGTTGCCCAGTCCTCCCAAATATTTTGGAGGTAGCCGGACCCCCAAATTTACATTTGTTTCTGCAGAGTGCCACAGATTTACAGATAAAATTAAAAGGGGGGGAGGAACGGCACTGTTCCTCTCCTCCCCCCGTTTTAATGTTTTTTAAAATGTTTTTTGGCTTTTTTACAGCTGCGGAGCTGCCTCTGTTGCCAAAAAAGTCGGGGTAAATGCCTGACATTTTTGGAGTGGATTTTCCAGGGTTTGCTCTTGGATGGCTTCGCATTTGCAGCTGCGTCATCTGTCCGAAGATGCGAAAATGCGCATTTTCGGCGCAGTAAACAGCCGTATGGACAACCCCTAGGTATGTCTTTTGCACCAAGCTCTAGTAGATGGTTCTCAGGGTGCTAGCAAAAACAAACAAACAAACAAACAAAGCAGATCCCCCAAACCTCAAGTCTGCCCATCCCTGTTCTTGTCCACGAAAGCATAAACCATAATAAAGTTAGTCTTTAAGGTAGAAGAAAGCAGAGAAATGACTTCCCGTGATTTGGAAACTATAGTGCAGCCTAAAATCGCACTTGCCCATTTTTGTAGCCATATTTCAGTGTGTAGGATGTTATGACTTTACAGCTCCCTCCATTCCTGCTGTTGTGCACTAAAGGAGTTCTGCTCATTACTTAGGGCTTTGCTAGACCTGCCGGGATAAGCCGGCAGGGAGGCGGGGCTACGGCACGCTAAGTTTAACGCACGCCGCCCAGCCTCCTAGACGGCCGACCCGCAGGGACGACGGAAGCCCTGCAGCGTCGGCCATGTTTTTTTTTTTTAAAGGGGCCATGTGGGGCCCGAAGCCGCCGGAGAAGGTAAGTTTTTTTTTTATTTAATCCCCCCCATCTGCCCCCCTCGCCGTCTCCTTCGTCGCCCTCCGCCATCCCCTCATCGTCGCCCTCCGCCATCCCCTCGTCGTCGCCCTCCGCCATCCCCTCGTCATCTCCTTCGGCGCCTTCCGCCATCCCCTCGTCGTCTCCTTCGTTGCCCTCCGCCCCCCCTCACCATCTCCTTCGTCGCCCTCCACCATCCCCTCGTCGTCTCCTTCGTCGCCCTCCACCCCCCCTCACCATCTCCTTCGTCGCCCTCTGCCATCCCCTCATCGTCTCCTTCGTCGTCCTCCGCCCCCCTCACCATCTCCTTTGTCGCCCTCCGCCCCCCCTCACCATCTCCTTTGTCGCCCTCCGCCATCCCCTCGTCGTCGCCCTCCGCCATCCCCTCGTCGTCTCCTTCGTTGCCCTCCGCCCCCCCTCACCATCTCCTTCGTTGCCCTCCGCCCCCCCTCACCATCTCCTTCGTCGCCCTCCACCATCCCCTCGTCGTCTCCTTCGTCGCCCTCCACCCCCCCTCACCATCTCCTTCGTCGCCCTCTGCCATCCCCTCATCGTCTCCTTCGTCGTCCTCCGCCCCCCTCACCATCTCCTTTGTCGCCCTCCGCCCCCCCTCACCATCTCCTTTGTCGCCCTCCGCCATCCCCTCGTCGTCTCCTTCGTCGCCCTCCGCCCCCCCTCACCATCTCCTTTGTCGCCCTCCGCCCCCCCCTCACCATCTCCTTCGTCGCCCTCCGCCATCCCCTCGTCGTCTCCGTCGCCCTCCGCCCCCCCACCATCTCCTTCGTCACCCTCCGCCCCCCCTCACCATCTCCTTCGTCGCCCTCCGCCATCCCCTCGTCGTCTCCTTCGTCACCCTCCGCCCCCCCTCACCATCTCCTTCGTCGCCCTCCGCCCCCCCTCACCATCTCCTTCGTCGCCCTCTGCCATCCCCTCGTCGTCTCCTTCGTCGCCCTCCGCCCCCCCTCACCATCTCCTTTGTCGCCCTCCACCCCCCTCACCATCTCCTTTGTCGCCCTCCGCCCCCCCTCACTATCTCCTTCGTCGCCCTCCGCCATCCCCTCGTCGTCTCCTTCGTCGCCCTCCGCCCCCCACCATCTCCTTCGTCACCCTCCGCCCCCCCTCACCATCTCCTTCGTCGCCCTCCGCCCCCCCTCACCATCTCCTTCGTCGCCCTCCGCCCCCCCCTCACCATCTCCTTCGTCGCCCTCCGCCATCCCCTCGTCGTCTCCTTCGTCGCCCTCCGCCATCCCCTCGTCGTCTCCTTCGTCGCCCTCTGCCATCTCCCCCCCCCGGATTACCCACTCCCTGGCACGATGGGCACAGCGCATCGTGCCAGGTCCGTGGTTTTTCGCGGCTCCTCGCGAGTAAGTGAGGAGCCGCGAAAAGCCGCAGAACTCTCCACACTTTCCCCAGCTCCGGCCTCAAGGCGCGCCATAAGCGACTTCGCTTATGGCAGGTAAGACCAGGCCTCAGCGCGGCCTGTCTGCGGATTCCCCTGTGCGTCATCTGGACGCACAGCAGGGAAGCCGGGTCAGAATGCGCGCTAAGGCCTCGTCTAGGCTGCTGCCTTCTGCTCCGCTTCTATACCTACAGGTAACACAGTAAACAAAAACACCAAGGCTGCAATCCTATACACACTTTCCTGGGAGTAAGCACCACTGAAAAAAGTGGGACTTGTTTCTGAGTAGACATGTGTAGGATTAAGCTGTTAAATATCAGAGTGCCTTGGTTTTCTCCTGAATAGTGCTATTACCGTTAATTATAATGCAAGAACCTCTTATTACGCTGTTGCTTTCATAAACTAACCTCAGTATGTTTAGTCTCCATGGAGGGTTATGGAGGAATATGGAACCATTTAAAACAAATGTATGAGCAGTTACTCAAATAGATAGTGTTGCGTCAAGGCACATTATACCTGCTGTACTGGCTACTCTGCTTGGTTCTGGAGCTCTGTACACACTTCAGAGATTTGAAGGCAATACAACAGAGATGTGTCATTGCTTGCAATAATACTTTTAAAAATCTCACTACGGTCTCTGGTCAAATAAGTTTTACAGGTATTTGATGCACTACAAAAATCTGGAAACCTGTTTGATCAGAGATCATAGTGAATCAGAAAAAAATGGACGTGTGTACCAGAAAGCAACAATGACTGTCAAGTCTCTGAAACCCTATTATATACCCTTAGCAAATGTCTCTTGCCATCATCAGTATATCCGCACATTAAAGTATATCCGCACATAAAAGTAATTTGAATGTGAATTACTGGCTAATTAATCCTTTCTTTATCAATAAATATTTCAGTAGGCTGTATTTCCAGGTGGAGCCTGGTGGAGCCAGGACAAGCACAACACATTTTGAATCTCCCCCCCTCCTGGCAATAAAACTAAATTTTAAAATATGAAATAAATGCAACAATTATAAATGACATAACTAGCAAGTTGTTGCTTTTTCAAGGTACCCAAAATCAGATACTGGTATGCATGCCCAGGTATACCTTTGCATTAGAATAACTCAATGGCTCAAAGTAGTGCCAACATCTGGGGAGGAGATGGGCAGGACCAACATCTAAAACAATATCCTGGATCTCCATCCTTTAATTTATGACAGCATGAACTTTGTGCTGTGGACTGACTTTTCCAATTGTGCACTCTCTACATTTTTAAAGAAACTAATCAAATTCATATGTAATCTGTGTGGGTGAGTAAATGAATACAGCAGTGATTGGACTCATCTATTGGTTGAAGTGAGGAAACCACACAATTGCCAAGATCTGGTTTTCTCTTCTTTTCACTGCAAAGAGAAGCAAAAGGAAGTGCAAAAACATGAATATCACCATTTAAAAGAAAATCTTTTTATTTGTCCAAAATGAATGTTTGTCTCACCTTTCCTAGGCCAGAATCCCAACAAATACACAACTAGTTATAAATGCCTTTGGGATTCTCTTTCTCACACAGTATCCCCCAATACTCTATTGGAATTTCTGGGATTGTTCACACAACACACTAATCCACACTCAGTGTGGGTGGTTGTTGAACCGTGGGTTAGCACGTGTTGTCTGAACCCAGGACATTTTCCTCTTGTTAACCATGCAGTATGGCTTGTTAGCCATCATGAACAATGCAACAACAAACCATGGGTTCTCAAGGTGTTAACTGCATGGTTAACAAGCCATCCTGTGGAAAATGTCCGGGGTTCAGACAACAAGACCACAGTTCGAGAAACAACCCATGGTCCAACAACAACCCACACACAACCACTGAGTATGGGTTAGTGTGTTGTGTGAACCCAGTTTCTGTGTTTAAAGCCTGGACTACCATACACTATAAATAAGAGTGAATGGAAAGGGCTTGATCCAATCTGCGGAAAATTCCCATATGGGGAACAGGAATTGGCCTCCAAACCCCACCCCCAGAGAAATCCCATTCTTTATCTCTGATCACAGATCAGAGATAACAGTGGAGGTTGTGGCCAGGTGAGTTCTGTTTGGGTGCTGTGTGTCACCCCTGAAAGACTCTCCAGGGCCCTGTCTTCATGGCACTGAGTTGGCGCCACCTTCCCCCCAAACCCCATGGTTTTTCTTATCTGGGGTAGCATAGGGTAATCCCAACACCAAGGACAGAGTTTACAGCAGTCGTCTGGGTACCAAAGCAATTCCCCTGCCTTCTTCTTGGTGGAAGGCAACGAATCGGATCGCCTTCCACCAGGAACCCCTCCCCCTCCGCCCAGATTAGCCCTGGAGCAAGTTCAGATGGTGGAAGAGCTGTACTGACCTCGCTCTCACTGAAAAAGTCGGGGTAAGTCCCCAACTTTTTCAATGCGTAGTTTCACAGGAAAGCCCCACAGTGGCTGCGAATCTGAGGCTGTGTGTTATACATAACTGACACAGTGCAGATTCACAGCCACTGCGGGGCTTTCCCCAAGTATAGACAGCCGCCAGGTATTTGATGAATGGAAACATAATGCTGAACTAGATGGGCCTTTGGAATGATCCAGCAAAGAACTTCTTATGTCCTTAAACTGCTTTAGAAATTGAGAGCTGCAAAGGTGTGTGATGTGGCACAGGACCGCTGTGAGAGTGTGTTTGCGGGTGTGTGTGGTGTCTAATATTCAGTGCTGCTTTTTTCACTGGCAAAACCATGTGAAATAATGTAAGCAGCATTGGGATGATGCAGGGATGCAGCCTATTGGAGAACCACCATAACGTTTTTTTCTTTTAGTGGTTCCACCCCCCCACCCCCTGCCACAGGGCCAATTCTACTTCAAGCACAGCTTCAGGCACTTATCCATAAAATAAAAACGTTTCTAACATGCAGCAGCAATTCAAGGTTATCATCACTAGCAGTCAGACGGGCAAAATGAAATCTGAAAATGGCGAAAAGTTGGGTGGGGGAGGTGATGTGGCCGACAGGAATACCAGTCATTTCGGATGAACAACTACATATATTGCCAGTTCTGAATTCTAAATAAAGGTCTTCTAAATGATATAGTCAGAGTCCCAACAGAGAGCCAGACCACCGTTACCAGGCCTACAGTGCTATGAATAGCAATTACCATAACCATAAAGTTACCGTATGTTAAATTGTAGAGTTTTAGCATGCCACTTGCACAGTGCGTGTTTGAGTAAAGAGGCTATAATTTCTCTTCTTCGTTATGTCGATTCACTCAGTGGGGGAGAGGTTCAAATAACTTCCAACATTTGTTCTTAGTATTGGTTCCTGTTTTCATCAAGAAAACGTGGGTGCACAGAAGACATCTGAAAAGAAACATAGGCAAGGTGGATTTGTTGTGAAAACTTGTAATACCTAGACTTGCTTCTGGAATCTGTTTTTCGTGTAGTTTATTCAGAATGTACTCATGTGTCCGTGCAGGTTCTCTGTGTGAGCCAAAATGCTGTAAAACCTGCATTCTTGCTTGCATGGAGAGCCTCCATAGATACAGGAAGCTCTTCTCTTCAGAAAGTTGCCTCTATGAGTCGAGGGTAACGGATGTGTCAACAGAGGGGACAGGGCTGGAGGTCTTCTTCTCCTTGCGTGTTGTGACCATGGATTGTGCCAAAAGAATGGAAGAGTGCACCATCAAGATTCAGGCAACATTTATTTATTTCATTTATAGCCCGCCTTATTTACTCCAATGAACCCAAGGCAGCGTACACAATCCTCCTCTCCATTTTATCTTCACAACAACAACCTTGTGAAGTAGGCTGGGCTGAGAGGCTGTGACTGGCCCAAAGTCACCCAGTGAGCTTCCATGGCTGAGTGGGGACTAGAACTTGTATCTCCTGACTCCAATCCAGTACTCTAAGCACTACACCACACTGGCTCTGGCTCATGTTTTTTTGAAACATGAAAGGTCTGTGAACAAAAAATCATTATTGGCATCACCACTACTATGGTTTATCTTTAGAACACTGTCAAATAAACAAACAAATTGCTAACTTATTTACCAAAACTTATTTAGGCAAGACAAAAAATGAAAGGGTTCTAAAATGCTTTCTTCACCATTCTTCTGTCCTCTTTCATTAGTAGGTTAAGTGGACATTTGTTTGTTGTTTTATTTGTTTACTAGATTTAAGCCCTGCACTTTCAACTCAAAGAGCACCTAGGAGCTGAACCTGAAGCATTATGAGAAAATAGAATGAGATTGAAGGTGCTAGATTGGGGGAAGGCTCAGCTCCTTAAAGAAGCTGGTACTGAGACATTCTTGGGAAGAAATGTTGGCTAGATGAGTGGTGTTTTAGTGGGAAGGAAGAAGAGTCGGTGCATGGCCCTACTTTGAGTCACGAAGTTGAGCTAGAGCAGCCTTCCCCAACTCCCATAATTCCCATCCAGCATGATCGATGGCTGGGAATTATGGGAGTTGTATTCCAACACATCTGGAGGGCACGAGGCTGGAGAAGGGGAATCTAGAAAATCTTTATTCCATTCTGAACTAGAAACTGCCTACTATGAAATAAATAGGTGACCACACCTAGTGCTGGATCTATGAAATGTGTGATCTGAATGGTCAGTCTTGAGATTTAGAAATTATTGCTATTTGCTGCCATCTTCATTTTGTATAGGTGGGGAATACTGCCAACATATATTAGTTACTGATTGCATTGTAAATTTGATCTTTTCATCCGGGGATAAGCAATCTGATGTCCTCCAGATATCCATCACACCTACTTTTTCCCCCAGATATGCACCCGTGAATTTAACCTCCGTTTCTTTAGCATGGCAAGTGCTGGTCCCTTTCATGATCGTAGCTACACTGGGGGACTCTCTTTTCACTTGATTGCTCTCCCGTTATTGCGCCCACCCCACCCCACCCCACCCCACCCCTTCTCCTTCCCCCTCAACTTCATTGATACTTGTCGGGTGATGGATGTGGGAGCCTATCCCCCCCCCTTTTGCTCTGGCTTTGTTGTCTAGCATTTTACTGATTCAACGTTTAATCGGCTGGGCACCATTTCTGCAGGCAAGGAGGCAAGGAGGGTGGGGTTGGAGCAGCGAAAGCCCATTCTACCAGCTCAGTTCGTTTGACAGAGTGTGCTGGAAAAGGAGAACCACCCTGCCCTCCTCTTTCGTCAGCAAGCACACATTCAAAGCACATGCAACATGAGAACAGCAATACACGGGGGTGGAAGGGCACTGTAATCCCACATGGAGGAAATAAACCAGACTTTTTCCGTTCCAAAATAAGATGGAAAAGGGGGGCAGAGGTGAGATGCAGGACAGTGACAACATCATGTGAGTACTGTGTTGCAAAATCATAAACTAGGCATGAAAAGAGTGTGATAAAACACTGGTGTGATGGAGTTCTACAACTCCCATAATCCCAGACCATTGGTCAGGCTGGCTGGGGCTCATGGGCATTGCAGTCCAAACCATCTGAAGGGCACCAGGTTGCCTAACCTCTGTTTTAGATTGTATTATGTATTATTCTGATTCTATGTAATCCACCTTTCATACAGTTCTTTAAAAAGAATATAAATAAATAAAATAAATCTCATCATTTTTTGTTGCTGCTGTTGCTTATATGAAAAAAGTGTCTCTGTGTAGCAAGGGTCCAACACACACACACACAGAGAGAGAGAGAGAGAGAGAGAGAGAGAGAAGGATTTCTTTGGCAAACTGCAGTAGACCACAAAAAAAGTGGGGGTAAAAGAACAGACAATATTATGCCACATAGACTCATTCTGAGTCATATCAGACTCATGATCACAAAGAGTTAACATGTTTCTTCTCTGGATATTCTTGCAATTCAAGAATAGCAGCTGTACAGTGATGCCTGTAAAATGCATTAAGCTCCTTTTAGTTTTTTTAGAGGAAAGATGGATTTTCATAAAATGAGAAAATGCGAGTGTAACTACTGAACATCTTGCACCCTTCTCTACTGAATTACATTTGCGATTCCTGCTAAAAAATTTAGTTGTTTAATCCCCTAGTTGGAAAGACCTTCTTTGTTTCCCTCTTTCCAAAGACCAGGGCATAATACTGAATTAAAGCCACAATGTACACTTCGTTAGCTTTCTGAGGTTCTCAGCAACCAGAATACATCTCTGTTGAGAGTGGGTGATTCTTTGCAAATGAGCACAAGGGTGAGTCAAACAGAATTGCCCTCCTACTAAACTTTTATTTATTTATTTATTTATTTATTGCATTTTATCCTACCCTTTTTTTTTACTCCAAGGAACCTACTTTTGTCCTCAGACAACCCTGTGAGGTAGGTTGGGCTGAGTGTCTGGGACTGACCCAAAGTTACCCAGTGAGCTGCCATGGCTGAGTGGGGACTAGAACCCGGATCTCCCGACTCCCAGCCCAACATTCCAGCCACTATACCACACTGGCTCTCTTCATAGAGCCACCTCTATATAAACTTTGAAATATTTTCAGTGAATACTGAAAAGGGAGGCATTTACTAGCAGACACCGATTGAAATATAATTAAATAGTATCAGGGAAATTGCCGTTTGAAAGGGTGCCAATAGAAACCTTAGGTGGTGATGTCAGTACATTTTTGTATTAAGAGGAAGGAGGGGATTGTATCTCAACAAAATTACTGAAGGTGATGAAAAATGCATCCCCAAATTCTTCAGTCATTTCCCTGCTTCCTTTCTTTTTACAATGGAGGGCTACCAGGACAACCTCAACCACTTGGCTCTCATTTCCCATTAATAGGAGAGCACTGCCTCCCCTCTCCTCTTGCTGCTGTGTCACATTCGCACTTATAGCAATCTAAAGATCTTGCTATCATATCTTTTTATGGTGCCTTCAAATACTTCCTTGCTGTAGATTGTCGAGGAAATCAAGTTGGGTGGTTCTTTTACCCATGCCCACAGGTATAGGAAAATGGCTCTATAAATCATTAACTCTATAAATCATAAGGTTCATGGCTTCCTGCATAACCAAAACATATTTTTAAGACTGCAACTACTTTCACAACTCAGAGCTGATATTGAAATCATATCACAAGATGGTGTCAACACCGGCTGCTAGAGGGTGGAGTAAGATGTTTTCAAGGCAAGCTAACTGCAAAAGGAAACAGATGGAGATTTGATTCCTGTAACTATTGCAATACCCATTTATGTATTGTTTTTCTAGTCAGAGGTGTACTTACACTCTGTACATGCCTAAATGCCTTGGTTCTCATTGGTTATTGTATTGCAGAACTGTATTATGATTGGTGGGAAGGTTCTGCCATTGTATCTGAGGGGAACTGACCCTATAAATATGTTAGCCCTTCCTGAAATTATTGGGCAGTTCTTCAGGTCTTCTGAGACTGTCACCTTGCAGCGCTGCTCGTAATAAACCTTCTAAAGAGAGAAAAATTGTGTCTTGAGAGTCTGTGACCACCACTCAGCGAACCCCGGGGATCCGCCCTTTCGGGTCCCTCCACAACAGCAAAGAAGTATTTGAAGGCACCATAAAAAAAAATGATAGCAAGATCTTTAGATGAAGCGAAGAGACTGGAAGTCAAATGGCTGTAATCTCCCACAATTAGATAATCATCAGAGTATGACAGTGTGAATAGAAAGGCTGAGAAAAGGTACAGATATTTTTGGCATGCGATGAGAATCCTGTTCAACCTCCCCACTGCTTGCCCAAATTGTAAAGAATTTTCAGATTGTAGGATCTGTTTTGCTCAGATCCTACAATAACTGCTGACAACTGTGCAAGTGATGTAGGATCTATGTTTAATTTGAGCCAGGGCTTCTCTCTTAGACCCCAAACTGGGGTTCAGTACCCAGGACTGTGACCTAAATTATGTGAAGGGAAAAAATAAATAAAGAGAATGACTTTAAATATATGCCCTCCTTTCACCATTGATTGCCTAGGCTGAGTGAAGTGGCCATTTCAGGTAGTTCAGTTTGGGTGTTGTGAAAAGGCAGCAAATGGTTAGCTATTTCATTTATGATGGTTGTGTTTTTACTGGCTGGGAGTAGGAAAGGTATGTGTAGGAATTGTCTGCTTCACTCTTTTATGTAGAGGAAAATTATGGGGATCGCCAGGTGAAAGGGTATCATTTAACTGATGTCCCTATGTGAATGTTAAAAAATAATAATCTAAAAAAAGACACACCTTTCAATAAACAATAAATAATTGCAACAACAATCCTATCCCCATTATTTGCATGTAACTATATGGCTATTTCCACATGGGGTAATTAGATGCTGTGTAGAAGAGAGAAAGAGAGAGTTGTGGAAGAAATGGAATATGCTAAATAAACCAGAGGATGAAATGCAAAGGAACAAGCAAGAGAGTGGGAGACAGCAAGTAATAGAGAAAACAGACAAAGAAATGGTGAAGGAAGGAGAGAGAGAGGAAGGGAAGGAATAGAGTTGAGAGGCCAATATTGGGGAGGACAGCTCCTCTACACAGTCAATGAAGTCTCAGTTTGACGGCCTTTCTGCACATAGGAAACTAGGAAGCTGCCTTATGCCAAGTAAGAGCACTGGTCCATCTAGAGCAGTATGGTCTACACTGATTGGCAGTGGTTCTCCAGGGTTTCAGGCAGGAAACCTTTCCCAAACTTACCTGAAGATGCTGGGAATTGAACCTGGAACCTTTGGTCTCGGCTCTGGACCAGTTGAAGACCACTGATTAAGAGGATCCTATGCCTATAGAAGGTTGGGAATTCCCTTCAGCATCATTTGCAACCCCAGCAGCCTCAGGGCTCAGGGGTTTGCATGCTGCTTTCTGCTGCCAGCACTCTAAGGCATCATGGGGGCATGCACAGCCCTTGGCCCCCACTGATTTGGAGGGCTTGGGAGAGAAACCCTTTAAAGCTCAGGGTTTCCACCCACTGTAAGCCTCCCCTTCTAAGCATACTAGGGACCCACTTTCCTAACAGAGGAGATCCTAAAGTAGTGGTAGGCAACCTGATGCCCTCCATATGTTTTTGACTATAACTCCTGCAATCATGGCCCTGTAGATGTTGGTGGATTGCAACTCCCATCAGCCCTAGCCAGTAAAGAGGGATGATGGGAGTTGCAGTCCAACAGCATCTGGAGGACCACACATTCCCCATCCCTAAATGCAAAACCTAACAGAGAAGCAAGAAAATAAAATAAAATAATGGTGTGAGTGCTTGTGGGAATTCACCTTATTGCTAAATGTTGGACAACATTGAACAGCCTCCAAAGATTTTTCTTAACACTTATAATCCCAAGAAGTTCACAGGATGTGCAGATATTAGAAAGGTAAGTAGCTGCATTGTGGATATGCCCACATTCCACAAAACCATTTCAATATCTTCTTCTTCTTCTCCTTCTCCTTCTTCTTCATAGTAGTATCCCGCCTTTTGCCCAATACTGGGCCTCAAGGCAGGCTTACAAAATTTTAAACATATATATTTTAAACCTAGGGAAAGAAATGTACAAAATATAAAATTAAATTAAAAAATACAATATTGAAACATCAAACGTTTAAAACACATGACAATTTTACAAGACCTTAACATAGATGGAGGACCAGATTAATCTCCAAAGGCCTGTCGGAACAAACAAGTTTTTGCCTGCTTCCGAAAGCACATCAAGGAGGGAGCCATGTACACTATTTGGAAAGCAAATCAGATTTTCCCAGATAAAAACATATTGCATCTAGTGCAGGGGAAATGCAATTTCTCTACAGCAGAAGTGCAATCTCTATAGAGACAATGTTGATTATACTGTCGGTGTTGTTACCTCTTCTCCCCTGATCATAGTTATTTCTGCTGGCATACTGACAGTAATAACTACAATTAAAGTGTAGACACAATCAAATAATGCCAGTGATGTTCAGTTACCATTGGCATTCTTTGCATATCTGCATGAGGTCAGAATTCAGAGGCAACAGCTCTGGGAGTCATATATAGATGCAGAAGACACAGTACTCCCAAATAACTGCTCTTCCGATGCTTTTTGACTTACATCCGAGACTAACACCAATCACAGTCCCCAGTACAGAACTATAATTGACCCAATGGAGATCTGAATATCTCACTAGCAAGTGCTATACGTCATCTCCCAAATCAAATCTATTAGGGTCTAAAATATGGTTAGTAGTATGACAATAAGAACCTTGAATGAATTTCCTCCATTATTATCTATATCCCTTTAGTTACTCATGGGCTGAAGTCAGGTGGCAAATAATTGTTTTTATCAACCCAATAACTTTGTGAGCTAAGCAATGTTGACCTGGTTTGGCATGATCATCACCACCCACCATGGCTTATTTAAACCACGGTGAGTCACAACGCATGCTGGTATGTGCTGGGCAGCTTTGGACCATTCAAGCTGTGACCATGGCTTGTCATGTCATGTGAATCCGGCGGGGCTGGATTGTTAGTTTGGTCAACAAACTACCCCAAACCCTAAAACAGCCCATGAGTTCTGGGCTCAACAACAACCCTCAGTGGGTTATACAGCCCTCCTAATGTCTTGCACGACACAGCTTTAATAATAAAAATGGTCAGCAACACTGTGCAAACTGGCCCATTGATTTACCAAAAGTCAGTTCACAGGGTGGCCATGCATCCTACTTTAGAGGTCATTCCTCTATTTGAAGGCATCCTCTATTTGAAGGGCTGTTTAGTCCATGTCAAGATTAAAAGAAACCTTTGCTGGTAACCTTCATGTCTAAGTAGGACTTTGAACTCAACTCCCCTAATATAAAAGAGCACGGATCTTAAACCAGAGACCCAGCAGTTAGACTCCAGGTTTACAAAGGCATTTGTTCTGGAAATGTCTTTCTACAGAGCCAGTGAATATCAAGAGGACTTTCTTACGAGGTGGAGGTTTCCTTGCAGTTTCGATGTTGAAAAGGGCTCAGCCACGTAGACTAAATGGAAGAGGGGGAGGGGGGAAATGATTTAGAGCCAGATCTGTTGGCTGAATTGCAGTTCACATCCCTTTTAAGGAAAGGAAATGCTGGCAAGTTGGATGAGGAGGAGAAGCTGGTGTCATTTTTCAGCTTTTGCATAGAAAGCGGGTGTAAGCATGGAATGACAGATACTGCAAGCAAACTACACCCACCCACTGAACTGAATGCAGTGGTAATGGGATTTGAATAAAATATGTATTTTGTTCACATCCAGGTCCCCACCCCCCACCCTATACCTTCTTCCCATACTCAAAGAGCTCGTACTGCTTGATTCTTCTGACAGCCTCTTCACCTAATTTCTAACCTTATTTTTTGTTTGCCTCTGAAAAAGCAAGTGCATTTCTCTTTACTGGTTTCAGTCCTCCCATTCTACTCCCTCCATCTCCAGCTTTATAGCTGACCCACATAGCTTTAACAGACCATAGTTCTGATTTGCCAGTTAGAAGCCCAGTTGCCAAGAAACTGCCATAAGGTTTTAATTTAAATGGGGCGGGGGGAGAGTTTTTAAAGTGACAGTAACAAGGATACTACCACAGGCTGGTTCAGAAAGGCGAATAATCCGATCATGAAAGAAGCACCTGCAATTCTGCTTAAATTAAGAAGTTAGAATGTGGGATGGTGTAAAAGCCGGAACGGAACGGAACAGGCCGGAACAGCCCCATTATATTAAAAAACCATACCAAAAACAGTGGCATGTGTTAGCAACACTTGAGAACAATATTTTAGGACTAAAACCATACCAATATTATATCACTATTAACCCCAAAACTCCCAAAACGACGTCCGGAACAGAATGGGATGGCCGGAACGGCCACTACTGAACAAGCGATATCAACCAAACTCACCAGTCATGCATACCTCCATGGCAGGGACGCAATAAGACACAAAAGTTGCCCCGAAACCACGTTCAGATACCCGTTCCGGGCAAAAACGCATATTGCGCAAAACGGGCCGTAACGGCAGCTTCCCAATGAGGAAAGTCAACCAAACTCACCAGATGCACATAACTAGGTGGGACAAATATAGAAAGCTCCAAAAGTTGCCCCCAAACCACGTTCAGATACCCGTTCCGGGCAAAAACGCGTATTGTGCAAAATGGGCCGTAACGGCAGCTTCCCACTGAAGTAAGTGAATCAAACTCACCAGATTCACATAACTAGGTGGGGCAAATATAGAAAGCTCCAAAAGTTGCCCCGAAACCACGTTCAGATACCCGTTCCGGGCAAAAACGCGTATTGCGCAAAACGGGCCGTAACGGCAGCTTCCCAATGAGGTAAGTGAACCAAACTCACCAGATGCACATGACAAGGTGAGACAAATATAGAAAGCTCCAAAAGTTGCCCCGAAACCACGTTCAGATACCCGTTCCGGGCAAAAACGCGTATTGCGCAAAACGGGCCGTAACGGCAGCTTACCAATGAGGTAAGTGAACCAAACTCACCAGATGCACATGACAAGGTGAGACAAATATAGAAAGCTCCAAAAGGTGCCCCAAAACCACGTTCAGATACCCGTTCCGGGCAAAAACGCGTATTGCGCAAAATGGGCCGTAACGGCAGCTTCCCAATGAGGTAAGTGAACCAAACTCACCAGATGCACATGACAAGGTGGGACAAATATAGAAAGCTCCAAAAGTTGCCCCGAAACCACGTTCAGATACCCATTCCGGGCAAAAACGCGTATTGCGCAAAAACGGCCGTAACGGCAGCTTCTCAATGAGATAAGTGAGCCAAACTCACCAGATGCACATGACAAGGTGGGACAAATATAGAAAGCTCCAAAAGTTGCCCCGAAACCACGTTCAGATACCCGTTCCGGGCAAAAACGCGTATTGCACAAAACGGGCCGTAACGGCAGCTTACCAATGAGGTAAGTCAACCAAACTCACCAGATGCACATGACTAGGTGGGACAAATATAGAAAGCTCCAAAAGTAGCCCCGAAACCACGTTCAGATACCCGTTCCGGGCAAAAACGCGTATTGCGCAAAAACGGCCGTAACGGCAGATTCCCAATGAGGTAAGTCAACCAAACTCACCATACGCACATTAATAGGTGGGACAGCAATTCAATAGTCCTGTTTCTAGAAAATCACCGAAAGGAGCATTCTCTACAATCCAGTTCTTGTCTTCAGCAATACAACAGTATTACACTTCATCTTGGTCTTTGTGCTTAATGGGTGATCAGTGCAAGAAACCCAAGAAGGACACCATGGTTCTGTGCGAGGGAGCATGTCAGGACTGGTACCATCTCTCTTGCCTTGAGATAAATCAAGCTTCTCGTGGTATATTCAAATGTCCAAAGTGTTGTGAGAAATGAATAATCTACACTGTAGGCAAAAATTTATGTTAACAGGTGCTATATGTTAGCATTTACATTTACACACACATACACACACACACAAACAGAGAAAGAGAGAGAGAGAGAGAGAGAGAGAAAGAGAAAGAGTATATATAGATAGATATTATGTACATTGTTTTTGTTCTTACTGTTTGTGGTTATTTTTCTTGTATTCATGTTGTCATAAAGAATATGACTAAAGAAGCGTATATGTTAATAAAGCTTCAGAACATCACAGCCAATGACAATGGGTTATACTGAATCAAACAAATGGTCAACCTAGCTCCCTCTTATTCACATGGGGCTAACCTATTCAAAACACCTAACATACAATTAAAAATTGTGTGATTGGCTTTTAAAAATAAATTCCATGTTTGGGGAGGGGAGGGGTACCTGTCAAGATTGTGGAATGTGGGCATTAACGCTTTGTCTCCTGGTGTGATAAGGGTGACCAGATGACCCGGAAAACCCGGGGGACCTCTGGAAAAATGGAGATCTCCAGGGCAACCGGGACTGGCACCCAATTTCCTGGGGGAAAGGGCTGAGGGGGAAGGCCTCCATCAGCCCTGGAAGGGGTTGGGGGCCACGTTTTTGGACTTCCTGGAATGCAGCCTCCAGTACTCCCATGGCAATCCTCAAAAGACCTGGGATTTTTTGACAGAACATTTATATCCCACCCGCCACCCAGAAACGCATGGTGAACTACAATGGCCTTTCCCAATTTTGTAATAACCCTGTGGGATAAGTTAGGTTGAAAGATGTGAATAGCCACAGGTCATTGTAAGCTTCATGATGGAATGAGACAGGCCAACTCCAACAATGCCATCATAGACTGATATTTTAAGCACACTATCAAACCACATGACAACTATGGGCTTCTGTAGGAAACCATCTTTGCAGAACTTCACTCCGGATTCTGAGAAAGTTTATTAAATGTTCCAGTTAGTACAATGAAAGTAGTTTATTTGATTGCATTCACACACATAGAAGTTGCCTTTCGAGGCAATTTCCCGACAATAGATAGTGCCTCATTTTCCTCACCCATAATTTTCTTTTCCAGCTAATTTTGGGAATATGAACTATGGCCCAGAATGGGTAACAGAACCTGACTTTCATGGAAATTTCAGAGGTTATTATATCTGTCCCACCTAGTAATGCGCATCTGGTGAGTTGGGTTGACTTACCTCATTGGAAAGCTGCCGTTACGGCCCGTTTTGAGCAATATGGGTTTTTGCCTGGAACGGGTATCTGAACGTGGTTTGGGGGCAACTTTTGGAGCTTTCTATATTTGCCCCACCTAGTTATGTGAATCTGGTGAGTTTGGTTCACTTACTTCATTGGGAAGCTGCCGTTACGGCCCATTTTGCGCAATACGCGTTTTTGCCCGGAACGGGTATCTGAACGTGGTTTCGGGGCAACTTTTGGAGCTTTCTATATTTGTCCCACCTTGTCATGTGCATCTGGTGAGTTTGGTTCACTTACCTCATTGGGAAGCTGCCGTTACGGCCCGTTTTGCGCAATATGCGTTTTTGCCCGGAACGGGTATCTGAACGTGGTTTCGGGGCAACTTTTGGAGCTTTCTATATTTGTCCCACCTTGTCATGTGCATCTGGTGAGTTTGGTTGACTTTCCTCATTGGGAAGCTGCCGTTACGGCCCGTTTTGCGCAATATGCGTTTTTATTTATTTATTTATTTATTTATGGATTTTTATGCCGCCATTCAGCCAAAAAAGGCTCTCACAGCAGCTTACAAAAGTATTTCTTGACAGTCCCTGCCCACAGGCTTACAATCTAAAAGACATGACACAAAAGGAAAGGGGATTGGGAGGGAGGAGGAGGAGGGGGGAAGTAAAGCAAACTCAGGCACTACAATCTTAGTTGGAAAGTTCAGCAGTTACAGTTGGTAGCAGGAGGGAGGGGGCTCTCAGCTGGAGCTGGACCCAGGCATGGTGGAGAGGTGCCTGGCTGCTGCTTCCTCCCTCTCTGGTGGCCTCTGCAGTTACAGTTGGTAGCAGGAGGGAGGGGGCTCTCAGCTGGAGCTGGACCCAGGCACGGTGGAGAGGTGCCTGGCTGCTGCTTCCTCCCTCACTGGTGGCCTCTGCAGAGACAGTTGGTAGCAGGAGGGAGGGGGCTCTCAGCTGGAGCTGGGCCCAGGCACGGTGAAGAGGTGCCTGGCTGCTGCTTCCTCCCTCTCTCTGAACGTGGTTTCGGGGCAACTTTTGGAGCTTTCTATATTTGTCCCACCTTGTCATGTGCATCTGGTGAGTTTGGTTCACTTACCTCATTGGGAAGCTGCCGTTACGGCCCATTTTGCGCAATATGCGTTTTTGCCCGGAACGGGTATCTGAACGTGGTTTCGGGGCAACTTTTGGAGCTTTCTATATTTGTCCCACCTTGTCATGTGCATCTGGTGAGTTTGGTTGACTTACCTCATTGGGAAGCTGCCGTTACGGCCGTTTTTGCGCAATACGCGTTTTTGCCCGGAACGGGTATCTGAACGTGGTTTCGGGGCAACTTTTAGAGCTTTCTATATTTGCCCCACCTTGTCAAGTGCATCTGGTGAGTTTGGTTCACTTATTTCATTGGGAAGCTGCCGTTACGGCCGTTTTTGCGCAATACGCGTTTTTGCCCGGAACGGGTATCTGAACGTGGTTTGGGGGCAACTTTTGGAGCTTTCTATATTTGTCCCACCTAGTTATGTGCATCTGGTGAGTTTGGTTGACTTTCCTCATTGGGAAGCTGCCGTTACGGCCCGTTTTGCGCAATATGCGTTTTTGCCCGGAACGGGTATCTGAACGTGGTTTCGGGGCAACTTTTGGAGCTTTCTATATTTGTCCCACCTAGTTATGTGCATCTGGTGAGTTTGGTTGACTTTCCTCATTGGGAAGCTGCCGTTACGGCCGTTTTTGCGCAATACGCGTTTTTGCCCGGAACGGGTATCTGAACGTGGTTTTGGGGCAACTTTTGGAGCTTTCTATATTTGCCCCACCTTGTCAAGTGCATCTTGTGAGTTTGGTTCACTTATCTCATTGGGAAGCTGCCGTTACGGCCGTTTTTGCACAATACGCGTTTTTGCCCGGAACGGGTATCTGAACGTGGTTTGGGGGCAACTTTTGGAGCTTTCTATATTTGTCCCACCTAGTTATGTGCATCTGGTGAGTTTGGTTGACTTTCCTCATTGGGAAGCTGCCGTTACGGCCCGTTTTGCGCAATACGTGTTTTTGCCCGGAACGGGTATCTGAACGTGGTTTCGGGGCAACTTTTGTGGCTTATTGCATCCCTGCCATTTAGTTATGCATGACTGTTGAGTTTGGTTGGTATCGCTCGTTCCCTAGTGGCCGTTCCGGCCATCCCATTCTGTTCCGGGCGTCGTTTTGGGAGTTTTGGGGTTAATAGTGATATAATATTGGTATGGTTTTAGTCCTAAAATATTGTTCTCAAGTGTTGCTAACACATGCCACTGTTTTTGGTATGGTTTTTTAATATAATGGAGCTGTTCCGGCCTGTTCCGTTCCGTTCCGGCTTTTACACCGTCCCTTAGAATGTCTGTCATTTGGTTAATGAAAACTGAGTTGGGCTAGATAACTCTTTGAAGGGTTGACGGCTGTTGAGCCAGTTGAGAAGCTAAGGGGTGCCTCTGTACCTTTTAATTTATGGAAGGGTGGGATTCTTTTTTCTGTCGACGGCACATTTCGTTGGGAGTCATCTATTGGGGGCCACATACTGGTAGTGGGTGGGGTAAGAGTCAGTGATGGGTGGAGCCAGAGCCAAATGTGGGTGGAGTCAGAATGCAAAGTGGATGGAGTTTGCAGCATTCCAGGATTCATTCTTATTCTCATTCTCTCTCTCTCTCTCTGTGCCACCTGTTCTCTCTCTTTCTGCTAACTCTGTCGGTCATATGCAATTCAAGCTACATGAAATTAGGCTGCAGGCTGTATGAAAGTAGGGCTTCAGGCTGCAAGTTTGGCACCTCTTATTTATAGGAGCTGATGCATATGTGAGACCCATTCCCTACTACAGAGTGCCAGAGTCCATATTGGTCCCCACTCCATAGCCCCAACTGTTTGCACTGCCTATAGGGGCACTCTCAGGAACAGTGTGTGATTAAGATTCAGTGCAGAGCATGCAACAAGAGGAGTGACATCAGCAGAAGCTTTTCCCCATCTTACATCATCCTTCCTTTTAATGGAATAGTTCCTCCCACTTTTGCTTTTAGTGTTAAAAGCCTGAATGGGAGTTCAAATACCTTCTCATACCAACCCATCCTAAACAAAAACTGATCTGCCACATATTAGCTGCTAAATTTTGGTTCATTCCAGAGGGGCAGCCCTGAGGGTCTGTTAACAGCAAACGTGTGTGTGCGCGCGCACACACACACACACACACACACACACACACACACACACAGAGAGTCTCGTGGCATCTTAAAGGTCATAGCTTTGTGACAGAGCACATACTTTGCATGCAAAAGGTCCCAGGTTCAATCCTTGGCTTCTCCATACAGGGCTGGGGAAAACTCCAGCCTAAAACCCCAGAGAGTTGCTGCCAGTCAGTGTTGACAGTACTGGGCTGGTTACACCGGTGTTCAGACTCAGTATCAGGCAGCTAAATGGGATAAGCTTTTGTGAACTAGAACCCACTTTGACATTAATTTCTTATATACAGCCCTCCTAATGTCTTGAGTAGCATAATCAATATTGACACAGACCAATATTATAGACCAGTATTAGCTGCAGTGGTACAAAAGGCAATATCTAAGGATGGAGCCAACCCTAATAAAATGGCAGGGCTTTGGCGTGATTAGTGCTGGCTCCAGGTTTTGGAGGGCCCTTGGGCAAGGCACCCTCAACGGGCTCCTCCCTCAGTGAGTCTCCCTTCTCACCACTATTGTCACCAGCTGCTTTTGCTCCTCATTTTCTTTCTCATCATTGCTACCACTTGCTTGCTTGACAGCCAGAGAGCCAGTGAACAAGTCATCACTGGCATCTACTGCTCCTCCTTCTCACCATCTCCGTTGTCTGGGCCAGAGTGAGAGGCATGTGAACAATTGTAAACCGCCCAGAGAGCTTCGGCTGTGGGGCGGTATATAAATGTAATAAAATAATAAATAAATAAATAAATAAACAATTAGGTTGCAGTGGTGAAGAGGAAAAAGTGCAGAAAAGGGCAACTAAAATGATTAAGGGGCTGCTGGAGCATCTCCCCTATGAGGGAATGTTACAACAACTGGGGTTGTTTAGCTTGAAGAAAAAGAGGCTAAGGAGAGACATGATAGAGGTTTACAGAATTATGCATGGTGGGGAGAATGTGGATAGGGAGACATTTTTCTCCCTCTCTCAAAATACTACAACCCGGGGTCATCCCATGTAGCTGACTGGTGGAAGATTCAGGACAAATAAAAGGAAGTACTTCTTCACACAGCGCACAGTTAAATTACTACCACAAGATGTAGTGATGGCCACCAATTTGCATGGCCTTAAAAAGGGGTTGGATAAATTCCTGGAGGAGAAGGCTATCAATGGCTACTAGCCCTGATGGTTATGTGCTATCTCCAATATCTGAGGCAGTAAGCCTGTGTGCACCAGTTGCTGGGGAACATGGGTGGGAGGGTGTGTTGTTGCACTCATGTCCTGCTTTGTTGGTCCCTGGTCAACAGTTGGTAGGTCACTGTGTGAACAGAGTGCTGGACTAAATGGACCCTGTCAGGTATGCTTTAAGGTGGATTCCTGCATTGAACAGGGGGTTGGACTCGATGGCCTTATAGGCCCCTTCCAACTCTGCTATTCTATGATTCTATGACCCTCACCGATCCAGCATGGCAATTCTTATCTTATCAGTGGGCCCTGCTGGGGTTTGGGCACCATCTCTGTGTGATTCATGCAGTGACCTGTTTTTCAATACCAGCAATAGAGAATACCACCCTCTGAGCCTGTTGAGAAGACATTTCCCCTTGCCACTAAAAATCTAAAGCCTCACACATCTGGGAATTGTAAGTAAGGGCTTTTACGATAGGAGGCATAAGTTCTTAACAAGCCGGGATTCCTGACTCTCCTATTTTAGAAATTAAGCTTTGCCAGTAGGGCAGAGGGGCCAGCCAATGGATGCTGATGAATTGGAGCCTGGGATGGCTCCAGCACAGGGTCACTTTGTTGTTCCCTTTCTACCAATCATCTCCAACCTGGAGACTGCCAGATGTGTTCTACTACAACTCCCATCACTCCCATTGGGGATGATGGGAGTTTTAAGCTGACACATCTGGAGGACATCAGGGTGGGGACGGCTGCTTCGTACCATAACTGGGATCCTTATTTCTCATGCTGTGTGCTGCTGCTGTGCCTGCAGCAGCTTATAGGATTTAGGGTTTCTTTTGTGAAAATTCATCTTCTTAAAACTGGACAATGGATTTTTATATTACTTTATTTATTGCATTTATATCCTGCCTTTGCTCCAAGAAGTTCCAAGATGGTGGGCATGGTCCTTCTCCCTGTTTTTATGCTCATGGCAACGCCATGACGTAGGCTAGGTTGAAAGTGAGCAACTGGATCAACGAAACCCAGTGAACTTCATGGCTGAAGGGGATTTGAACCTGGGCCTCTCCAATCGTAAACCAACACCCTAAATGCTACACCACACCACGCCAACTAATTCCAGGTCTCTTTGTCTTATATTTTTAACTCTCTCCTTTTCATTTTATAACCTCATTTTGGTCAATCCAACCATTCAGTATTACAGGGTGTATCCAACTTCAGCAGAACTCCTAAGCCAATTTGTTTTTAAAGCAATTTTCCAACGGGGACTGCATTGCTTTGCTTTCAGAGACTGAGAATGCCACGTCAATCTCTGGTTTTAAAGGCCGGGAAAAGATTCTCTCGTTGCTTTTGCAGTCCTTGATGTGGTACTGGGTGGTAACTTCATACTGGAGTCTTCCCCCTCCCCCTCCCTACTCCTGCCATGGTTCCATACTTGTACTTTGCTGTTCTCCAGAGGAAAATGCTTCTGAATAGCAAAAACTGAATCAAAGGGACCACCTAGTGTTCTTTATACTGTACTTTCCACAGAAAGATGCAAGCGATTTGGAAAATTGAAACTCCTTGTGTTTCTTTCACAGAATCCTCAGCGGGGGAAATGGGTGGGTGGTGGGTGACATGCCCTTCCCCCAGCCTCTGCGGATCATTGCTGACCTACTAAATACTGACTCACAGTTCAGCCCAAATTATATGCAAATGCAAAACGTTGATGTTAGGTACAGATTTCAGCATCCTGGAAATTTCACAGGAACATAGGAAACTGTCTATAACATAGTATGTCCACAGCAGGGCTGGGGTAACTTTTTACACCCAAAGACCAGATTCCATTTTGGAAGGGTGTGCATTCCAGTGGTAGGTGAGGGCAAAGGCTAAAGTAGGCAGGGTTGAAAAAAACCAACCTCTCCCAATTACCATTGTTAGCAATTTAAAGTAGGAAGCATATCTACTCAGAAATAAGCATGAGTAGCATATCTACTCACAAGTAAGCAGGATAAGCCTCTATGTGTCTACTCAAATGTAAGCATGACTGAATCACTCAGCAGCACTTTCAAATAACATCCCAAATACCAAGCCTCTGGATGTCTATTCAGAAGTAAGCATAAGCATCATGTCTATTCACCCATAAGCAGGGCAAGCCTCTAAAGGACAAAGGTTTGGGCACGGAAGGTTTTGACAAAGGTTTTGGCATAGAAACAGCCTTGGTTGCCCTGCATGATGACCTATGTCAAGAGAAAGACAAGGGTGGGGGAGAGTGTGACTCTGTTGATTTTCCTTGATCTCTCAGCAGCTCTTGATACCATTGACCATGATATCCTTCCGGGGCGACTGAGTTGGGAGTGGGAGGAATTGCATTGCAGTGGTTCCCCTCCTACTTGGCGGGTCGGCTCCAGAAGGTGGTGCTTGGGGAACATTGCTGGGCCCCGTGGATTCTCCAGTACGGAGTTCTGTAGGAGTCAGTTGAACAGCTGTGTTACCCCAAAGATAGCATCTGATTAGTTCAGATCACTGCATAGCTCCTTTAAGGAAAAAAACCCACACCCTTCCCATTTTTTTCCTTGGGTCTTTCCTCATTGACTATGGCTCCATTAGAAAGCGACCACATGATTTGTAATTGAAAACTTCCTCTCTTGGCAACGCTCCATAAAGTTAAAACATCATCATCTAGTGGATCATGAAATCCTGTGATAATTTCAAATAGTGTATTATCTCTGAGCTTTTTTAAAGTGAGATTACCAGGGGACAGTGTGGGAGACATCCTAGAGGTTGACAGTGCCATGCAAAGGACCACAAAATTCTGCGAGTGGCCAATCATGAGAGTACAATAAATTACTCATGCAGAGACAGGGTGAACATATGAAAAGGAGGACAGGGCTCCTGTATTTTTAAGAGTTATATAGAAAAGGGAATTTCAGCAGGTGTCATTTGTATGCATGTAGCACCTGATGAAATTCCTTCATCACAACAGTTCAAGCTGCAGGAGCTCTGCCCTCTTGACCAGATACAAAAGAGAGCAGGGCTCCTGCAGCTTGAACTGTTGTGATGAAGAGGGAATTTCACAGGTGCTGCATGCACACAAATGACACCTGCTGGAATTCCCTTTTCAATACAACTGTTAAAGATATGGGAGCCCTGTCCTGCTTTCTATATGGCCACCCTACTACTGAGTCCAGAAGGAAGTTGTCATTGATGCCAACGGCAGAAGAAACAAGGTTGGGGAAGGGATTTTAATCAGGAATGCAGTGCGTTGTGAAAGGTCCCAATTCTGCCCTCCAGGTTTCCTGAGATGGCCATGCCCCCTTCCCATGGCCACATCCCCATTCTACTAACCATCAATCATTTGATTGTTTCCCAGCATTTGTGCAGTTACCCCTCCTTCTAAAAGGTTGAAATGCCTCTCCTAAGTCTTGGTAGTAACAGCGTTCAGCTAAAATATGCTGGTATTTTAGCCCCGCCCCCTTTGCCTTCAGCCCCACCCACCATTAGAATGCAGCCCCTAGGAGCTTCTCAGTAATGGAATTTGGCTCTCAGGCAGAAAGAACTTCAATATCCTCCCACTCAGTGCTGTCTGAACTGTGGTTCATCCTCTCATTCAGAAAGGCACATCCTTTGAGATTTGACAGCAGGCCATTTCAGACTCCCCGAAGACAATCACTTTCTTTGAGCAGAAGAAAATAACCCAGGCCACTGAGGACGGAGCATGCCGACCTACAGAGGGGTGGGTGGGAAAACCAGGTGAAAGGGTGAGTGGAGTGAAATACCATGGAGGAAGCATGTCTGACTGTCTGGGACACCAAGCAGGAGTACTCCACACTGCAAAATTTTGTTGCAGTTCCGTGTGTGTGTGTGAATATATCATTTTGATATTGCTTTCCCATAAAACTAGGTCAATACAGTTTATGATGAAAACAGCAAAAATTATGAGGACATGAAAAATTTATGAGACAAATGTCCTAAGGCTTTTCCTTTAAAAAAATAAATAATCAACCAAACAAGAATGCAGCTAATGAAGCGTTCTGAACTTTTTACCATGCAGGAACATGCTCACAGTGTGAAGAAAAATAAAATCAGCTTTGCTCTAAATATAAGCATTGGATGAGTATGGCTTCGAGGCGAATTGTTTTTTGGTTTTGTATGTAGGATTAACCCTTTCAGCACTGTGTCATGCCAAGGGGAAAAAAGTACATACTCAGGCCGTCCCACGCAAAGTAAGTACTTTAGCATCCCAATCATTTCAATGGAAGTGTTAAAGGTGTGAAATCTTTGGGATCTAAAAGTCTGTAACTTTAGCGGGATTATGCCTTTCGTTAAAATTAGCTGTTGCTGTTTTTAAAAATGAAATTATCTGACTCACTAGTGTAGCATATTGTAAACTCAATGTATATCTGGTTTAATATGACCCCATCTCTTGTCTATGCAGCCAACTCATGCTGGCTATGATCCAGAGACTCGTAAGAGTGCTTATGGCTGCAATCCTATATAAACACTTACCTGGACGTTAGGCCTATTGAATTCAATGGGACTTATTTTTGAATAGACGTATATAGAAGTGGTGTGTCATTGAAATGAATAGTACTCAGTTTGTGCTTAACAACAGCAATCTTATATATGTTTATGTCAGAAGGAAATGCCACTGCGTAACAGGACTTACTCACAGGTAAGAGTGCACAGGACTGCATCCTGTCATATTAACATGGATCCAAATGTAAGCTTCTTTGGATTTTGGCTGCTGTGGTCTTAATTTTACTGCATGTTTGCCTATGGATTACTTCAGCTCTTTCGTACACATCAAAGACATGCTTACATAGGCATTTACCCCGCGATGAGGACTGTTAGGACAATGTTGCAGTTGCATTCCATACCACATGGTGTCTACATCATCAAAGAAAAGAAGTAATGTACATTTTATTCTGCCTTGTCAAAAGAGAATTGGGGCGTGGAATTCAGCTGATATATTCATTGCTCACATAGATTCTACTCTGTGCCTTTTTGCCACTCACCACAATTAAGAAGGATATCTGTAGTGTATCTGTGAAGTGCAGGTATTTTATTGTAATGAATTCGTGAATTGTATATAAATGAAAATATTCACGTTCTCTGCTGGATATTTTTTTTAAAAAAATCATTCTAATGAGTCTCTTATAGAGTCTTTGTACTAATGTGTACAAAAGAACGATGAAAGAGGCTCAGAACAATTTTACAATTTTGGGGTGGTAGAGGTTTTGCTTGTTTGTTCCTTTACTTTGATAACTCATCCATGACAAAGGCACAATCCTATGCATGTTCAGACAGGCAAAAGTCCTACAACTCCCAGCATGCCGAAACCAGAATAGCTGGCTGAGGCATGCTGGGAGTTGTAGGACTTTTGTCTGCCTAAACATGCATAGGATTTTGCCCTAAGGCACCCACATTTTGTCAGACTATCCTGCAATAGATGGCAAACAGATGCACTTCCATCTTTAAGTTAACTGCAGCAGCTTGGAGCATTCATTCATTCAATGTTTATACCACCCAATAACCAAAGCTCTCCGGGTGACTCCCAGCATGATCAAACATAATATAATACCTTTAACATACAAGAATTCAAAATGTTTAAAAAACAAGTTAAAAAGAATTAACAACAAAACTGGTAAAATACACAAAAACACTGGTAGCCCATCCAATCCTCTTCCCCCAAAATAATTTCATCTCAACTCAAAATATAGCTGAAATAAACAGGCAATTTCAAGGTGGGAAATGAAATTCTTGTATATCCCTCCAGGAAACACCATCGTTTACCACGGTAATTGTAGTGTGATCAGAAGGCCTTCAGATCTCTTTTCACTAATTAACATCATTTCATGCATTGTTAATTTAACTACAGCCAGAGCTTCTCTGAGCCACATTTCTGACCATTCAGTAGCTTAATGTGAAAATAATTAGTCTTGTAGCACGAACTGGGAAGGCAATACTCCCCCCCCTCTTTTTCATAGCTATAAATATTTTAGAAGAATGGTCACCCCACCCCCTCTGAGCAGTGTTCTGCCTTCAGGGGCATTCTTCCCTTCCCTTCCATGGTTCACAAGGTACCAGGAAAAGAAGGTTGCAGCAAATATGAATTATTTGTGCGGTCTTTTCTATGCCACAGCAGCGACTGACTACTCAGTTCTGGAGAGGTGTGGATTTCTTAGCAAATAGGATTATAATGAGGAAGGGGAGAAAAAAAATCTCCGTGAAATGTAGACTTCACTTGTATAATAGTTAAAGAGTACACTTTGAATTTTTTGCACTTTCCCCCCCACTGTCTAGTTTACTTTTATTTTTAGAATGTTACACTCCATGGTTCCCAGCACAACTGCAGAGTATATGAATGATGGCATATCAGACAATTGCAGAGCTGGAAATAGAGAACGCTGGATACTAGTTAACATAAAAAAAAATGCAATTAAGTTACTCCAAGAAAAAAGAATTTCCTAAATTCTCTGGGTATCCAATCTACTGCAGTGGCCTCATCCTAAACATGGGGCTCCATCTCTCATGGGAAACTACGCTCCCTACCATCGCTTCTCCACTCCTGGTTTCGTTGCTCAGTTACTTCCTGTTTCAAGTAGGGTAAATCCACCTTTAGGGTGGATTCCTGCATTGAGCAGGGGATTGGACTCGATGGCCTTATAGGCCCCTTCCAACTCTACTATTCTATGATTCTGTGAAGTAAACAACGAGCACGAGGCCCATTCAGTCGGGTGTTCTAATCGTGCTGCTTCTCCTGCACACATAAGGAGAGAGCAGCAACTTCCGGTTTTAAAAATATTTAGGCCTTTCTATGTTTTTTCTTGTGGCGCAAGGAAGGCCAGAAGGAGCGCGGGAGGCAGACAGCGTCATGTGAGGGACCTGCAAAAAATCCGTGAGTGCCCAGTAACGACAATATCTAGTGCTGCCCCTGCACTAGCAGTAAGGACCGCTAGTGCTGAGTAGCACAGCTTAAACGAGCTGAAACGATTGCTTCTGGAATCAAACAAATCAGTGGAGCTCCTGGAAATGAGCTCTGCTGACTTGTCCCATTCTGGAAACAGCTGTTATAGCGAGGTTCCTGGGTTTCACTAACAAGTGCTAGCTTTCTGTCGCGCTAGCAGTCACTCCAGTTTAGCACAGGTAGATTGCCAGAACTAGATACTGCCCTATGTGTGCTCATTGGACGCAAACCCAATGAGTGTCCATGGGCCTTCCCTCCAAGTAAGAGGGTAATCTGTGAGGCATGATTCAAATTCTTACTTTAACCCTAGCATGATACTCAGACCACATGGAATTAATGGGGGTGGGGATAGGTTCCTTGGGTCTGAGAGATGATGTACTATACATGCTGTTGTTCAAGGCAGATTTCATTCCAGTGGTGGATGGATGTTAGGACAAAATAAAATAACATAAATGAAATGTATTTCAGGGCTATTGCATTTGTACATCAACACAGAATGTGCTGACAGTTGGACCTGAGAAATGCAGTTCTTCCACCACTTGGAATATCCTTCTAATTGTTTCAGATATTTGTTTTATTAAGGGTTGTTTCCTGTAGAAGACCCAAATGTATTTTCTCAGGACGGTGCTTCAATTCCTCCACACACCCACACAGATACTACTATATTTTGTACCTGGGAACATGATATGCCCTCCTCTCTTGCACTGATGTGCAAATCTGTCACTGAGTGGGGTCTGTCCTTTAGAGCTGTTGTATTTTCTCTTGATCTGGTGAATCTCAGATACAACTGTTCAAGTTTGGGAAACAAGCTAGTGGGATGGAGCGAGAAGCAGTTATTCATCTCTCAGCTATTGGCTCATGTCTATGATATCAATGATGACAAACAATAACCGTGCTCCAACTGTACAGCTGTGTGAATTGTTTAAATGTTTATTGTAATGGAGTAGAGATACTTCTTTTGAGATTGAGCTTTTGAGATTGAGCTCATGCGGTCTTCGTAAAATAGCAAAAAGTTTGACAAATGCCAGAAAGGCTGTACCTCCACTGGTGTCTAATCTTTCCATCTATTTATTTAGAATGTGTGCTTTCTGGTTTATTTGTTTTAAAGTGGAGGACAACTTATTCTCATGCCATGGTTATCCCCTTCAAGAAGGCTAAGCCTGCAATCTGTTGCATGGAAGCAAGATACTGTGCTACAGATATCACCAAAGAGTTAGCACAGCCAGCGTCAGGGGTCAGCATTGTTGGGTACCTGCTGAGGCCCTTAGCCCAGCATGGGGCTCACTGCTGACCCCTAAATTCCTGCTCCTCCTTCCTGTTGCTACCTGTTCACCTGACCCCATTAAGCATAAAACAGTGACAAGAGCAAGGAGTAGGAGTAGCCTCTATTTGCCCTTCTATCCTTTTCAGGGCAGTGATGACAAAGGGCTCCATCACACCTACTTTTTTTTCCTGGTTTGCCTCTGCGATTTCCACCTCTGTTTCATTAGTGTGTCAAGCTAATGGCCCCTTTCATGTGTATTTGTGGTATTGTCACTGTACTGGTGAAATCTCCTTTCGCTTGATTGCTATCCCACTGCACCCTGCCCCACCCCTCGCCTCCCCTTCTCCTTCCCCCTCCAGTTCATTGGTTCTTGTCGTTGATGGACAGTGTGATGGATGGGCGCCTTCACACACACCCCCACTCTGGCTTTGTTGTCTAGTGTTTTACCGATTTAACGTTCCATCTGCTGTTTCTGTGGGCAATAAGAGTGAGGTTGGAGCAGCAACGTCCATTCAACTGAGTCAGCACAAGCCAGTTTGTTTGCATGGCTTGCTGGAAGAGGAGAACTGCCCCACCCTCCTCTTTCACCAGCAAGATCTCCCTTCAAAGCACCCCCCCCCAAACAAAGGACATAGCGCAAGGGCAGCAATACATGGGGTGGAAGGGTGCTTAAATACCGTATGGAGGAAATAAACCAGGCTTTCTCCGCTCTAGGAAAACACAGAAAATGGAGGGGAAGACAGGCACAGCATCATGTGAGTAACCACACTGCAAAATGGCAAACCAGGAATGATGAGAGTGCAATAAAATGCTGGTATGATGGACCCCAAGACAAGGAAATGGGCAATGATGCCTCCATGCCCTCTCGCCCCCACCAAATGTGGAACAAATATTGAGTTAAAATTACCATGGGGCTAAAAATCAATCAATCCAGGGATGGGTGAGTTCACTAGAACCCTAAAAGTTAACTTTATATTGCACATGTGAAAGAAGAGCACACTCTAGTGGCAGAAATGATTCCACCATTTAACACCATCTATGTATATTCTGACTAGCAATCTGCCATTACATTTTCCCCCCATTGTGAATTTGTTTTTACAGAGCACTCTCTGCTGGCCAGTTCTAGCTCACTCATACTTGCAAATATTGAGATGTACATTGAAGTACTATGTGTAGTTTCATTGGGATCCCACTGGAAGGTGTTTCGTGACCCATAAAACACAACATTTGTCAGGAAGGACTTGCATTCTCCTATTTATGTCCGCAGGAACCATATGTAGGTATTATGTTTTAGACTAGATGTGACTCTCTCTCAGAAGCACCTATATTTTTTATCACATCAGTAGTTCTATCCACATGGTGACTTGGTCCAGATTTAACTCTAAACTACTTAATTGTTATATGAATGAGATTTGGATTCATATACTCCCTGCTTCCATTTCTCCTGGAACAGCTATGAGGAGATTGGCAGCTTTCACTTCCATTTTCAGTTAACCATAGTTTGTTATCTCCAAACCCAGAACTATAGTTCATCTTTGATTTATGGAAACAAGCCAGGATCAGAAACCATGGTTCGAACATTTTCCTAAGCCGTAGTTAAGACTAGTAACCATAGTTTGTTCAAGGTCAGACATAATGACAAACCAGAGTTCCTATCTCTTCCGTGTGACCACACTGGACAAGAAAGGGAGGGGAATCTCACAAGCCCAAGGTTCGTTCACATAACTCTAAATCATAGTTTAACATTACGCCTGAATGCAGCCAGTAACTTTAAATAGCCTGTGTACTATGTGTGTCAAAGGCTAAGAAAAGGAAGAGATATTTGACTGGTGTTGATGACAGTACTAAAGCGATGAGTCCCTGTCTATTCTTTTGATGCCCCCTTTAAAAGAAAAGAAAAGAATTGATAAATTATTGGGTGGTAAAAAATAGTCATGTCAAGTGCTTGTCTCTCCACAAATTTGTGGTGCTCTGTCAGTAGGTTCACCAATCTGCAGAAAGCACTTGTTTCCTCATGGGGAACGTGTGGCACTCTAGATGTTGTTGGACTGCAACTCCCATGATGCCTCATCACAGGCTATGCTGGCTACCGCTGATGGAACTGCAGCCCAATAACATCTGGAGGACCACATATTTCCTATCCATGCTTTAACAGCACTTATCCTGTCTACTCAGAAGTATGTTCTATGGAGTTCAATGGGGCTTACTCACAGGTAAGTGGGTACAGGATTGCAGCTTCCAGGGGTAGGTTACAGCATTTGTACATACTCTAAGGATGCAATGTTATGCATGGCTGGCTGGGGCATGCTGGGAGTTGCAGGCCTTTTTTCTGTCTAAGCATGCATAAGATTGTACCTTAATGCTTGAAAATAAACAGCTATATAGCTATGGCTACGTAATTAAAAACTGCTACTACTTACAGAAAAGGGTCATCAGATGGTATGTTCTGCCACAGTGTCTTTAATTCTGAAATAAAAATAATTCTGCTTATTATGTGTGGGATCTGTAGGCACTGATTTTTCTTATGGTGTCAGATCAGGTTATTGGTACTTAAAATTCACAACACATAACTTCATGATTTTTTAAAAAAATTATTCATGTTTCAAAAAGCTCGACAAGTTAATTGCACACACTTAGGCTGTAACATCCTTGAAAGTCCCAATTAAACAGCCATCCTTCTTTTCGGAGGTTATGTTGCATGGGGTGCTTGTGGTGAGTTGATTTCAGCTGACTGAAGAGTTTCAAACATTTCATTTCTGGACAGGCTTGGAGCTCTTCCCATTTTCAGCAATAAATCCTGACCTTTCACTTCAGGTCCCCAAAGTGACCGTGAACCTCACATAAAAATTCAAATGTGCATATTTAATATACTTGTCCAGAGTCCTCCAGTCATTAATTCTGGGAGTATTGAGTGAAGTGGAGAGCATGCAGTCTCAGCAGAGGGCACTAACCTATGTCAATAGAGGTTGCTTTTATTTCTTTCTTTCTTTATTTATTTAAAACATTTATATCCCGTCCTATATCAGTAAGATCTCAGGGTGGCATACAGATAAAAGCATACAGTATAAAACAGTAAATATACACAGCTAAAAACAAATAAAACCATAAACCAAGTTAAAACAATATATAATTTAAAAGTGGTAAAACTATTAAAACAGTTAAAACAATGTGCCTAGTGAATTCAACCATTAAAAACTTTGTTAGAAAGCCATGTTTTCACTTGGCGCCGGAATAAAATAAGCATTGGCGGCAGTCGGGCCTCCAAGGGGAGGGCATTCTACAGTCGGGGTGCCACAACAGAGAAAGACCTCTCTCTTGTCCCAACATAGCAAATGTGTTGTGCTGGTGGGATGCGGAGGCTGGTGGGATGCCTATCGTGTTATGTCTTCATCTAACTCCTTAAAAAAAATCCCAACTCTCTCTATGTTTAGAAGTAGGGTGACCATGCGTCCTATTTTATGTGAAGAGTACTCCAGTCTAGGGATGGAAGAATCATGAGACCCAAACTTGCAATGGTTCTCTGAGTTCTACCTTGAACTTGGTCCACCTATTTCCCATTCCTGAATGCGAGCTTTTTGTTGTTTGAATGGGAAAACTGTGCATTTTGGTGTGCTTTTTTTTTAAAGGTGCATCCAGATGTGTACTCACCCCACCACTAGCTGTGTTCCCCTCAGTTATTGGGTTATTGCCTCCTCTGTAAAGATGGAATACCCTATCTAGGATGGCTACCTATTCCTAATTATAGGAAGGCTTTCTTCTTGGCAAGGTTTAATGTACCCTGCCCTCCCCCACAACTATTAGAAGGCAAATTTAATAAAACTCCAATATATAACAGATGTAACAACATGTAACAATGTTGAGGTGGAGTCCATCTTGCATGTTTTGTTTCATTGCAGCTATTATCAAGAGGCCAGAAACGACCTAATATATCCCATCACACATTTCTTCCCTAGCTGCTTTTCTGAGTCCCTTATGATTATTTTACTCCAGGGTAACAAGTTAATTACCAATCAAGTGGCCAAATCCCTGAAGTTGGTTATCCTCACTAGACCACTTATGATTGGCTGATCATGCGCCTTGCTGAGAGACATTTACTGTTCAGTTCTTTAATGATTTTGAATACCTCTATTTTATTTTGTATTAATATGTGTATATTTAATATGTTGTACTAATGGTCTGTTGACTGTAAATAAAGGTTGATTGATTGGCTGCCTTGAGACCCAGTATTGGGCAAAAGGCGGGATACAAATAATAATAATAATAATAATAATAATAATAATAATAATAATAATAATAATAATGATTGGCTAAAGCATGGAAATGCTTTTCTCTTCATGAAAAATGTGTTCATGTTCTGGGTGTGTGTGAGTGTGTGCGTGAATGGGTCAAGTGCTGATGGTTAACAAACTGAAACAAAATTCTCAAAAATCCCTACTCCAATCCAAGTTGGGTTTAAAGGTAAAGAACCATAAAAAGGGAGAGCCACAGAGGTCCTGAAGTCGCCCATCCATCAACACATAGCACCTGGACAATAGATTGAAGAAGCACACCTGCATAGCACCTGGCTACAATCTTTGCCACAAGGCTGAGATGTACTGTATTTCTAATTAAATTATAATAATTATTTCTCAAGCTGCTTCTTTCTATAAAAGAGGGCAAATGCAAGTAATATGAAAATATTTATCTCCTTTTATATAATACATTTTTGGCAAATTATTGTGTATATGGGAAATAAATGTCTTCAAGTAACTCAATATGAAGGAATGAGATACGGAAGGAACCAGCTATGTGGAAGGTGAGGGTTTGAAGACTGGGTAAGACAGTGGTCTGCAACCTTTTCGGGCCACTAGGGACATTTAGAATGTTGAGGGAGTGTCATGGATGTTCTCACAAAATGGCTGCCATGGGAAAGGTTGCCATTCATAATATGACTATCATAGCGGGCATGGCCAGTCACAAAACATTCATTTTCTAAAAGGCACACTGGTGAGATGGGAAACAGTAACTTGCCTAAAAACTTAAGTATAAGGCAGAGGAAGTGGGTGAGTTCCAAAACACAAATCCACTCTTTGAAGATTTGTGTTTTGGCGCTGTAGGGCAGCACTTCAATTTGCAGCCTCCCAGTTAATACAAAATCTAAAGAAATAAAACTAAAATCAGAAAGGGCAGGGAGTCTGACAGGCAAGAAGTGTCTGCAGGCAAATTGGTGCCCATGAACACCATGTTAGAGACACTCAGGGGTAAGTATAAATTATGAGTAGGAGGCATTGAGATAAGGGCGATACTGTGTGTGTGTGTGTGTGTGTGTGTGTGTGTGTGTGTGTGTGTGTGTGTGTGTGTGAAGGTGTCTGCAGTTGTACATCATGTACAAATAGACTTAGTTACACAACTGTTTCTATGGTTATGCAGATAGTGGCAGGGTTCTGACTGTCAACTTCTCTTGCTAAAATATTTGCTGATCCTATAATGCAAAGGTGATAATAAAATACTTTTATGCCTCATTACCAGGTGTCAAAGCCCTCACAGCATGCTTAATTGCCTGATAAAAATCTAATGGGTTTGGATAAGCAGTACAGCAGTTTTGCTACACTTTCTCATACCATGTACATCTTGTTACTGTAGTAAAAGAGTCCAGGACAAGGGAAGAAGATCTCATGGTATTGCATGGCTTTCACATCATTCCTACAAATAAACTATATAAACTGTGTCAAAATTGCTGCCAATACTGTGAAGCCCTTTTTTCCTCCAGCTGGCAGGAAAATGCATGTGAACTAATTATAATGATTTTGTTGCTTTCCTGGGGGTGTTTTCATGGCATTGGGTTGACGCCGTATCCCTTGGAAACCTCATGGCTTCCGTCCTCTGGGGTGGCGTCGGGTAATCCCAACGCCGAGAAAGGACTGCAGGGTTTCTGGATGGCCATTGGGGACCAGAGCCGCCTCCGCCCCTCTTCCTGGTGGAAGGCGACCAATCGCAGGTTGCCTTTCACCAGGCACTGCCTGGCCACACCTCCACTACAACTCCGGGGCGAGACTTTGGGGCTGTCTTGATGCCATCTTGTGCATCCTCTCCTTGCTCTGGAGAAAAGGTTTGGGTAAGTCCCTGACATTTTTTCTCCACAGCTTCAGTGGAAAGCCCCAGGGTGGGTACACAATTGCAGCATTGTCGTATAATCCACACCACGCCATTGCACACCTAAGCATTTAGACAGCCCCACCTGTGATCATATATAGCCCTGCTGGGTGATTCTAGATCTCTTCCTATGAAACATTTGAATATGTCTACAGGCTGAAACATTATATGTTGAACAAAGTCTTACAAAACCTTTTCCTCCATGAGTCCGTTTGAAAGGAATTGAAGCAGCACAAGACCATTGCAGTGCTTTCATTCATGACAGCAGGCTTACCAAGAGGAACTCTTTGGAGGATTTGTGTATCCTTCATCTGCTTTAACAGCACGCCAAAACATTTTGATAATACCACCACATAATTCGTGGGATTTCCGGACAAGAAAATAATTGCAGAAGTAGAGCAGTAGCGAAGATTAACGGCATTCCTTTAGAAATTCATATCACAAAAAATTATCATAAAATGCTATTTAAAATTGCATCCATACAGTGTCCTGATGACTAGGGATAGACCAATCCATATATTTTGGTTTCTCCCATGTTTCTTTAAAAAAAAAACTCAATTTCCCCCCCATTCAGTTTATGAAGAAATTATCTTTAATAAAAAGCAAGTTTAAACAGAAAGTTGGTGACCTGACTTCATAATCACCGTGGATTTAACCTTGAAGATAGCCATTTTCAAAACCAACCACCAATAAAAGGATTCCTTAAGAAGATTATGCATCTGTTTATTCAGAATGGATATCAGCTTCTGAAGATAACAAAAGGAAAGAGGATGCATTATTTTAAGTTGCTTTCAAGAAAAGTAGGTCCTGATATATTGAAACTCCACATGGCTCCAGAATACCAAACACTTCCTCTAAAACATACCAATTCCATTGATTCCTAGTGCTTTATCCCAACCTTTTCCAACCTGGTGCTTCCAAACATGTTAGACTGAGGCCTTTGCTAGACCTACCGGTAAGTCCGCAACAGAGGAGGGGAGATCCTGCAATGCGTGTATCGTGGGATGTCACCCTCGTTTACACATCAGGCGTGGCGACCTCCGGAGAAGAGCCATTGCGCCTGCCATTTTTTTTATTTTTTAAAGGGCCGGCTGCACACGAGTGACGAAAGGTAAGTTGTTGTTTTTTTAAAAAAAGATTCTCCCGCTCCCCCCACCCTGCCCCCGATGGGTGCAGCGCCCCCGTGCACAGCTCACAGCTCCGCATGAGTAATCACACAGAGCTGAGAAAAGCTGCAGAAATGGGCCACATGCTCGCGGTCTTGGGCTCAGCCCGAGACCGCAGGAAAAAGTGGGGCCAAATGGGTAGGCTATATCCTGGGGCCAGGGAGGGTTGAGCCCTGCTTGAGCCCGGGACCCCCTGTGCGTCACCTGGACGCACAGGGACGATCCTGGGTATCACCCCGGGATATAGCCTGATCTAGCAAAGGCCTAAAACTCCCTTCATCAACAGCCAACATGGCCATAGGCCATACCGGCTGGGGGTAATGGGAGCTGAAGTCCAAAACACCTGGAGGATTCCAGGTTCGGTAAGACAGGTCTAACTATTTTTTCTGGTTGAAAAGAAAAGTTAACACCGTGTGCCTAATATACTCAATATACCAATAGGTGGCACCATTGATCTTGGCTGTAACTATTAGATCCAAGGTAAAGAAAAAACTATTCATTTTTATGTGTGAACAGAAATGCATCCATGTTAATACACCAATATCACTCAAACACTCATCATCAAAATGCCATTTTAATGTCAGCATCTCCACACCTACTGAGCCAGTATTGCATGTACATAATTAAATAAGGATGGTTGTACAGTGGCTCACGGTTAAAAAAAACAGAAAAAAGCCTTCCACCACGCAAAACTGTAATCGTGTGTGTGTCATTCATTTTTCTCTTGAAGAAGTCCATATCCCCTCTATGTCCAGAGGCAGTATAGCTCTGATTGCTAGAGTGAGTAAGGGAAAGATGGAATGTGTGTGTATACAGGAAAAAAGGGAGAAGAATATTATTTTCTTTCTGAAAATATCTCTAGATTCTCACAAAGATCCAAAGTTGTGCAGTTTAAAACAGCAACAGAGGCATGCCTTTCTCTCTCTCTTTCTTTTGAGGAGTGGGACAGAGGGGAAAGCTAGAGCCATGGATTCAAGCTGCATTCCATATTTACACACAGGAATGTGCTGTGTTTAAAACAGTAGGACTCATTTCCAACTAGACAAGCATAGGATTGCACTGTCCCAGGTTGGAGGAAAGAATTGGAGAAGATCACCACAAAATTGTGCAAGCTTTCGAGGTCTAAGATCTCTTCTTCAGGCAAGATGTTACAAAAGGCGGTGGTGGGGATAGGAAGGGGAGAAAAGTTACTAGAAGGTGAAGTCACATTGAGCTCCATTGGATGGGGGGAAATCACAGTTCCTTATCGTCGCTTCTCTGTCCCCGCTTCTGTTGCACAATACTTCCTCTTTCTCACGGAAAAGAAAGAGGAAGTAAACGACGTCCATGTGGCCCATTCAGTGGGCCGTTTTTATTGCCCTGCTTCTCCTGCACACAGCAGGAAACGGCGACACATTCCGTTTCCAAAATAAATCGGACGTGGGATAAATGGGAACGTGGGATGTACCTTTAAGATGAAGAAATGCACATCACCTCTGAGGTCACAGAGATGCTTACTCAACAATGCTCTGAGTTCCAAATGATGTCATCACCTTTTCGTATCCAGCAGCCGTTATTACAGTTGAGGAGATCTTGGGTGACAGAGGGGTGGATCCAGGGTCTGCCTTCTGCTCGTGGAAAGTCCTTCTGCCCAATTTTTGGGGATCTCCCATCCCTAGATCACAGCTCACCTCAATGAGCAGGGTCTCCTGCATCTCTGTGTAGTATTTTCAGGAGGCTGGAGGATTGTTGTGGGAAGGAGCGGCATGGAAACCTACTTCCATCAACACAGTTGCTTTAGGGTGAATCTGGATCCAACCCAGAGATGGTTGGTTTTGAAATATTTAAGTACTGATTTCATTTGGTTATATATTTGAATGTGTTAGCTACTTAGATTCACAGCTAGTTTGGGTAAGCATTATATTATAATATTATAGGATTTGCTTTATGTTTCGTTTATATACTGATAGCGCTATTTAAGACGATTAGTAAATTAGGTAGAGAGACAAGTTAGGTAGGCTAATATTTAACATTTGATTGTGTTCCTTCATGCAGGCAAAGCCACTGACCAACTAGGAGACCAAATGCAATGATACATTATTTGTAGCTTTTCTGTAAAGATGATTAAAAAGAAGAAGACTTTGGGGGCCTTGGATTCTCAGCCCACCCACCCCAGCTCTCTTGGACTTTTCATTTTCCTTGCCTTTTGTCAGGGAAGGCTTATTTGATCTGTGTAGAGATGTGTCCAGTTCCCCCCACCCACCCCCAGTACCCCTGGAATTACCAACCTCTTAACATCTCTACCTTTGGCTTGTGAGGCAAATTCTATCATCAAGCCAGGCCAAATTCTTTATTATTTACTGCAGGTGGGGGGGGAGGCTTTTTTGAATTGGACCTTGGCCAACTGCCTCATGGGCAGTTGTCGTGGAGAAGTGTGATAGACTTTTATAGCAAATGCCTATCAACTGTATCCAGTCACAATGACGCTTGCTTATCTATGCTTTGAGTTGTGCCTGATGTCACCCAGCCCTTGCTGCTGGGATGGGCCCCGTTATTCTTCAATTGTTTGCAGCTGTTTTACCCTGCTCTTCAGGCAAAAAAGGCTCCCAGAGCTGCTGAGGAAGAGGAATCACTGTCCTCAGGCTTAGACTCTAAAACACACAGCACCAAAGGAAAAGGGATTGGGAAGGAGGAGGTATGTGTATGTGGTGGTGGGGAAGCAAAACTCAGGCACACACGACTTCTTTGTTTCAAAGTTCTTATAGGTGTTCTTTCTGGTAGGGAAGGGCAAAACAGTCTCCCCATGGGTGTTCCCTCACTGGCCGATGTAAGGGGCCATGTTGGTGTCCCGCTTGCCATTTATTTATTTATTTATTTATTTATTTATTACATTTTTATACCGCCCAATAGCCGAAGCTCTCTGGGCGGTTCACATTGCCATGACAATGTTCTTTCTGAGAGGCAGGGGTGCAGCCCCCCAGTGCTCCCTGGTCCTCTGGCCAAGGGATGAGGCCAGAATCTGCAGCCCCAGGGAACGTGTGTAATATCTGCCAGTGGTCCAGGCTCTTTCCATGGCAATGACCCAGAGTTATCCATTGTCTGCCCCCCTCCCCTCCTTTCTTTCTCTCTCCTCCTTGGAGCCTCGGGAATGTGGCCCTGTCCAAACTGCCAGCAGTTTTACGGAGGGGAGCTGATTTCTAGCCTCCTGTGAAATGACCTGCAGGGATCTGGTGAGTTACTTGGCAGAGTGACTTAGAAAACACATCTCGCCAAAAGCTCTGTGGCCCTTCATGGCCGATCCTGCAAGGCATCCTGGATACAAGAAGGAAGCACAGTACAGAAGAGTTTGCAGAGCACTTCACGGACATGACTGCCTGGATCCCTACAGAACCCCTGCGAAGTAGGTCAGCATTATTACCTCTGGAGACATTAACAGCAAATTTCTAACTGAGGTTTGGTGAAGTTGGAGAGATTAGAGGCTTATTGTGGTTATTTTTGAATATTTATTTACTTGATTCATTTAATGTGGTTCTATATTTTGAATGAGTTAGATTGATAGTTCACTGCAAATTGTATTTTCAGGTAGAAGCTCTTTTCCTTTGAGTCGTGTCTTTTAGATTTTCAGAGGGTCAGCTGCGTTACTCCACAAAAAACGACTCCCACCCCACCCCAAAGCATCTTGTGGCACCTTAAAAGTCTAAGGGCTGGATCCCGATTTAGGCACATCCAACTGGGCTGACGGAAGCTGAGTTTCCCATCCCTCCTCCTCTGCAGAGCAGCCCCTCCACCACCCCCGAAATACTACAAAGAAGCCCACGGGACCCTGCTCAGTGGATTGAAGTGAGGTGCAGGGTGCCCCCCCCACGCAAAAAAAAAAAAAAATCAGGAGGAGGAGGCACCTTCCACAAGCAGAGCCATGGAAGGCCTTTCATCCATGGAAGGCAGGTCCAGGGGTCTGTCTACACAGAGTCTTCGGGGCGCCTGGAGTGTGCCTGCAGCGCACCCAGAAATCGATGATGTAGACAGTACCTTAAGCGTTCCAAGAAGAGGCGGAGGAGGAGGAGGAGGCCCTGCATCGCCCCTCGCGGGGACGGGGTGAAGAGTTGCCGGGCCCGGTGGCTTCGCCGGGGAATCGGCTGCGTACTTGGTGCCGCCCACCTGCCCGCCGGCCTCCTGTTGCCGGCGAAAGAGCCACCCGGGCCCACCCGGGTTGGAGAGCTCGGCGGAAGAAGCCACCGCCGGCTTCTTCCACCGAGCTCTATGACCTGGGCAGCTCTTTGCACCGCCATGCAAACTCGTCACAGCGTGCTACTGAGGGTTCAACTATCTCATGCCCTGGCCCAGAGTGTAACAGGCCACGAACCACTCGGAAAAGCTCCGCCGGACGACACTGAGAAGACACAATGCTGGTGGAAAAGAACTGTCTCTTTGCCACCCTCACCGCCACAGAGTAGGCTCAATAGTGATCTCTAACCCGTGTTCGATCAGACCCAGCACGAGTTTTCCTCCACCTGCGTTCTTGCTGTCTCCCCTCTTGCTTCATTGCCCTCAGCTCAGGTGTATACCAAGGAGCTGACTGGGCTCTGCTCAGAGGGAGAGGACGCTTGAGCGTGATCGTGTCAACCGCCCGAGTCATCTCTGCATTCCACAGAGCGACCTGGGCTTCAACAGGAGCACTGGCCATATCAGCAGGAAAATCTCCTAGAGCCCTCTGGAATCGATCGGAGTCCATTAGCCTCCGGGGGCGGACCATTTTAATAGGCCCCCCACCCTTGCAGAGGGGAAATGCCACCGAGAGTCTAAACCTCAATAGGAAGTGATCCGACCATGACAAGGGAGTAGATGTTAGTTCCCCCACTTCCAGATCACCATCCTCCTGTCTAGTCGAGAAAACCAGATCAAGCATGTGTCATTTTACATGCGTTGGGCGAGTGACATATTGAGACAGCCCTATGGTTGTCATGGCAGCCATGAAGTCCTGAGCTGCTCCGGATACAGAGGCCTCAGCATGGAAGTTGAGATCCCCCAGAACCACCATCCTGGGGGTCCTCAACACCAGGTCCGAGACAACCTCCGTCAGCTCAGGCAGGGAGACTGTTGGGCAGCGGGGTGGACGCTGCCAGCAGAATCCCTAATCTGTCTCGAGTACCGAACACACAGTACAAACACCCAAGATCAGCACTCGAATGAACAGGAAGCCTAGAGAGGGAGATTGTATTTCTATAGACCACGGCAACCCCCCCTCCCCAGCCCTTGAGTCTGTGCTGGTGCTGCACCGAGTACCCAGGAGGGCAGAGCTGGGTGAGAGCAAGCCCTCCCAGTTCACCCACCCAGGTCTCAGTGATACATACCAGGTCAGCCCCCTCATCCACAATCAGATCATGGATGAGGGAGATTTTGTTTTGGACTGACCTGGCATTCAGCAGCAGCAGCACTAGACGCGAGAGCAAGTTGATAAGGCCGGCTTCATAATTAAAATATGAATTTTAATTATATATATTCACATTTATTTAATTGGTCAAAATTAAAAGTTTTAGGCTGCAATCCAATACTTAATAGGACTTACTCCTGACTAGACATGTGTAGGATTGCACTGTTAGTTATAGTTTAGTGACAAATTGTATTTGCAGATATGATTTTTATATTTCATATATATATATATATATATATATATATATATATATATATATATATCACTAGCTATATATGAACATATATACTCCATATTTATTTAATTTGTCGAAGTTAAACATCTTAGGCTGCAATCTTATACACACTACCTGTGAGTAAGTTCCACTGAATTTAAGGAGACTTGCTTCTGAGCAGACATGTATAGGATTGTACTGTTATAGTTTAACTACAAATTACATTTTAGATATGAATTGCTTTATATTTCATTTGTATATTCATATCTATCTATCTATCTATCTATCTATCTATCTATAGATATAGATCCCTGGAGAAGGTAATGGCAACCCACTCCAGTATTCTTGCCATGAAAACTAAATGGATCAGTACAACCAGAGATATGTCGGTATACCATCGGAAGATGGGACCCCCAGGTCGGAAGATGGTCAAAATGCTACTGGGGAGGAACAGAGGATAAGTTCAACTAGCCCCAGATGTGATGACGCAGCTAGCTCAAAGCTGAAAGGACGGCTAGCAGCCGATGGTGCTGGTGGTGAACGACGAATTCAATGTTCTAAAGATCAACACACCATAGGAACCTGGAATGTAAGATCTATGAGCCAGGGCAAATTGGATGTGGTTATTGGTGAGATGTCAAGATTAAATATATATTGGGTGTCAGTGAACTGAAATGGACTGGAATGGGCCACTTCACATCGGATCACCACCAGATCTACTGCTGTGGACAAGAGGATCACAGAAGAAATGGAGTAGCCTTCATAATTAATAATAAAGTGGCTAAAGCAGTGCTTGGATACAATCCAAAAAATGATAGAATGATCTCAATTCGAATTCAGGGTAAGCCATTTAACATCACAGTGATCCAAATATATGCCCCAACCACAGATGCTGAAGAAGCAGAAGTAGATCAGTTCTATGAAGATCTGCAGCACCTACTGGATAATACACCAAAAAGAGATGTTATTTTCGTTACAGGAGACTGGAACGCTAAGGTGGGCAGTCAAATGACATCTGGAATTACAGGTAAGCATTGTCTAGTAGAACAAAATGAAGCGGGACATAGGCTGATAGAATTCTGCCAGGACAACTCAATGTGCATAACAAACACTCTCTTCCAACAACCAAAAAGACGGCTTTATACATGGACTTCACCAGATGGCTGACACCGAAATCAGATTGACTACATCCTTTGCAGCCAAAGGTGGTGGACATCTATACAGACGGTAAAAACAAGACCTGGAGCTGACTGTAGTTCAGATCATGAACTTCTTATTGCACAATTTAGAATCAAACTAAAGAGAATAGGGAAGACCCACAGATCAGTTAGATATGAGCTCACTAATATTCCTAATGAATATGCAGTGGAAGTGAAGAATAGATTTAAGGGACTAGATTTAGTAGATAGGGTCCCGGAAGAACTATGGACAGAAGTTTGCAACATTGTCCAAGAGGTGGCAACAAAAAACGTCCCAAAGAAAAAGAAAACCAAGAAGGCAAGATGGCTGTCTGCTGAGACACTGGAAGAAGCCCAAGAAAGAAGGAAAGCAAAAGGCAACAGTGATAGGGGGAGATATGCCCAATTAAATGCAAAATTCCAGAGGTTAGCCAGAAGAGATAAGGAATTATTTTTAAACAAGCAATGTGCAGAAGTGGAAGAAGACAATAGAATAGGAAGGACAAGAGACCTCTTCCAGAAAATTAGAAACATCGGAGGTAAATTCCAGGCAAAAATGGGTATGATCAAAAACAAAGATGGCAAAGATGGCAGAAACAGAAGAGATCAAGAAAAGGTGGCAAGAATATACAGAAGATCTGTATAGGAAGGATAATAATATCGGGGATAGCTCAGACGGTGTGGTCAGTGAGTTAGAGCCAGACATCCTGAAGAGTGAGGTTGAATGGGCCTTAAGAAGCATTGCTAATAACAAGGCAGCAGGAGACGACGGTATCCCAGCTGAACTGTTTAAAATATTGCAAGATGATGCTGTCAAGGTGATGTATGCCATATGCCAGCAAATCTGGAAAACACAAGAATGGCCATCAGACTGGAAAAAATCAACTTATATCCCCATACCAAAAAAGGGAAACACTAAAGAATGTTCCAACTATCGTACAGTGGCACTTATTTCACATGCCAGCAAGGTAATGCTCAAGATCCTGCAAGGTAGACTCCAGCAATTCATGGAGCGAGAATTGCCAGATGTACAAGCTGGGTTTAGAAAAGGCAGAGGAACTAGAGACCAAATTGCCAATATCCGCTGGATAATGGAGAAAGCCAGGGAGTTCCAGAAAAACATCTATTTCTGTTTTATTGACTATTCTAAAGCCTTTGACTGTGTGGATCATAACAAACTGTGGCAAGTTCTTGGTGGTATGGGGATACCAAGTCATCTTGTCTGCCTCCTGAGGAATCTGTATAACGAATAAGTAGCAACGGTAAGAACAGACCACAGAACAACGGACTGGTTTAAGATTGGGAAAGGAGTACGGCAGGGTTGTATACTCTCACCTTACCTATTCAACTTGTATGCAGAACACATCATGTGACGTGCTGGGCTTGACAAATCCAAGGCTGGAGTTAAAATCGCAGGAAGAAACATTAACAATCTCAGATATGCAGATGACACCACATTGATGGCTGAAAGAGAGCAGGAGCTGAGGAGCCTTATGACAAATGTGAAAGAAGAAAGTGCAAAAGCTGGGTTGCAGTTAAATCTCAAAAAAACCAAGATTATGGCAACCAGCTTGATTGATAACTGGCAAATAGAGGGAGAAAACGTGGAGGCAGTGACAGACTTTGTATTTCTGGGCGCAAAGATTACTGCAGACTAGGCATGTGCTCCGCTCCGATTAGAAGTGTAGAAGCAGGAGCGAATTGGCCTGCTCCACCTTGCCCAGAGCGATCCTCTTTCTGCGGACCGATCCGATCGCCATTTTGAAACATTTCGCCCATAGGATTGCATTGCGGAAAAGAAAAGGGGATAACTGTGTTGTTTTTGAAGCTATCTTTCTGAAACTTCTTGTGCTTAGAGAGTCGTGGATGGGGGTCATTTTGAGCCTACTCTCAGCTCTCTGCGTGGTGCAGTTCGCTTGCTAGAATTTTTTAAAAACTGGCAGGAAAAATACCTTTTCCGAAGGGCTGAGGGCAGAGTCAACTCCTGGTCATGATCACATGATCCCAAAGTTGGAGGAGGGGATAGGCAAAATGGGTAACTTGGGATTCTGGGAACTTCTCTTTCTTAGTCTGAACGGACTTTTCCCAGTGTTTTTTAACACAGTAGCCCCACCAAATGCACAAACACAACCTGAAGTCATATACTAAGCCAATAATAAGAGATAGAAACACAGCACTGCTACCCACCCTAACTTTGGGGAATAACTGAAAAGATGTGGTGCAAGGGGATGAGCTCCCCTAGGGCATGCCATGTGGACGTGCCCTCACTCTCTCCTGTACTTGGAGGGCCATCAGAGCCCTCCAAAGAGAGTAACCCGGTGGAGCAATGCCTTTCATGAGTTGAAGTGAGAGCGTTACTTCTTTAGACTGGGTCTCAGCCCTCCAAAGTGGTGAAGCAATGCCTTTCATGAGTTGAACTGAGAGCGTTGCTTCTTAAAAGACTGGTCACTACTAGGACCAGTCAAATTGGCAGATGCTTCCCCCTCCCCTGGGCACATCCCCCTCTTACTGGTAAAAGACAGATATAGCCTTTTTTTAAAAAAGTTCTTCTTGTTGTTTATTCATCAACACTGCTGCTTTTAATTCCACCCCTCCTCCTTTTATTTATTTATTTCCATTTTATATGCATTACTGGCTTATCCTTGGCTCACTTCCTTATGCCCCCAGAAATGTCTGCTGCCTGCCTGCCTTCCCTCCCTCCTCCCCTGCCCGCCTCGCAGGGATGGTTTGTGTCTGGCTTTGACTCAGGGGAGAAGTCCTTCCTGCGCTCACTTGGAGTTTTGGAAGTTCCAAATCCATTTTTGAAGTGTGGAAGAAGATTCATATTAGGTTGATGATCTCTACTCCCCAATTCATGGCATCTTGGGATTTCCTCTGAAATGGCCCCATTGAGCTGTCTGCAGGTTTAAGCCCCGCCAAAAATCAGGGGATGATGGGATTGCCTTGTACCTTGGCATGATTGTGGGTCTAGATGGCATCTGTGAGTGTGCCCACTTCCCTTTTTTTTTATCTGTCCAAATGTCAGAGAACAGTCCACGTCTGCAAATGGGGTGCCCGATTTTCATAAATTCCCCAAAAATCAGGGGATGATGCGACTGCCTTGAGTCTTGGCGTGCGTGTGTATCCCTGGATAAGCTGTCATGGTGCTGAGTTTGAGATAACTTTCTAACGTGCAAATTGACGGAGCTATCGAAAGGGGTGTGAATGGGGTGTTAGATTTTCATAAATTCCCCAAAAATCAGGGGATGATGCGACTGCCTTGAGTCTTGGCGTGCGTGTGTATCCCTGGATAAGCTGTCATGGTGGCGAGTTTGAGGTTTCTAACGTGCAAATTGACGGAGCTATCGAAAGGGGTGTGAATGGGGTGTTGGATTTTCATAAATTCCCCAAAAATCAGGGGATGATGTGACTGCCTTGAGTCTTGGCGTGTGTGTGTATCCCTGGATAAGCTGTCATGGTGCCGAGTTTGAGGTTTCTAACGTGCAAATTGACAGAGCTATCGAAAGGGGTGTGAATGGGGTGCCCGATTTTCATAAATTCCCCAAAAATCAGGGGATGATGCGACTGCCTTGAGGCTTGGCGTGCATGTGTATACATCCATGAGGTGTCATTGTGCCAAACTTGAGGTTTCTAACTTTAACAGAAAAAAAGTTGTATACTTTTTTAGCTTAATGCAAGCCTATGGGGGGAGGGAAAATGGAGCTCTGATCCGGATCTGGAGCTCTGCAGCGGAGCGGACATAGGCAGAGCGGGGGTGGAGCGAAGCGGCCCGATCCGCAAATCGTGGATCTGGAAGAGAAGTGGAGCGGGGGGTCTGTGCACACCCCTACTGCAGATGCTGACTGCAGCCAGGAAATCAGAAGATGTTTACTTCTTGGGTGGAGAGCAATGACAAATCTTGATAAAATAGTTAAAAGCAGAAACACTACACTGACAACAAAGGTCCGCATAGTTAAAGCAATGGTATTGCTTTAACCTATGGCTGTGAGAGCTGGACCATAAGGAAAGCTGAGCGAAGGAAGATAGATGCTTTTGAACTGTGGTGCTGGAGGAAAATTCTGAGAGTGCCTTGGACTGCAAGATCAAACCAGTCCATACTCCAGGAAATAAAGCCAGACTGCTCACTTGAGGGAATGGTATTAAAGGCAAAACTGAAGTACTTTGGCCACATAATGAGAAGACAGGATACCCTGGAGAAGAGGCTGATGCTATGGATAGTGGAAGGCAAAAGGAAGAGGGGCCGACCAAGGGCAAGATGGATGGATGATATTCTGGAGGTGACAGACTTGACCTTGGGGGAGCTGGGGGTGGCAACGGCCGACAGAAAGCTCTGGCGTGGGCTGGTCCATGAAGTCACGAAGAGTCAGAAATGACTGAACGAATAAACAAAAACAAAAGTCAAGTTAGGTAGGTAGGTTAATATCTCATGTTTGACCGCATGTAGGCAAAGCCATCTACCAGGTAAGAGCCCAAAAGTCTTATTGTAGGTTTTCTGCATATAAGGTAAGACCTCATGGCGAAATCCTAGCCACTAGACCACCAGGGATTACGAAATTGAAAATGGATGAACAGGGTGCTTCTAGACAGATGGCTCTAAGTGCTACCAGTCAAAAGACATTGGGGAACTTCTCTGTCTTTCCCTCCTGAAAAAGTTTCCTTTTATCAGTAAAAAGCCGGAACAAAACATGGGAGGGTTACAAATAGAGGATGCTGTCTTCTGGAGGACCCCAGTAAAATTCTGTTCAGGAGGCAGGGCGATTGTCCAATGAATGCCTTGTCTGGAAGTACCCTGGGTCTGCTGATGGCCTCTAGGCTATCAGAGAGAGAAACTGGAATGTCTGAAGACTAAAGCATGAACAGAGCATTCACGCCTTTATTCTTGCATAAATGGGGTCCGTATGACTGCCATTTACACAATGGGGGAAATACATAATTGTGGAGCACAATGAAGGCTCTGGATGAGGGCAGACAACTGCCAAGCACTTATCAGGCCTCATGGGCATTTGGGTTAGGGTTAGGGTTAGGCGCCCGTCTAGGTCCATGGGGGTGGACGCAGGGGAATCTGGTGGACTCCCAGACTCAGTGAGGCAACCTCAAAATCTCTAATGAAGTAGTTGTCCTTAACAAACTAAAGCACTGTTGTCTTGTCTCTTTATTACGGGGTCCGGGCGCAAAGCTGCAGGCTTGCTTTCCTCTGTTAAGAGAACTCTATCTCAGACTTCACAAAGCTACAGTTCCTGGGAGTAGGGTGGTGTCCTAGGTTTTAAAACCAATTAGGGTGTAATCCTATGCATGTTTAGACAGGAACAAAGGTTTTACAACTGCCAGCATGCCCCAGGCAACACAGCTTGCTGGGGCGTGCTGGGAGTTGTAGGACTTTTGTCTGTCTAATCAGGCATAGGACTGCATCCTTAAATGGAATAGTGCACCCACATGAGTTATGATATGGCAGGCCAGAGAAATCTTTAATCTTTGTGTGTGGGAAGCTCAGAGCAAAAATCCAAATGAATGATGAACATCAGTCTGTGTCTAATAGCTTCATCCCATGTACCTGTTTCCCTCGAATTATCCCCTACATGTTTAGCTGTCGTTGTTGTTGTTGCTAGCTAAATCACAACCCGGGCGGCAGCGCTCCTAAGATCCTTTGCATACCAAGAAATGGGTTTAAGGGGAGAAATGTAAAAAATCATTAAAAATCAACAGATGACCCATTCCAATTCAAATTTGGTATGCTTAAAGCGCTCCTTAATATCTATTACTGTGTCAATTTTGATGCCTCTATCTTTAAAACTTACGAAGATGTAAGCATTTGTTTATTTTTTCTTTAAACATATCAAATCCTGCTCCTGCGCCCCCAGTGGCTGCTCGGAAAACAACAAATGATTTGCTCAAAAAGTAGTACCAAAAAAGGGTGGTTCTTTTACTTTTGAAGCACAATTAAACCAGGATGCATGGGAGTACTTCACAGTCAAAGCAGATTATAAACTGGAAAACTTCAGAGTACTTCACAATAAAAAAAACCTGGAAAACTTCGGAGCCCTTTGCACGCAATCCACAGTGATTGCATAGTATAACGCTGGTGTGAAAAAGCTCTAAAGCTCTGCAGAACAAGGGTGTGGGAAGTTTACTCAGCAATTTGTTAAGTGGGAGCTTAAACAGGCTGAAGCAACATGACCAGGGGACTGATGGAGCCATTAATTGAATAGTACAGCAAGATTCTTTGAAGCATTGGCCCTAGCCAGTGGGGGATTTGGGCTCCATTTTAGCAGGGCTGTGGAGTCGGCACATTATTATTATTATTATTATTATTATTATTATTATTATTATTATTATTATTCATGGCACCTCCATCTCTGACTCCTTTAATTATATATCGATATAGGAAATAAATTTTCTATATATTTCCTACATTGACTTCAAGCACACAACCTTTTAGAACCCTAACCTGTTAAAGCCCGGGTCTAAAGGCTGTAGCTAAGACATTCTGGGTTTTGTTATTTTATTTAATAAAGAAGCCCCAAAATGAAAACAACGAGGTTATATTTTCTAAAATCCAAATAAAAATCTCCTTTACTGTGTTACGTGATATGCTCTCATTAGACCTGTGTACAACTTGCACACGTTCTAATGACACACACACACACACACACACACACACACACACACACACTTGTAAGGAATCTTTAGACATTGGTCACAGAGTGTCTGTGGCTAAGTAAGGTGATTCTTATCTAAATGAATTGCTTGACCTAGCCTTGTGATTGCTCTCAGCACCATTCCTGTGTTTTTTTCCTCATCTCTGTTGGAGATGGAGGGGTGAAGACACCTCGAATGTTGGCTGCCTCAAAATGGAGTCTGTACTGCTCACTCGCAGGAGAGCTACTTCGTAACAACTGTATTTTATTCAGTTAAAAGTGAAAGTTTGTTTTTGTGCTTCCTTTCCTTCTTCCCTGCCTCCCTCCCTCATACACTCCAAAAATCTCTTTCTTCCCCCACAAACAACCCAGCGGAGCCCAGTGCTTACCGCAACCAGCCAAGATTACCAAACTCCTTCTTGTGCTTGGAACTCACATGCTTGGAACACCTGAGTCATGGTGACTTGTCTGAGCCTGCCTGTGAAGGAGCAGCAGCACTCTGGAAAAGGCAGCACATTGATCCATCCTTTTCTCTGCTGCTGCCGATCCGCTGAGGGGGTCTGAATTTCTCTGGCCAGTTGGACTGCAAATCTGGGATTTTTGTTCAACCAGCCAGAATATTTTGGAATTGGCTGGAATCCAGGACAATCTTGGTTTTCAGGGACATATCACAACTCTATATACAATTTAAATTTATTAGGAGTAATCCAAGAATTGCTTCTGACTCCAACTCCACAGCCCTGCATTTTAGGCAGGAAAATGTCCTGGATTGGCAGCAGAATTCACAGAGAGGGGATCTACACAGCGTCGTGAAGGCGCTTGCGTGTGCCTGCAGTGCGCCCCGAAACTCCTTGTGTAGATCCTGCCCAGAAGAGACGGAGGAGGAGGCAGCGGCGGCGGCCCCGCATTGCCCCTCGCGGGGAAGGGGCAAAAAGTTTCCGGGCTCGGCGCGTCCTTGCCGCCGCCCATCTCCCCGCTGGCCTCCTGCTGCCGGCGAAAGAACCACCCGGGTCGGAGAGCTCGGCGGAAGAAGCCGCCGCCCCGCCTTCTTCCGCTGAGCTCTCTGACCCGGGTGGCTCTTTTGCCGGTAGCAGGAGGCCGGCGGGGAGGTGGGCGGTGGCGGCGGCAGCAAGGACGCGCCAAGCCCGGAAACTTTTCGCCCCATCCCCACGAGGGGCGATGCGGGTCTGCCGCCTCCTCCTCCATCTCTTCTGGCAGGATCTACACAAGGAGTTTCGAGGCACACTGCAGGCGCACGCAAGCAACTTCACGATGCTGTGTAGATCCCCTCTGAGTCAGTTGTCCTCAAGATCTGTTGTCTTTTATTGCCGTGGGGTTCCCATGAGAGGCTGGCCCTGGGGAAAGCTCCATGCATCATAACCTGCTTCTGTATGCAAATCACCCTGACTGGATCTAAAACAAGAGTTTACTCTTAGTTGGGGTGGCTGAAGAATGGCTTAAGGGCCCCTTACATAATTCCAGTGTGTACTTATGAGTGACCGTGGGACTCTATTTAGCTTAAAGCAGGGGTGTTGAACTTTAGGCTTGTGGGCCAGATCTAGCCCACCTGAAGTCCCTAATCTGGCCCACCTGAGATTCTCCAGATGACTATATCCCCTGCCCCCCTGAACGTTTTGGTGTTTTCCTGGTGTTTTTGTTCTTCCCCTTTTGTCTTTGGCCTCACCTTGGAATATGTCCCCTGAGAGTTTCTCTGAAACTGAATTTGTCCCTTGGGCTGAAGGAGGTAACCTGGGATTAGTAGCTATTCTACACTGGGTAATGCACAGTGTGATCTATTAGTGGAGCCAAAAGATACAGGGAACAGGGTCTAAAGGGTTTCTCTGCCACACTATTTAACACTTTGGGAATAACAATGGAGAACCTGAGCCCAGGCCTATGACAAGGATACTGATGCCACGGACATAGTGGGCTGGATCCAGATTTAAGCATGAGCAACTGCACTGGTGGATGTGGACTTCCCAATGCCCTACTTCTGACAATGCTTCCTCTTTGAGTACAATTTGCATCGGTGTGGTTAAAATATATCTGGATTGCATAGCATTATGCTCACATTGCATACCATGTGCCACCATGGGTACAATACAAGTGGAATACAAGTAGTGTGCAATTCTGTATAGAACAATTCTGTAAAATAGATTTCTGTATTTTTAAAGGGCAACTTCCTGTTTATATGAGCTTTGTTCATGTATCTAGCAGAGCAGTAGGCCTTCTGCTAGTGTAATGTTGGATATAATTGTGGATACTTATACTTTGGTCTCCAAATAAAGTTAGCCGAGACCTTATGATATCTTTGGGGTGAAGCTTAAACGTAAGAAGCAGCTACTCACATGGGTCAGTACAGGAACAAATTGGGCTTAGGTTTACTTTAATTCTGTACACACAACTCAAAATAATGCCGGGTCCTGAACATTACTTTCTAAATTTGCATCTTGCTGAATTAAAAACAAACAAAAACAAGACAGCTAACAAATGCAAATATAAAAACAAATGATCTGAGCTCTTTCAAAAACACACTAAAAGCTGAAGATAAAAACAGGAATAAAAGCATCCAAGAAAATCAACACTAATTCTAAGGGGAAGAACCCAAAGGATAAAAGCAACTAACTGCCACTAAAATCTCCAGAAAATAGGACAGATTTTGCCAGATGCTTAAAGGATATTAATGGAAGGGTCTATCATACATGATTCAGGAGAGAGTTCCACAATTTGTGTGCCACCATCAAAAAGGCCCTTTCTGTAGTAGCCACCTCCTGAACTATAGATGGCTGAGGCCATCTCCACTATGAAATGGTATCATTTTCTCTAAGGCACTGAAAATTCCTAGCACTCCACAAGTTTTGGCTTTCAACATTTTGTGCAGTTAATCTATGAACAGCAATTCCTTTGGTTTAAGAAACTGTGAAAAGCATTCCTCTCAATTAAAATTCTTTATAAATGACATCCTAATGTTGAATGCCAACACTTAAAGCAAAGTACAGGCAGAACATGTAAACTGGAGATGCTGGGAGTTGTAGTTCAACACAGAGCACCAGGTTGGGGAAGGCTAATGTAAATCGAGCATTTGAAGCCCTATCTATTTTCTTGTGTCTTTTAATTCTGACACTTCAAAGCTGCATTTTTTCTGCAGAGTCACAAGCGCCTCGAGCTGCATTGATGTCTAAGCATCTCTGAATGATGGCACAAAAAAAATGATGTGGTGTTTGTTGGCGGGGCCATCCATCATGATGTAATCAAAGCTGGCAGATCTGTTAGGCTTTTGTACCGTTGTCTGAAGCAATCTCTGTCAGCTCGTTAAGCAATGCAATACAAGGCCATTTCAGGGAGATACCTTGGAAATCATATCAAGCATGAGCTCTGCATTTTTAATTAAAATTACTACTTCTCCCTCTGTATTTTCCCAGAAGGCAGCGTGTCTGTGCCACATTACACTTGCCCTAATGGGGGTTTACAGGTACACATATATGAGTTAGTTTAGGTTAGTGCAACATTTGCAACAGCAGCCAACTATTTAGGGCTGACTGCTTATATACTCAGAAGCATGGGTGGATCAACAGTAAGCTGGCCACTTATGAATTAGCCAAGAGAGAGGAGAAGGATTACCAAAAAGGACAGCAATGGACAGCTATTTGCATAAAATTAGCATATGCTAATTTTATGTACAGACAACAATTTAGAAATTATTGTAATTTAAATAGAAATTCAATACATCTCACTAGTGTGTGGAAGACTGTGACTGGGTGACCAGTATGCCTTGCTCAGTCTGCTGCCCAGGTGCTGTTGATGGGCAACTTTAAGGCTCAGGTGGTCCTTCTGATGGCTCTTTATCTTTAACCTGGACTGTACCGCCTTTCAAACAGAGGGCAGCTTCAAAAAAAGGAGTTGTCTGGCAGGCTTACAAACAGGGGACTGCTCTCTGTAAATGAGGTCACATGGCCACCCTGTCAGCCTTTGATCCTACTGGGTCCCAAGCCTGAATCTCCTCAGAATTATAGTTATGGCTATATTACAGGGAAACACGGGAGTGTTTCCCTGTGTTATAGGCGATCAGTGAAAAGAGCATTCCACTATGTTAATGCCGAAATTGTGGGTGGGTCATTCTGACGTTCATAAAATGGAAAATGTTTCACCAATCTTTCTGAAACGGAGACCTGCCAGAAAGAAATTTTTACATACCCTGCACGTTTCAAGAAGATTTGTGAAATATTGAGGGCAGGATGGCAGTTCAAAGTACCAAAATGGGGAAAACCTCTCTGGCTCAAAATGGCTCTTTTCTATTTCTGGGTGGCGATGATTTTTTTGCTCACTAAAAGCTCCGAATTGGGACCCTTACCCTTCGAACCAGTGGTGGGATCTTGTCCTCCTGTCCTTCTAGTTGGTGGAATGGCTTTTCTTTTTTCAAAATTCGCTTCCATTTTTTTAATGAACATTTCTTTGCCCTATTAAAGTGAATACAGACTCATAACTCCTAAATGGAGCATGCTCAGTAGCGTCGCTCTCCCCCCTCCCTCCTGTCTCAGATAGATTGGAATGTTGGAAATAAGATGGCTGCCTGGCTGAAATAAGATGGCCGCCTGGCTCATTTAGGAGCCATTTCCTTCTGCAGATAAGCCAAGGCCCTGTCTGGTCCCTCTCCTTCCCCACAGTGCTGTGGAGGCCAGGGAGGGAGAGAGAAACTATCTGCCTTGTTTGGAGGGAGGCCCTTCCCTGGCCTCCAAGGAAAAAGAAAACCTGGCTGGCTCAGGTAGGGGTTTGATAGACTTTGTTGTGTGTCTGTGATTGTCAAGAGGGAGGGGTGTGTGTGTGTTTGAAGTGTTGGTGCATCCTTTTTAATTCAAAGTAAAGAATATATGGCAAATTTTCCTTTGGGGTGGTAGTTCCTCACCCATGCCTCTTAAAGTTTAAACTTTATAGAAATAAATGTTCAGACTAGGAATGAGAGGAGGCTCTGGCCTATCTGCCATGAGTTTAAACTTCTTCAGGTAGTGTGTGTTTCTTTAAAAGGTGCTGAACTACATTTTAAGCTTTCTTTTCTAGATTTGTGTGTGTTTTGGTTGTATATAGAAAATATTTTCCTTTTTCTCTGTACCTGCTTCTTATAAGCTAAATCTGCTGCTTTATGTTCGTATGAAAGGAAAACGTTTTCTAAAATGTACATCCATGAATCTTATACCCAAAACATTACTTCACACCAGAGAAATGTTTAAGGGACCTAGTTTTTGCTACAACTTGGCACCCTCCAGTTGCTGTAGACTTAGATTCACAGAATCATAGAATTCAATGCCCCTCAGTAGTTGCAGTAGTCCAGGGCATGTAGTCCTCTTTATCCTCCTCTTCATTTTATCCTCACAATGACCCTGTGAGGTAGTGTAGGCTGAGGGAAAGCCGAGAAGGGGGGGCATAAGGAATTACATTTATATACCGCCCCATAGCCTGGGTGTATTTATTTATTACATTAATATACTGCCCCATAGCCAAAGCTCTGCAATAAATATCTAAATGTGTTGTTAACAATGATCTCCAGTTATTGACATAGCAAGAAAATACGAGCAAGGAAGCAACATTTGGTGATGCCTTTCATCTGGAAGTTATGTGATATGTGGGTTATCAAGCGGTTATATGAAAAATGCTAGATACTCTGATCCTTGGTTTAAGTGGATTCTTTAATTTCAATATAGTAAAATTTATAAATTTTAGTGTATTTTTTTAAAAAATAATTACACTATAGTGTCATAATTTAATTTTTTAAAATAGTGTAAATTGGGAAATTATTTTAAAAATATTTTTTTCTCCCCTGTGTGGGTTTTTTGATGTCTACTCAATGTCCCATTACAGCTGAAGCTTTCCCCACATCCCATACATTTATATGGCTTCTTTCCTGTGTGGTCATCCATTACACAAAGCCATGAAATTCAATAAACAAAAAACCTATGGTTTACAAAACAACGTTAAAGGCTCTACAGTTTTCAATCAAACTCCAAAAAGCAGGGAAATTGGGAGTTAAGGCTCACAGGCCTATAACGCCACATCCTCCCTAAGGAGGCAGAAAGTGCCAGTGAAATTCTCATTCTCCCAAAGCAGATATAAACCATGAGGACAGGATGGAGAATAGCATATGCAGAGGTGACTGTGGGGTTGTGGAAAACTGATGACGAACAACTTAGGGCCACTTACTTCTCTTTTTTTGTTTAGAGCAGCCCTTCCCCAACCTGGTGCCCTCCAAAGGTGTTGGACTACAACTCCCATCATTGCAAGTATGTCCCATGGTCAGGAAAGCTGGGACAGCAGGATAGGGAACGCTGTTCTATATCCTTACCAAATACAGGGGCTGCACAATATTTTTTTTCTCACACCCATCTCGCATAGAGCAGCATGATTGATAACAGAAGGGGCACTATTTGTTGGAGATGTAGAACCAGAGCAAGGGCTGGCACTTTCAGCTTTTGGTAAATACCCTGCCCTTCAAAGAACCAATGTTTTTTTCTTAAAATGTGTTCATACAAAATATACTGTTCACTCCCCACAATCCCTCCACAATACATCATCTCATCAGAGTGACAGAGGAACAGAAAAGGATTAGTTTGGGTGTCTTGAACTCCTTTCAGATGAGATTAGTTTGCAATCCTATACCACTTAGGGGGAAGCCCTAGTAAACTCAGTGGCACTGGCTTCTGAGAAGACATGTATAGGATCCAAGTATAAACCATTCTTCTCCAGCCTGGTACTCTCCAGATGTGCTGCGCTGCAACTCCCATGTTATGGCGAGGACAAAAATCATTTTCATCAATAGTTTTTAAAATAATCCTTCCTTACACATGAATCTATTAGGTGGTAGTTCTGCCTTTGATCTCACACTGCTGAACACGTAAGAAAAATCCTCTGCAGTCACAGCATTCACAGCATTCTTGATCACTGTCCATGCTGACAGGGACTTTTATGAGTTGAATGCCAAAATATCTAGAGATCTACATTTTGCCTGCCCTAGCTCTAGAACAGCATTCCCCGATCAGTTTTCCAGAACCCCACAGTCACCTCTCCACATGTTCGAAAGTACAAGTTGCAGCATTCCTGTCCATGGGACATACTGACTTGCAATGATGGGAGTTGTAGTCCAACACCTTTGGAGGGCACCAGGTTAGGGAAGGGCTGCTCTAAACTGCCCAGAGAGCTCCAGCTATTGGGCGGTATAGAAATGTAATTAATTAATTAATTAATTAATAAAAAAAGAGAAGTAGGTGGCCCTAAGTTGTTCGTCATCAGTTTTCCACAACCCCACAGTCACCTCTGCATATCCTATTCTCCATCCTGTCCTCATGGTTTATATCTGTTTTGGGAGAATGAGAATTTCACTGGCACTTTCTGCCTCCTTAGGGAGGATGTGGCGTTATAGGCCTGTGAGCCTTAACTCCCAATTTCCCTGCTTTTTGGAGTTTGGTTGAAAACAGTAGAGCCTCTAACGTTGTTTTGTAAACCATAGGTTTTTTGTTTATTAAATAAGTAAGCAAGCTGAGCCCAATAGGTTTCTGCAGGGATCCAGGTAAATGCAGCAAAGAAGTGTAGATGGCCAGGGTTGGGTTTACTCAAATTTAAAATCAAGTCAATAAGTAGTTAGAGCAAGGCCCACCAGTATCTTTCTCAGCTACCTGACCAGGTCTAAACTGAGGAGAGAGAGAAAGTGTGTGTGTGAGAGAGTTACAAGTAAACCCTGGGCTGGAACTGCTCAGGTTGATATTTTAGAACTTCTGGAAACATGGAAAGGATTTTTAAACATTGCAAGCACTGTATGCTATGCTCTTACATTGTGGTAAGGTGGGGGAGAATCTGGGGAGGGGGACTCTATCGAGCTTGGCTCTTGAATGGCTGAATGGTTGGGATTCTCAAAAGTACTGGGCACAGGGCATGTTCCTGTGGGGAGATTCTGCCTGAGGAAGAACTAGGCTGACACAGATGATAAGAGGCCACTGCTATCAATGCCCCAGAATCTAGGCTAAGCAGAAAACAAGAATAAGAAATATGTGCAGAGCCAATAACTCAAGACTACAGCATGGGCTGGCAGAATATAGAGCAGGATCTACCGATAGATCTCTGGTTGGGTTGCAGTAGATCTCCAAGGGTTTCTGACTTTAATGAGAAACAAGAGGATAAAACAATGAGGTCAAGTACAACAGCAGCAATAAAATTTTGCTATGGCTGGCCTTGTGCATATTGCTTATCTCTCAGCCATAGTGTTCCTCATCTGTAAAATGGGAGTACTAATTTGTTGCTTTTGACCAGGACAGTTCTCCTGGCCAGTTTTAGAGTGGTGGGTTAAAATCCCTGATCTGTGGTAATTCACATGAAATTTTTTATATATTTAATGATAAAAACAAAACAAAACCTCACACTTTCAGTTCAGCTGGGAGTGATGAAGTGCTGAGCAATCAAATGATAACAAAACAGGGGATGTGCATCCATTTGTGATGACCAAGCGCTAATATCTAGTGCTGTGGAGAACTACCTGCTTTAAATAAATTGAGTTGGATCCACATTTAGTCATACTTAAGAGTACAGCCATTGAAATCAATGGGACTTATGTTAGTCAACTTATGTTGCATTGCTTTCAATGGGCCTACTCTATAACTAAATCTGGATCCCACTCATTGTGTATGGGTTGATGTAAGATGATAAAATACAGCTGAAAGCAATTTAAAAACCTGTTAATTCAGTTCCTTACTCCAAGATAGAATCCTTCTTATCCAATTATCTGTAACAGAACAATTATAATATAATGGAAGAATATAACGAATAATAGAATAATAGAACCTATGACACTCTTTATTGCAAAGTCAGAAAGAGAAGAACGCACTAAGATGCATGAGGCAAGAGTCTGAGGGTTTTGCTGAATGTCTAAAATAGGCATACTTTAGAAAAAATATGAAAAGAAAATTAAATGATGCATAATCCAAGTGGCTTGGATAACGTTCAAATCATCAGATGTCTATGGAGACCTTTATTGATTAATTTATTCACAATATTTATTTAGTTTGGTAGGAGATTGGTAGCTAGTGTAGATCTTTTTGAGAGGCATAATATGCATATGACAAATCACCCTTGTCAGTAACCTAACAACCGCATTCTGCACTGGCTGCAGCTTCCAAACCTAAGGGTAGCTTTGCATTGAACACATTACAGTAATCCAGTTTTAAGATTACCAGTGCATGGATTACAGCAGCCAGTCTATCCCTGTCTAGGAATGGGTGCAGTTGGAATACTAACATAAGCTGATGGTAGATGCTCTTAGCCTCAGAGGTCACTTGGGCCTCCAATGATAGCAAAGGACCCAGAAGCACTGCCAAACAGTGAACCTATTCCTTGAGCGGGAGTGCAATCCTATCCAGAGCTGATAATTCACCTAATTCTCAGGCTTGGAAACCATTCACCCGCATTGTCTACATCTTCTTGGGATTCAGCTTCAGCTTATTAGCCCTGATCTAGTCCATCACTATGTGCAAACACCTATCGAGATCATGCATGGCCTCTCCTGATTCAGATGTAATGGAGAAATAGAGCTGGGAATCATCAGCATACTGATGGCATCTCTTCCCAAATCCCCTCATGGCTGCACACAGCAGGTTCATATGGATATTAAATAATATTGGACACAAGATGGTATCTTGAGGAACCTTACAGCAAGAATGTCAAAGGGCCAACATACAGTTCCCCAGTACTATTCCCTGGAACCTTCTCTGTAGATAGGAGTGGAGCTGCTGTAAAACAGTGCTCCCAACCCCTAATATACAGTCAATCCAGGAAGATACCATGATTAATGGTTTCAAAAGCCGCTGAGAAATCGAGTAAGGATAACAGAGTCGCATAAGTTGGAGACATGATGAATCTAGGTAATAATCACAGCATATTGTACTTACTGCAGGGTGCTTGAGTGATTTTTGGGATTGTGAGCCCTCCTCTAAAATATGCACAATTTAAGTGTATGAACAGGAAGCTTGGGGAACTCTTGAAATTAACAATTCCATTACTTGGCAAGGCCTGGAAGGAGATCCATACACCTCCAGGTGGAATTACAGAAAACATCCTGCACATATAGGGGTATGTTTATTCCTTGTGCTAACAGGTCTCCCTACCACCGAACAATAACATCTAAACATGATATTTAGTCCCTACAGATTGCAACATGGGTTGCGAGGTCAGTCCAGCTGAGTCAGGGCAAAGCTGTTGCTGCCATGCTGAGCAATTGTGAAATTTTGAATATGAGTCCCTTGTTGCAGGTTGGGAGCTCGAGGTGGGTCTTGGATCTGGACCAGTTGAAGATCACTGCTCTAGAGTACAACTGCAATACTTTCAAAAAGTTGCCAGGGCCATCTGTGAACCAGTCAAACACTTGGCTGTGAGAGTCAGCTAAAGGGGTATGTTTTCCTCTCACATCCCAAGCCCCAAGCCACTTACTTGGAGTGGGAGTGGGGGCAATACTTTACAATAAAAGATATAATAAGAGTACCAATTTCATGTCTCTATTTAAGCAGATAAAGCCATTTTAGCGAACAAATGCTATCTTTCCTATCATACAGTATAAAACTGAAGGTTTAGATAATACTAGTCTGTTTTTTTGAAATTACATGTGAAATGTATTGTGGATGCGTAATAAATGGGTTACTGTTCACAGGTTTCCTAGCAACCATGTACAGCATTACAGCATGTAGCTAGTAGCAACTGTGGCTGGACAACTGCGGTGGCGGTAGTGGAGAGGGGGGAGGGGAATCTCATATAAATAAGAATGATAGAATGTATTGTATTTACAACGTATGAGTTCATTTGATAATAACAAGGCCGGTAATGAGTCAAGAGCAGTGTTTTTAAGCAACCGGACAAGAGGAGATGAACATAAGAAGGCTGTAGGATGCAGAACTTATAGCCCTTGGACATGTGTCAGTGGTTTCAGGCCAGAACCAGGAACTTGATTTGCTATGGCACTGTGAAGATTTGCCAGCAGTTGCTGGGCACAATGTGATGCATGTTTAGACAGAAAAAAGTCCTACACTCCCAGCATACCCACCTCCCAGGCAGTGAATGCTGGGAGGTGGCAGCAATGTGTTAGAGGGATAGATTTGTCTACCACATGGCTGCTGCGTGTCTCCTAAGCTATCCTGATGCCTTCCGGTATGGTGGAAGATGCCGTCCCATGGCTGGTGGTGAAGTAAAATTCAGCCATCAGCCCTTTCAGCTTTTGTACATAGAAGGGGGTGCCATCTTGTCCTTTGCCTCAGGTAGCAAAATGTCTCAGGACTAAAGTTGGGTGACCATATTTTGGAAACCGAATAGGGGCATGCCCACCAACATGCCCAGCCCCCAAGGGGGCATGCCCACCCAAACATGGCCTGGTCACAAGTCTGACTTCACAGCACACAATTAAGACAAATCCGTTCTACATAACATCTTAATGTTAAAATCACTGGAATAAAGAACAAGTGACATATTCTATGTATCTGAAATTACCTTCACTCATTCCTTCTTTAGTAGCTTTGCAGTACTTTGAAGCTTTTGCTATACTCTGTGTGATACAGTCTCCCCTTCCCCCAAATATCTTTTCTGACTGCAAATCCTTCACTGGATTTTATTTATTTATTTATTTCTATACCGCCCAATAGCCGGAGCTCTCTGGGCAGTTCACAAAAATTAAAAACATTCAAAGTATAAAACAACAGTATAAAACCATAGTATAAAATACAATATAAAAGCTCAACCAGATAAAAACAGCAGCAATGCAAAATTACAAATTTAAAACACCAAGTTAAAATTTATTTATAGACTGTTAAAATGCTGGGAGAATAAAAAGGTCTTCACCTGGCGTCTAAAAGCATATAATGTAGGTGCCAAGCGAACCTCCTTAGGGAGCTCATTCCACAGCCGGGGTGCCACAGCAGAGAAGGCCCTCCTCCTGGTAGCCACCTGCCTCATTTCCTTTGGCAGGGGCTCATGGAGAAGGACCCCTGAGGATGACCTTAGGGTCTGGTCAGGTACATATGGGAGGAGGCGTTCCTTCAGATAACCTGGCCCCAAGCCATTTAGGGCTTTAAATGTTAATACCAGCACTTTGAATCAGGTCCGGACTTGGACTGGCAGCCAATGAAGCTGGAAAAGCTGACCATAGTCTAACCTTTCCTAACATTTAACACTTCCCCCCATCACCTTTCTCATATCCATTCTCACACATTCAGCAAGCTGCTACCACTGAACAAATGAAGTAGTTGACAAGTACAGAAAAATCTAGTACAGCAAACAAGCATTCAGAACGAGTATAAACTACTATTACCTTGCAAACATTAGACATGGAACAAAATGGACTAAAGGCTAACACCTCTTAGCTTGTTTCAACTTCAACCAGACATTAACAGTAAAAAAACAGCAAAAAAACCAACAACCCAAAAACCTGCCTCATTGACAGCTGGTGGCTGCTGCAGCTGGTGGCAGTGGCGGCTGGTGGCTGCTGCTGCTGCTGGTGGTGGTGGCTGCTGCTGGTGGTGGTGGTGGCTGCTGCTGCTTCAGCTGGTGGTGGTGGCGGCGGCTGGTGGCTGCTGCTGCTGCTGCTGCAGCTGGTGGCGGTGGTAGAAGGCTGGGAGGACCTTAAAGCATGCGTTTCCAAAATGTAGAAATGTGTGCTTTAAGGCCCTCCCAGCCTTTCGTCTTGGCCGACGTCACTGCGTCGACCAAGCAGAGGCCTGGACGGAAGCCTGCAAGGGCCTTAAAGCTCACGTTTCCTGGACAATTTTGAATAAAATAGGATTCCCCCCCCCCCCAGACCTGGTTTGCCCCCCCCATTTCTGGACATGTCCAGGCCAAACCGGACATATGGTCACCCTAACTAAAGGTCATCTCAAATCCAACTCACATTCAAGGCTTAGGGATATAAGTCAGCTAAAAACAATGAAGGGGGAAACAGCATGTCACAAAATGCTGGAAATCTGGCGCCAACCAAGTATTAGGAATGAGAACTGCATCAGAAGTGTTCTGATCAGGCTCAAGCATCTCAGGGAAAAAAGCAATCAGTGTTCAAACAGCTTCTCAGATGGCCTTAATGAAGCAGTTTGATCAATAGGAAATCTGTGAATAGCCCAGACTGCTGCTGAAACAGCACTTTTATAATGACAATGGTGCTAATTTCAGGTGCCATCCACCTCCTATTGGCTTGAGTGGCAAAACTCCTATGGAACTAATTGCAACCTGCTCCTTTCAAGGAACTGAATTTTCTAATACAGAAAGCGCAGCCAGCCAGCCATAGAGTGGGTATGAGACGGAATGTGGGCCCTGAAAGTCAAGTTTCAGCATTTTGTGACTTGTAGACTGGATAATGTACGTTTATTATTAAACAGCTCTTCCAAAGACCCCTTCATTGTTTTTAGCTGATTTATATCCCTAAGCCTTGAATGTGAGTTGGATTTGAGATGACCTTTAGTCCAGTTCCCACACTGTGATAATGGAAAAGTTGAGCATGCTAGTGACAGGGGAACTTACCCAGAAAGAATTTGTTATTTACTTGGACAGTAACAAATTTGTCCATGTGAACTCGGATGAGAGTTCTCCTTTAACATGAATTCTAATTCCACGTATATAAGTATTTGCTTGTGTTCACCATTAAGGTGCCCCTTGGAAACCATACAGTATGGCATGATGTCATACGTCACCCTGTGATGTGCTCCCTTTCTGATTGGTTGTTTTCACATGGCTTGCCTTCATGACGATGTCATGTGGCGTTCACTCACCATTGCCAATGGCTGGTATTAAGATAGACCTAAAAGTCCTCAGAGCCAGAGCTGCAGCAGGAGTAGCAATGACAACAAGGGGCTTGCTGTGGGACATGAGTGATAAGTGAACCCTAGTAAGCCACAGCTTTCAGGAATGCTCCTCAAGGTACACTCTCCCAGACCGAATCTCTTCTATGAATAGTAGTAAAATACGATGCTCCTTGCCTTGCCCATATCCTTGTAAGCAAGTGGTTTCCTATCCCTGCTTCAATCAATCAATCCTCATATACTAAATTTTGACTAAGATTTCTGTAATCAGATGAGAGCCCTTGTTGGACCTTCTGCCCTCTTTGGCAGATTGAGAACATATCCACATTATGGGCAGTGCAATCCTATACATGTCTCCCCAACAAGCCCCATTGCGTTCAATGGGACTTACTCTCAGGTTAGTATCTTTACCATTGCAGCCTTAAACTAGCTTAAGGGTCATTACCTTGCCCCCAGGGAATTCTGGGAATTATAATCTTATGTGTGGAGGGGAGCTAATGAGAGGGTTCTCACATCACCAACCTACAACCCACTCATTTCTTTGGGGGGATTCATTATAGCAGGAGTGGCATAGAATGGAACAGTGGGTGTTGATCACAGGGAATGGGTTGTAATATATCCATTCAGCCTTTCCCAAGGGCAACTTCAGTTGTTTCAAAGGACCTAAGTTGCCTCAGAATATAGTGAAGTATTCTATTCAGTTGTAGAAAAGAAGAGCTTTCTGTCACCATTAGTTCCAGTAAGATATCCCACCTGAGTTATTCTGGAGAATATCATGTCACTTGTTAGAGAGTAAAAATATAAAGGATTCTCACAGGCACTGACACAAAGGGTTTTTGTTGTTGTTGTTTTTGTTTGTTTAAACTTTACTGGGAAAATGTAGAAATTTCTGCAGGAGGCTTGGTAAAGTAACTAATTAGTCGGATAAAGAATCCTACCCCCTGGTATGGAACTGTTAAAATCTTCTAGCTCCTAAATTCATGGGCTTTTTTTAAAAAATAGTCAGCTTAGAAGCATGCAATACCCAGATCTGCAATGAGTATTGTTTGAATGGGATGCCAGTTTCATTTCAAATGCTGATTTTTACTCAGCACAAAAATATAGCTGGGTTTAAGTCTGAAATGCAAGTGCTTTGTTATTATTATTATTATTATTATTATTATTATTATTATTTATTTATTTATTTATATAGCACCATCAATGTACATGGTGCTGTACAGAGTAAAACAGTAAATAGCAAGGCCCTGCCGCATAGGCTTACAATCTAATAAAATCATAGTAAAACAATAAGGAGGGGAAGAGAATGCCAACAGACACAGGGTAGGGTAAGCAGGCACAGGGTAGGGTAAAACTAACAGTATAAAGTCCGCACAACATCAAGTTTTTAAAAGCTTTAGGAAAAAGAAAAGTTTTTAGTTGAGCTTTAAAAGCTGCGATTGAACTTGTAGTTCTCAAATGTTCTGGAAGAGCGTTCCAGGCGTAAGGGGCAGCAGAAGAAAATGGACGTAGCCGAGCAAGGGAAGTAGAGGCCCTTGGGCAGGCGAGAAACATGGCATCAGAGGAGCGAAGAGCACGAGCGGGGCAATAGTGTGAGATGAGAGAGGAGAGATAGGAAGGAGCTAGACCATGAAAAGCTTTGAAGGTTAACAGGAGAAGTTTATATTGGATTCTGAAGTGAATTGGAAGCCAATGAAGAGATTTCAGAAGCGGAGTAACAGAACTCCGTTCCAGAACTAAACTCATGCAAGGGAAGGGTTACAAGTCATCTATCACTCAAGTGGTGAGTGCCAGTGGAAATGGGGCCAAAATGTCAAGAAACAAAAGAGAAGCATCCACGTTCTTTGAGGAACTCTTAATGTTTGCAGAGGTACGAAAAATAAACCCTAGGAGGGGACCCCTGCCGCCAAACACAGCCCAGTGAGGACGTAGCATGCTCAGTAGCCACGGAGTTCTCTAGAGTTCTGACTAGTTCTGGCTAAAACCCAGAGCAGATTCACCACCCCTCTGGCATCGGAGCCACCTGCCTTTACTGCCTGTAGGGCTGCAGTGGGAGTTGTGTGGGTGCTTTCTCAGTGTCTGAGTTCTTCAGTGATGGTCCACCGAGCCAACAAAGTTTCCTACATCCTGCAATCATTCCACTGGGGCCTTTTGCATGCGTAGCAGGTGCGCTGCCACATTGAGCAATGGCTATTCCCCAGATTGGTATGCTCTGTATCAAGGAAACAAGAGTTGATGTCGTTCCCCTTGCAATTCTGTATGTGTTTGGATTATAGATCCTCCAGACACCAACCTTGATAGACTTTTCCATAAGCCTGTTTTGTACAGATCTTATCGGATGGCACTTTCCTTTGTAGGATGCTCCAATTACCACTTCAATAAAAGATAAGGGTTCTCTACACAATCTCAACCATTTTTACAGCTGGTCAGCTGAAGCTTATTTCTTTTTACTGCCACTAGGAAACAACTCACTCTTAAGGAAAGAAATCAGAATTATTACCCAGAACAAGTGTGCGCTCTCCATCTAGGAAAGTTTGCTTGAAGGCATTAAAACAACAGCAACAGGTAAATAATGCTGAAAGATTTCTAAAAGAACTTAAATGGCATATTAATCTAATTCTTTGGTTGATCCAAGTAATGTGCCCCCCCACCCCCAGGCAATATTATTTTTTTAATCTTTGTTTCTTAAAGTTCTGGTGTTATACCAACCAACAGCTTGCCACCCACTTACACAGTCTTAATAAAATATAAGAATCCTTCTTGGATTGCTTTAGGAAGTTTGGTTAGGAAAGGTAATCTGTATCCAACATGGATCTTTTCCTTCTGTATCCTCTTCCAACAAAATTGTTCCTTTTTCAATTAGTTCTGCAGTTTTAGGTGAGAGTAACCATAAGTGTTTGCTGCATAATTTTATACTTTCTGATTTCATGCACGCAAGATGCAGAAAGACAAGTGATGCTGCCAAATTTCGTAATTAGTTGGTTTGTTGGTCGAAACTCATCCTCTTGTAATGATCACCTTTGATGGATTGATGGATTTATTACAAATTCACTATTAAATTTGGAATTGCTTGCAAGCTTTGATGCATGCACAGACTGCATCTAAACAAAGTCACGTCTGTGCATGTGCTGAGTTGATTAGTTTAATTGTGGTGCATCCACCACTGCTTCCCATGTCTTCATTGCCTGCGCAGCTCTGGCTCTGTGAGGAAGAGGACTCTGTGGGTCCATCTTCTTTCCTCCATATACCAGCGGTCGGCAACTAGACATCACATCATGCAGCCAAGCCATTCATAAAGTGGTTGCCATTAGAGATGTGCTCCGCTTTTAATCGGACTGGCGAATTAGAAGCAGAGCGGGGGGCTTTGCCTGCCCTTAAGGTGGAGGCGAAGAGGATTGGGGGGCCGGCGGAGCGTGGTGAAGAGGATCAAGGTGAAGGCGGATCCTTCGCCTCGATCCGGAGCTCCGCCGGAAAGGTAAGTGGGGTTTACTGGGCCCTGCCGCTGTCGCCCAGGCGGCGACAGTGGCAGGGCCCGGTACCCCCCCTCCTCTCCCTTACCTGCCTCCATCCGCAGTCCGTCAGCGTCTTCAATTGAGCCCGCGGTTCAACTAGGAAATCTGGGCTGCTTGCGGCCCAGACTTCCTGGTTGAACCGCGGGCTCAATTGAAGACGGCGACGGACCGCGGACAGAGGCAGGTAAGGCCCCCCTCCCCCTTGGTCCCTTACCGGGCGATGGCGGCAGGGCCTGGTAAACCTCCCACCCTCCTCTCCCGGCCTCACCTGGCGCCACTCCCCTCCACTGCGGAGCTCCGATTCAGAGCCGGAGCTCCGCGGCAAAGAGGAGCGGAGTATGGGTGGAGCGGCACGGAGCGGACCGATCCGAAATTTTCGGATCGGCCCGCGGGGCGGAGCACGGGGTCCGTGCACACCCCTAGTTGCCATGTTGAGCATGGTCAGGCACAAAGCACTCATTTCCTATAAGGCAATTGGATGAGGTAAAAGAAAAGTAATTTCCTCCACAACCTAAGTGCAAGGAAGAGGTGGGGTCTCACTTCTAAAACACAAAACCACTCCTTTGAACCCAAATAAAGACAATGCTGGAGGGCAACATCCCGCTTTACAGCATGCCAGTCTCCCAGTTAAGTCTGTTTGCTTAATTAAACAAAATCATAAGAAATAAAATAAAATTTGGGAGGGGCAGGGAACTCTGTGGGTGCTAAGAGAGGCATCCATCTGCTCCTTGGCACCTATTGGGCATCCCATTGGAGACCCTAGGTATACCCTATCCAAATGCTGGCTTCTCACTTAGGATAAACAGGTAATATCTTTGCACATTATACATTTCCACAAAGAAGAGCACTGCTGAGAGCTGAGTGGGTGTTAATTTGAAACAATGAAATAGATTGGCTCAACACTGAAATCCTGAATGTCTAAATATGAGTTAATTCCCTCTAACGAAATTCTGCGGGTGAATTGCAGTCATAGAGCGGGGGGTGGGGGGCAGGCCGGGATATTATTGCTTCCTCCTGGATTCTTTCTTATCTCTGGTAGAGAAGATGACCTTCATCAAACCAAGCCATGCCTCTTATCTGGTACTAAAGTGGCTATGAATAAATAAGAACTATCCCAAGGTTGCAATTGCTGATTTATTTCTAAGAGGATATACCAAGAAGGAAACGACGTTGCTTCGAAGGTATCAAGCAGCAAAGCACACCATATTATCGTTGGAAAAGCACTTCATTTGCTGAGCAGTGAAATGTAGGCCTTCTCAGGGCAGATAATATATACACCTTTTCCAGAGGGCTAGTCATGCCATGTTAGTCTGCTGCAGCAAAAACAACCAAGAGTCTTGCAGCACCTTAAAGACTAATCTATTTATTATGGTGTAAAGGTTTCAGGTATTACAATCCACTTCATCAGAGGCAACTGAGGTTTGTTGGAAAGGAAAGGAAAATATAAAATTGCCAGTGTTGTAATGCCTTTATATAAATCTACAATGCAACAAGATGTTGCAGAAAGCAGTGGGGGCGGGAGACAAAAATATCTAAGATTAGGCTGGATATTGAGTCCATGGGGTCTGCAGTTTAGACTCAGCTATCCTATGGCCCCTAGAAATTGTCTGAGGGGCCATAGAATAGTGGGGATTCCCCCCTCCTTTGACTCTTCATAGCTGGCTGGAAAGAACCACATTGGCTTGCCAAGATTGGAAAATAGACCTTGGGCAGGGGGAGAGGGGGTGTTCTGGTGGGCAGGGAGCGGAGGAGACAGGAGGGCCAGGATATAAGCTATCCTGTGTCTCTTCCAGCATCCTCCCCCCCTCGAAAGTGCTGTTGCTAGATGGGCAAAAAAGCCCATCTAGCGACTGATCACCACTGCTGCTCCTCCTTCCATCTTGCCAACTTCAGCCCAGCAGGTCACTGGATAGATGGAAGCCTTGGAGTTTGGAGACTTCAATCTTGCAAGGCCACAACTCATAGGATTGTGTCCTGAATGAAGGAGTCACTGGTATTGTTTGTTGCAGGTATGCAATTACACCTAGCATTCTCAGACGAAGCAGAGTGGTTTGCCCTCATTTCTGAAAACATAAAGATCTATGTAACTTAGTTCTGACTCTGGCCTTGGAAAGTTTCTTGGGTAGTCAGAAGCAAAGAATAGCAGGGCAATCTTTATATCAGCAAAGCTGGAGATTATTTTTAGGTGGTGCACTGAGTTGGGTGAGTCACTTGAAACCAAGTTGTGTAGTATTATCTAGTGGTTCAAGAGGACGGAACCCTCAAAATGCAGTGTCCTTCTTCAGAAAATCATCTTCCTCTGCTGTTGGATTCTACCCTGAATGGCCCAAAGCACATAAAAAACAAAGATAGCCATGCTGGTCCTTGAGAAAGAATAACCAAAGCCACAATTGGGTAATGCCTTTCTTAGGATCAACCAAAATGACACGAGAGACGGAGTGCAGGCTTTTGAGAGTACTTTTGCTACTATTGTGGAGGAGGACAGTCACAGCCCTTCTTCTTGTGAGTAATACCTGTTGGTCTGCTGGTGTTTTTTTAATTTGCACTACTGCATTTGGCTGTTGATCTTTTGCTGTGTATTCTCTGCTGAATATGCCTTGTGTGTGAGTTTGGAATCCGTGCATGCCATGTCATTCCCTGTTTAGAACGTCCTCCAGGAGGCTTTGCGCAGCGTTCCGTTGGACACTCTCATTGTGTTTTCCCTGCAAGAATATCATTCTTCTATTGTCAGTGACTGATTGTGCCGCTGGTGTACAGCGATGTCAGTTCTTGGGTGGAAATAATGTGTCCATGGAACTGTTGTATTACTGTTTGCCTATTGTGCTCCCCATGACTGAGCTTGGGGCAGGGGAGACCTCTGCTGATGCAGATGGATGTCAATGAAATATCATTTCTCAAACATATTTCTGTTATCTGTTTAATCCTGCTCCTGTTTCTGCCTGTCACTTACTTTACTGACAAGTGTGCAAGAACCTGCCTCTAGTTATAGAAGATGGATAAATTTGAGGTGTCACCATACAATGGCTTTCTACGCCCTTTGTCCTTCTCTTTAGCATCCAGTTATCCCTTTAGATATTTGAAAACTGTCAACATTCTTAATCTTCGTTTTTATATATCACATAGAATATGGCTGAGTTCCTACGTCTTTTCTTCAGGCAATTTGTCTCCTGAGACGTTCAACATCTTCTTAACTCACCTCTATCCCTTCTAAACTTGTCAACATCTTTCTTTTAACTGTGATGCTCCAAAATGATTGCTATTGCCCAGAGGAGGTCTTAAGGCTGTGAGCTGCATAAGAAATTACTGATGGTAGGAGTTCTGTACTTGCATAGAATCGACCTGTCGGTTCGACGTTCAGCTCAGAAAGTCATCTTTCACTTCCACACATCAGGTCCCCGTGGAGCACAGCCTCCATTTGAAGTTTGGTAGCTCAAACATATGATGCTTGTGACCTGTGGGGAAGATCATAAGAAGATAGAAATATAAGAAGAACCATGCTGGATCAGGCCAAAGGCCTTTCTAGTCTGGCGTTCTGACATTCTGTTCTTACAGTGGTCAACCAGTTGCCTGTTGAGAAGCTCACAAGTAGGATGTGATTACAATAACACCTTCACACTCATGTTCCTCAGCAACTAATAAACTTACGTGAGAATAACTAAGTTATATCCCATAAAATATAAATGTGAGATCTCATCTCCCATGGTCAGGAAGAATTACTCATTCTAGTCATCTGCAAACATTTGAATGACAAATGTCACAACTGAATAAATCCTCCCCCGATATCTTGATGATGGAACAGCAGGTAATGTATTTTCTCGTACCATTTCTTAATTGCATTCTATTGAGACAACGAGCATCATAAGATGGGGAAAAATTGCATTTCCCTACTGTCATTTCCCTCCCCCCTGCTTCTGTCCCACAATACTTCCTCTTTCTTCACACGGGAAGAAAGAGGAAGTAAACAATGACCATGTGGCCCATTCAGTGTGTGTTTTTTATCACGCTGTTTTTCCTGCACACAACAGGAAATGGCAGCACATTTTGCTTCAATCCCAAAAAGTCAGATTTTCCAGATCTTTTTTATTGTTGTGGAAAAAAGACCTGAAGGAGTGAGAGATGCATGGGAGGTAGATGGCATCGTCAAAAGGACCTGCGAAATCTGTAAGTGGCCAGTAATGAGCATACTATAAAATGCTTGGCTGATGACACTCATTGACAGCATGAAAAACCTATTTTAACGTGCAGTCCTCTGCACACGTACCTGGGAGTCAGTACCATTGAACATGGTGGGACTTTATTCCATGTAAACATGTTTGTTTGTTTATTTATTTATTTATTACATTTTTATTCTGTTCTTCCTTCAAGGAAGTTGGGGTACCATATATGGTTCTCTTCCCACCCACTATCCACTTTGTCCTCTCAACAACCCTCTAAGGGTGCTTAGGCTGAGAGACAGTGACACCCTCAGTTAATGTCTGAGGGGGGATTTGAACCTGAGTCTCTTCAGTCTTAGTCCAACACTCTTAACTGCTACACTACAAGGACGGCAAAGTAGAACACATCTGGATGAGTTCATGCCAATGAACATATGACTGGGAAATGGGCACTAAAACTATACGCCATTTTTCTTCATTAATTAATCTTTTACTCTGCTTTTGAGCCATGACACAAGTGTTTTTGAATGGAACCAGTTGTGGACCATAATCTGAAGCGCAGGAAAGCATTTCTCTGAGTAGCCTTAGACTTACAATTGTGGCCTTCCTTGGGGATGACGACCCCGTGTCATTATAGATCCAGGAAGAAGAAGGCAAAAGCAGAGCATTGTTGTTTTCCCCCAAGCCCCTGATGGACCACCAAACAGAAGATGAGCTGTGTCTGGCTTAGTGCATCATCAGTTGTAGCTTTTTGCTTAAAGAAAGTAAGTATATTTATTAACTTAGTAAACAAACAAACAAACAAACAAATGCAACTCATGAGAAACAGCATGAGGTGTTGAAAGTAGGAGAGTTGAAGCAGGGTTTTGGCCTGTTTATTTATACCACTGGGAAGATGTGATGTAAAATTCCAAGTAAGTGCAGAGTGTTCACCTTCAAAAGGGACTCTTTCAAACTTGCCACTTCGTTGCCCTTCCACCTGACTGTTATGTTCTTTGGACCATGTCGAGTTATCTCCTTACGGGTCACTGCAGCCTGTGATTTCTTACCATGGTTACCTCAGGTAATGCATAACCTTTCTATTATATATGGCAAGAAAATAATGACCTTTTAAGGCCACGTTGTACACAACCACCCAATCTTATTGGTTGATGAAGGATTCTGCAAAGGCACCAGCTGGATATCTTCGTATCTACTCACGATAAATGAGTCATGAGACAATTTACAGCCTTAATTTTGGATCCAGTCAAAGGAACACGATAGAAGAAGAGTCCTTTTTACTTCTCATGAAGTTAACAAACCAAGGTTTCAATGGACTAGATAAGGCCAAAAAAGGTTTATGTTGAGCAATGGGCCACAAGCTACTCCAGATGCTGTTCTCCATTTAGCTGCTCTTAAATAAATGTTGCATTGTTATAAAAGTAATGGCTGGACTCTTTCCGTGGAGTCACATTCACCTAGATAGGAAGAGATTGAGACTGCTGCATTTCTTGGCTGCTGAAAACAGCAAACTTTCGGGAGGGAGGGAGGGAGAGAGAGAGAGAGTATTGTCACTAAGAATGGGTGAAAAAATTGTTGGCTTCATTTTTTGATAAGAACTTACACCTTTGGACAGACTATGAACTTCATCCCACATACCTGTTTCCCTCGAATTATCCCCATAGTATAAAGCTGTTGTTGTTGTTAGCTAAATCACACCCCGGGCGCTCCTAAGATCCTTTGCTGAGAAATGTAAAAAAATCATAAAAAATCAACGGATAACCCAATCTGATTCAAATTTGGTATGCTTAAAGCCCTCCTTAATATCTATTACTGTGCCAATTTTGATGTCTTTATGTTTAAAACTTATGCAGATGTAAGCATTTGTTTAATTTGTACTTTAAACATATCAAATCCTCCTCCTGCGCCCCCAGTGGCCACTTGGAGAACAACAAAAGATTAGCTCCTAAAGGGGTAGTAAAATAGGACGCTTCTTTTAGCTAAGAAGCACAATTAAAGCAGGATGCATGGCAGTGCTTCACAGTCAAAGCAGATTGTAAGCTGGAAAACTTCGGAGTCCTTTGCACGCAATTTGCAGTGATTGCACAGTATAATGCTGGTGTGATGAAGCTATCCATTAAGACATGTTGAGGCCCTAAGCCATGTCAAGGTTCAGAGGCCCCATACCATAAAAAATAAAGAAAAGATGTGTATTACATTATAATAGAAAGGTAAACCATTATATTTGTGTATATACACTGGCAAAGATGCAATGAGAACCTGCTACTTGTAAATAAAACATGCTTCTTGCAAGAAGCTTTATTTGCATGATCAAATACCTTTTGATTTCTTAATTACCATATATGAAACTGATTGTTCTATAAACTGTGACTGTGGTTTCGATTAATGTATGTCATGCATTAGAAATTATTTATTACAAAAAGGTGGATATGATTGTATCAGAAGTAATTTTCATGTACAGTTTTGTTAGGCGACCAGCAGTTTGCCATTGATGACTGTGTCATTTTGCCATGCAGGTGGATGCATCGGTTATAACCATCATATCTGTGAATAAACACAGTTAATTATCACTGTCCAACCCTGAATGTATATCTTGTAGTTGTGTGCTTTGCACACTCTGTATATATCAGATCATTCAGCTACTGCCTTCCTTTTTTTTTGAAGCAATTTGTAGAATGGCATGTTCTGAACTCTATCCTCTCTATCCTGTCCGTCGGATTTGTATTCCTTGTTTTTGTAGTTAATAGAACAGTATGTTCCAAACTGTCACTTCTTTCGCTGAACTAGTCATTTTTCTAATTAATGAAATTATATGTTCTTAATATCCTTTCCTCTTGTTAAACTAGTCATTTTTCTATGGTTTATTTTGTTCGCTTCTGTCGGGTTTTATTTGAATAGCAAGCATGGCTTATAATATAAAAGGCTCACACAGTAATGAGCAATATTTCCATCTGTAAACTGAAAACATTGCAATTACTTATTGAAATTCTAAGATTCTGTTTGGCAGAGATCTAAATCTGTGAAAGATTGAGATCGTCTATTGAGTTGGGTGCCTTTCCTTTTGGGAATGGTTGATATGAGCGTTAGGGGAACATCTCGAATATATTGGGCCAAATTCACGAAGGAGCATTTGGAAGGAAAACTCATAGGAGCACCAAAACGTTTCCACTATACAGGTAGGGATGGATGGATTCACCTGGGTCTGGAGTGCTGGGCAGTTGTGGCCGTGACACTACTGCTCACCTGCGCAAGCCGGGCTGTGTGAGCCCCTGGATTACTTGGCGGACGGTCTGTGAGCACCCACAGCTGCCTGCGAGCTGGCATTTCCCGTGAAAACAAGGATCTCAACAACGCACAGATCTGATCTTGCGCACAACGGCTGCCATCAATGGCCATTTCCGCAAGATTAGAGGCATAAAAGGTCTTGTGGACCACATGGCCCTTGATGAGCACACATGCAAGCGCCCTATGGTTCGGTTAGACGGGTCCAGGAATCTGGATGAGGGGGCTGCCTGTCATGCCTTACCTTGAAGAAGAGTCCTCTGAGGAAGAGAGACAGCTCACGGTGCCATAGCCAGAGGCACAGACAGGGGTGGAGGCTGTGGCGTTACACCCCACAAGCCAGTTCCCTAATGTATGTCTGTATTGGTAATTCTGGGGTGGGTTTAGAATGTTGACCTGCGTGGGTGGAGTTAGAATGTCTTGGGAGGGGGAGGAGTGATATATATATTTTTGTGAACCGCCCAGAGAGCTCTGACTATTGGGCGGTATAGAAATGTAATAAGTAAATAAATAAACAAATAAATAAGGGAATGACTGAGGGGACTGTTAGCGCTCTCTGTGTGTAGAGTACTTGGGTTCTGGAGAGTTTGAAGTTCACTGTAGAGAGTAGTGTCTTTTGAGGGTGGGATGTAGAGATAGACAGTTTGTGTATAATAAACAATACTGATAATAAAGTTCAAGAGTGATTGTGTGAGAGAAAGGAAAGCCTGTATTTATTTATTTATTACATTTCTATACCGACCAATAGCCGGATGCTGTCTGCGCGGTTCACAAAAATCAAAAACATTCAAAGTATAAAACAACAGTATAAAACCATAATATAAAATACAATATAAAAGCTCCACCAGATAAAAACAGCAGCAATGCAAAATTACAAATTTAAAACACCAAGTTAAAATTTATTTATAGACTGTTATAAATGCTGGGACAATAAAAAGGTCTTCACCTGGCGTCTAAAAACATATAACGTAGGTGCCAAGCGAACCTCCTTAGGGAGCTCATTCCACAGCCGGGGTGCCACAGCAGGTTTTGAAATGTTTTAATTTGAAACAAAGCTTGTAAACTTTTAAAAATAAATTTTAATCATTTTGTTTTAACTCCCACAAAAATCCCACGTGTCTGTTTGGCATTTATCATCTAAAGTTTATACACTTAGCACCCACTCTGACAATAATTCCCCTCAGCACATATAATTCGCAGCGCTTTAATTTATTATTGAAATCCTTCCCCATTTAACCCCTTTCTCCACATAGTTTGGAGGAAGGCGGTCTTTGTCCCTCGCCTCAGGCGTATCAAGCGGTGGTGCTTGGCTTGAGCAGGGAGTAGCCGCGGCCAGGCCGGGTGTTCAGAGCCTGTGTCGTGGCAGAGGCCCCGACTGACAGTGTTTCGCAAGTGCAGTAGTCAGGAGAGCAGCCTGGCACATCATGCTGCATGCCAGAGATGTTGGAGTTGGATGTAATTCAGCCGGTGCAGTGGAGAAAAAGCAAACAGCTGGAACAGCCAAGGAGGAAAAGCCAGTTATAGCAGGAGAGAGCACTTAAGTACCACACCCGGCCTTGATAACCCAGCTGTGCTAATTAACAGCCGGCTATAAATCAGCCCAGGGCCAGGCGTATCTCCCTGATGGCAAACAGTTCGTTTCCTTGGCTTCTTGACCCACTGCATCACAATTCTGATTCCTCCTCGGCAATGTTTCTGACACTCCTTGAATGCCTCGGCGCTTGGCTCCACGACCCCTTGGCAACAGACTACGGACTGACCTGACTACACTCCTGCTTTGCAATACCTGACTGGAATTTCACTAAAGGGACGTGGACTGCTTGCCTTGCCACGACCCACCTCTAAACAGAACACTGCCCACCAGAATCTGGGACCTAAATGGATGTCTGTGACATCTCTCTCTATAGAGATAGCGTTTGAGAGTGTGCATCTCAAGCCAGGACATTTGTTTGAGGTGTAGCTATTGATTATTTACATTCAGGTTCCATCTTTCCTCCCACTAGCCCAAGAGGGCATACATATCTCTCCATTTTATCCTCGCGCTCAAAGCTCTACACCTCCCACAGCCCACCCCCGGAAAATCTGTAATACAGGATTATTATCCCACACGGTTTAGATGCGACACATGGGAATATGTCTTATTCTCTTAATCATCACACACCAGTTCCTAAGGCATCAGGCACCAATGGTGTTGACCATTGTTTTATTAATCCGATTCTCAGTTTCTTTCTTCTTTTTAATAAAAGCAACAACGAAATCCCAAGACGTGCAAAATTTGCTAAGTCACTGTCAGGCATACATTCACATTCCCCAACCTCTGCATTTCCTCTCCAATTCCCCACAGTCTAGAATTAATTCGACACTCCACTGTATGATATTTATGGCAGCCGACTGCCTGAGTCGAAACTCACGCAGGGAAGTACCGGGACTCTTTACCTAACTGTGCACGCAGCATGGGTGAAGGTAATAAATTTAGCGCTAAGTGAGAGCTGGCTTGCCGGTTCTCGACACTGGGAGAGATATACGGCTGGGTGGAAATGTTACCACCAGCCCCACAAAGGAATTTCAAAAGGCAAAAAGTAATGGAAGTTCACTGTTGTTTCTGAAGGGCTGGGGAAAAGGCTGCGTTGAGCGTTTGAGAGCCAGTAAGAGCTTCACTTTTTGCTTCTTCCTTCTTTTCCTTTATTGCAGAGTTCATTTCTTCTTTTAAAAAATGGAGGAGGGGAGAACATGAATATATTTATACAGAAGGTAGTTCCAAAGATTCCAATGTATTTTATCTGAACCCAGGACTGGACAATGGGCATTATGCAGACAAGACACAGGGTTGACTTTCTGTGGCTTCCATTGCGTTCTGTGGGAGAAATTGGCCGAGATGTTGGGACATAATTGAAGGAGGACAGCAGCCTTTCTAAAAAATACATTTCCCAGGGCCAGGGGCTACTCATGACAAGGATACCATGCACAGAAGGAAGGACTTCCCTCCTCACTGCTGCTGGAGCAGTAGCAGCACCTCAACATTCCGGGGCTATTTAATGTGGGGGGACAATTACCCGCTTGGGTTATATTTCAAAGGAATTTTTATACTTCTGCAAACTTTGGGGCTCCGCTGAGTATGTGTCTAACTCCCTTTTGCTTCTCAGTGGCTCTGTTTGGATACCATTTCTGTCATCACTCACCACCTGAGATCACGACTAGCAAGACGCAACTTCGCACTTAGCATGCTGCATGGGTTCAAAACACGGCGTATACACAATCTCAGGAATCTTCACAGCACTCCTGTGAGAGGACCCGTATCATTACCCCTGTTTTACCACTAAGAAACTGACGCTGGCGACATTGGTCAGATTTGATGTGGGGACTCCCACATCAAATCTCCCAGAGTGCAGGACATGGAATAACGGGCTCAAGTTAAAGGAAGCCAGATTCCAACTGGACATCAGGAAAAACTTCCTGACTGTTAGAGCAGTGCGACGGTGGAATCAGTTACCTAGGGAGGTTGTGGGCTCTCCCACACTAGAGGCCTTCAAGAGGCAGCTGGACAACCATCTGTCAGGGATGTTTTAAGGTGGCTTCCTGCATTGAGCAGGGGGTTGGACTCGATGGCCTTGTAGGACCCTTCCAACTCTGCTATTCTATGATTCTATGATTCTATGACTTTTTCATCCCATACAGTCATTCCTACACTACACCTGTCCTCAGAGGGGATTACACCATCCATCTGTTTGGCCTGATCCGCCGGATCACATTCTTGCCTGATCCAGATCATGACGCAATCCTGGATACAGAATGAATCACCCTAGCTCCATTCAATCACCAGAAGCAACCTGCCCAGTGCCCACCACCACTGCCGTGCAACGCAAGGGAAGCCAGCCTTAATGTGGTTAGCAGGAATACCTGGTTAAGGAAAATGCATTGCACACAACGTCGTAACCTCTGCTGCTTAACCAAAAAACCTAAACCAGCAGGGTTTACGGTGTCATCTGAATGGGCCCACAGGAGAATGGCAATGTTGAGCACAACACCCTTGGACAGAGGGCACAGCACAAGCTCCCTAGTGGTGCACTTCATTTCTAGGTAGGTGCAAAGCTTACAGGCATCAATACCTTGCCATAAATTCTAAAAGAAGCTATTTCATAATGCAAAACAGTTCAATTAAAAAAAAAAAAAGATCCCTGGGGGGAAAAACTGGATATTTTTTTTTAAAAAAAACAGGCCTTTATATCTCTAGGCTCACCACTGTGGGAAAAGAATGCTGGAGTAGATAGGACTTTTATGTGACGTCCTTCTTCTGTTCATATTTTTTTATACGTTGCTCTAAATAAAAAGGAATCTGATTATCAATCAATCTACCTGTCTCTGCTGAGTGCAGACCTGAGAGCAGACCTTGTTAGGGCAGAGAAAGCTGAGCCAAAGACTCCCAATCTTGGGACCCACAACCCAAGAGGAAACACACACCTGAAGTTGTATGGTCTCAGAAAAAAGCCCCCTTCTGAATTCTGCTGAATTTATAAGCTGGGACGGACTGACATCCACGCAGTGAGCCTCACATCTAGAATCATAGAATAGTAGAGTTGGAAGGGGCCTAGAAGGCCATCAAGTCCAATCTCTGCTCAATGCAGGAATCCACCTTAAAGCATCCCTGACAGATGGCTGTCCATGCCTCTAGCATGGGAGAGTCCACAACCTCCCTAGGTAACTGGTTCCTTGTCGTACTGCTCTAACAGGACATTTTTCCTGATGTCCAGCCGGAATCTGGTTTCCTGTATCTTCAGCCCATTATTCCGTGTCCTGCACTCTGGGAGGATCGAGAAGAGATCCTGGCCCTCTTCTGTGTGACAATTTTTTAAGTATTTGAAGAGTGCTATCATGTCTCCCCTCAATCTCCTCTTCTCCAGGCTAAACATGCCCAGTTCTTTCAGTCTCTCTTCATAGGGCTTTGTTTCCAGACCCCTGATCATCCTGGTTGCCCTCTTCTGAACACGCTCCAGCTTGTCTGCGTCCTTCTTGAAGTGTGGTGCCCAGAACTGGACGCAATACTCTAGATGAGGCCTAACCAGGGCCGAATAGAGAGGAACCAGTACCTCACGTGATTTGGAAGCTATACTTCTATTAATGCAGCCCAAAATAGCATTTGCTATTACACCTAATCTCGCCGTGTGCCATTTTGACTACCGAGGATAGTTGTCTTTCTCTTTCTAAAATGTTTTCAAAGAAATTATAAACAGCATGCATATGAACTTTGTTTCATCCTTGTAGCGGCAACAGCAGTTCAACTGACAATTCAGTATCTATGAAACCGAAGACAAAAGCAGCCCGAAAGCCATTTCTCACCTAGCAAGAGTCAAATGTGCTAAAAGGCAAGGGAGCGCAAAGAAGTAGGAAGCCTTGACAACACAGCATGGAGGAGACGTGTCTCTAGGCAGTGGCAGGAGACACAATATTTCACTTTCATTCAATTAGGAACAACACTTTTTTCTTTTTTTCTTTTTAAGAAAGAACGATTCAGGACAGCATCATTTCAGGGCCTAGAAACAGAATGCTTCACTTTTCTTCTGCACTTGTACAAGAAAGGAGAGAAGGTGGCCATTCTTCAGTGGCAGAGCACCTGCACTGCAGGCAGAAAGCCCCAGGCTCGCTCTCCTCCAATTAAAAAGGATCAGGTAGCACAAGGGTGGGAACCTGTGGACCGATGAGCAAACACAGCACTCAGCATCGTTTCATGTGGCCTGCAGAGAAGGGTGTGTGTGTGTAGAGAGAGAGGGATATGGTGTCAGAGAGAGAAAAAGGTGCCACAGAAAGAGAGCGAGATGGGGCAGCAGAGAGAGAGAGAGAGATCATAGTATGATAGAATAGTAAAGTTGGAAGGCGCTTCTAAGGCTATCGAGTCCAACCCTCTGCTCATTGCACGAATCCCTCTAAAGAATATCTGACAGACGGCTGTCCAGCTGCGTCTTGAATGCCTTTAGTGTGGGAGAGCCCATGACCTCCCTAAGGAATTGGTTCCACTGTCGTGCTGCTCTAACAGTCAGGAAATTTTTCCTGATGTCCAGCCAGAATCGGGCTTCCTGTCACATGAGCCCATTATTCCGTGTCCTGCACTCTGGGAGGATCGAGAAGAGATCCTGGCCTCCTCTGTGTGACAACCTTTCAAGTATTTGAAGAGTGCTATCATGTCTCCCCTCAATCTTCTCGTCTCCAGAGTAAACATGCCCAGTTCTTTCAGTCTCTCTTCATAGGGCTTTGTTTCCAGACCCCTGATCATCCTGGTTGCCCTCCTCTGAACACGCTCCAGCTTGTCTGCGTCCTTCTTGAAGTGTGGTGCCCAGAACTGGACACAATACTCAAAATGAGGCCTAACCAGTGGAGGTGGAATAAAACTGCCAATATCATACTGCATTTATACAAATCTATACTATGACCACACTTAGAATACTGTGTACATTTCTGGTCACTGCACCAAAAAACCAAACCAAGAAGATATCATAGAGTTTGAAAAAGTGCAGAAAAGGGCAACTAAAATAAGCAATGGACTGGAGCATCTCCCCCATGAGGGAAGGTTACAACAGCTGGAAAAAAGGAGGCCAAGGGGAGACATGATAGAGGTGTACAAAATCATGCCTGGTGTGGAGAATGTGGACGGGGAGACATTTTTCTCCCTCTCTCAAAATACTAGAACCCAGTGGGATCATCCCATGAAGCTGATTGGTGGGAGATTCAGGACAGAAAAAAGTTAAACTATGGATCCCACTGGGTTCAGGTATGCTTTAAGGTGGATTCCTGCATTGAGCAGGGGGTTGGATTTGATGGCCTTATAGGCCCCTTCCAACTCTACTATTCTATGATTCTATGAATAGGGGCTTTGCTAGACCTACCGGGTGTTCCGTCGTTGAGGAGCGGTGAAAGCGGCTTTTCCCGTTCAGCCGTGACGCCTCATCATCCACACCTGCCTTCGATTTGAGGCGGAAGTTTGCGCCGGTTGTGCTGCTGCCGCCGCGAGCACGGTTGCGCAGCCACACCGGCCTGATTTCCGCGGCTTTTTTTTCCGCTCGGCGCACGGTTTGCGCAAGTCCAAAAGACCGCAAACTTGCGCAGCCGTCAGCGATGGTGGAGCCGGAGGCGGCAGAGCCGGAGCGCCAGCTGAAGTGCTGCTGGTGCTGTTGAGGGTCAACATTGATACGGTCACTTCCTGATGGGGGTCGTGGCGGGTGTAATATGACCCGAGGTCAATCTTCTGCATGGGCACTCTGTGCCTACATCTCCCATCATGCCTCTGAGGTGTCGCTGGCGATGACCGCCTCTGTGCCCTCTGCCCCATCCCAAGGAGCCAACCCACATCTGGCCGTAGCCATGGCAGCAGCCCACAAACAGCTCTGCCCTCTGCCAGCCTGGTGCGCCCACCGCGAGGAGTCACCAACTCCCCATGAAGGCGGACTGTGGGATGCCCGGCTTTCCGAAAACTGACCCACGCAGAGGTTGCAGTAGAAAAAACAGGCGCACATGCCCCAGCAGCGCACCAGCCACTTTTCCGGTCCTCCGGTCCTGCGCAAATTGTCACTGTGGAAATAAAAAAAAAAGCCGCTCCGCCGCGCTGCCCCAGCTGGCGGGCTGGGCGCAAATGGCGGAGGCGGCTTGACCGAAACCGCTGGCCACTCCCCTTAGCACACCTTTTCCTGACCAGTGCAGACCGCAGTGACCTCACATCCTCCCACACGTACTCCGAATTAGCGCGGCCCGGCAGGAAAAGGCGCACTAGAACTCACTTTTTTAAAGTCGGGAGAAAGAGGCTTCACCGCAGGATAACGACGGATCCTGGTGAACGTCATCTGGAAGCCTCGACACGACTGCGGAAGGTAACGCGCGCTACAACCTCGTCTAGTAACGCCCTAAGAAAAGGGGTGGGAGGTGCGTGGGTGGCAAAAAAATCCATGAGCACCCAGCAACGAGCTTGCAATAAAATGCTTGTCAGATGGAGCTATTTGTCTGATCAAAGAAATCAATCTGAAATATTTGAAGTAAATGCCAGAGTTGAGTGAAACAATTGCAAAAGACTACAGTGAGAAGGAAGCTTCTATTTGAGTGCTTTATCCACAGTTTCACTGGGGCGGGGGGTGGGAAGAGTTTCAAACTTGAATAAACCTTTTATGTTATTAATGGCTGGCTCACAACGGAGTGGTACAAGCTTTAAAAGCCCAACGAGAAATTTTCAGACCATTTGAAGCTCCTCACTGGTCAGCTTGCGAGAAGATACTGTATAACACTTTTTTTGCTTTACACAATAGTGCCGTGAACATTCTGAGAATGTTGCTACTTTTCTAATGGCATTAAGCTAAGGGTACAACAGATTTAAAAAGGTAGAAATTTGTTTTATGCATGCATTATTCTTGGTTTGTTAACAGACACTTTTATTAAACTTGAAAAGTAGTATTAAGGAATGTTACCATTAATTTAAGCTGGTTGGTCGTTTTCTTTTATCTATGGTTTAATTTGTGCCCATTTTTACTGATGTAACATACTAGATATTTTCTCTTTTATATTGTGAACGGTCAGAGTGCGACACAATAAAATGAAACTGAAAGCAGTTCTATTCAAGAACTGGATGAAGCTTCAGTAAACTGTGTCCAGTTGTATTCTGAAGACCTGGACAATGGACTGAAAAAAAGACATCGAGTTTTACTACTTTATCAAATGTATCGAAATAGGGAGGATGAGTGTCCACGCTGCCAGGTACATGCGGGGAAATGATTTCAAAGATTGCACTGGAGCTTGGTCTGAACAAAGAAGGCAGACAATTAATTCAGCAAATTCTAGTCAGCAGCTGATCCTAAGATTCTTTTTCATGCAAGGTGGTCAATTCATCCCTTCTGCAATTCAAATTTACAAAGCTAAGACTCTGGCCCAACTTACTTGGGCCGACCAAGGGCAAGATGGATGGATGATATTCTGGAGGTGACGGACTCGACCTTGGGGGAGCTAGGGGTGGCGACGGCCAACAGAAAGCTCTGGCGTGGGCTGGTCCATGAAGTCACGAAGAGTCGGAAACGACTGAACGAATAAACAACAAACATGGGCCCACTGCAGCGTCGTATCTGTATGCTTTAACCATTCCCAAGTATAGGAGAGCATTTACCCTCGCTCGCTTTAATGTGTTGCCATCAGCATTGCTAGAAGGACGATTTAGTAAGATCCCGGTTAACGAATGGATATGTCCCTGTGGTTCTGGAGCAATAGAATCTGTTGAACATGTCGTTTTGCATTGTAACATGTATGAGGAATACAGAAAAAAGTTAATCTTTCCTTTATTAACAGCCTTTTCTGGATATAGCCCCACAACGTTGGTATTAATCTGTTTAAGGGATGTGTCCTCCCATATTACTGAAAGGGTCGCTACGTTTCTCATGACCTCAATGCAAATTAGAAAAATAACATTGCAATCATTCTGAGAGAGAAAAACACCAAGCTGTATTTTGTTTTTATGTCACTTTTTATCTATCCTTTCCATGTTTTGGTGTTGATTTTGCTGGTCTGTGACCGTAAGCCCGTTTCCCGCCCAACCAACGGTTTGGGCGGGAAACAGCTGTTGTGGGCTGGGTGGGGCAGGAAGAAGACGGCTCACGGGGCTCTGCAGAGGAGCCACATGAGCCAAGTCAGGGGCGGCGCCTATAAAAGGTGGCCATGCTCAGCGCCTCGGCCTCTTTCGATTTCGGCTCCCACCCACCCGCCTTCGGTCCTAGTATGGGATTAGCCAGTCGCTCCCTTTGGGGGGAGGGCTAAGTAGGAATTTTTTCCAATAATGGCTTTTGCCTACTTCATACTGGTAGCGTTAGTGCAGTTCTGGGTGACTAATTAGGTTAATCTGTGGCAGGAAAGGTGCGGGAATTGATTGTTAAGATAGGGATGGTGAGCACTCTGGCACCCCTTCCAGTGATCGGCATAACCAGAGGACCTGCTCCTCGGGGCTATGTGGCTCACATGCCAGGCTATGGTATGCCTTTGGAGGCCTTCCTGTCTTCATCCACTCGCTGTCCCTTATGGCAGTGGGCAGGGTTGCGGAAGGATGGTCTCCCCACACTTACATAAGTGTCAAGAAGTAAGAGGCAGGATTTCCTGCTTCTTACTTTTGAGAGTGGCTCGCCCTTTGGACAGGCAGCAAGCCTGAGTTTAGAACTAATTCCCGCACTCCCATGGTAGATCCAGGGAGGGACAGGATTTTGTTTATTAATAAAGAGGCCCTAGTTAACCCAAGCTCTGGAGTCTGCGTCTTTATTCTTGCGTCCACCCTCCGACCACAATAAATAACAATGAATGAAAAGATTTCAAAGATCTTCTCCCTAACATTTTTGTGACATTAACATTGCACCCGGCTCTTTCCCATTTCCAATTGCGAGGCGGAACGGTTTGGTTTGCTAAATTGTCACTGATTAAAATAACGCACACCTCAGATCTTCACAGCTGGAGAGCAGGCTGAAGGCATTCATGCTAATGTCTATTGAAAATGAGTTGACAAAGACTATGCTTTTTGATTATGTATCAAGACTCTTCTAATGCTCCCAGCAAAGCACGGCAGATGTTGTGCTACTAAGGTATGTACTAAAAAAAGATGTGTTTGCATTGTTATGGCAAAGAAAATCGATTGGTGTGTAAAACAGCAGCCAGAACAAATGTGGATTAGAATGACCCAATGGAGCGTTGGATTATGGCCACATTTTGTTGATTTTCAATTTAATCTTGGACAAACAGGCTCTGGAACAAAGTTTCCATGATGCTATTCCTGTTTTAGTTTATCATTGACGTAATTTTCTACACAAAGCAAATTGTTCTTTTCTGCAAGAGGATACAATTATGCAGGGAACCCCACCCACCCCAGTCTGAAGTGCCCCAGGTCAGAAACAGGTTTACCACCAAAGATGCCTGTTCAAACAACACACTAAGCCACGGTTAGGCCGCTAATCCTTTTGCAGTAAATGGTTAGTATGTTTAAATCATGGTTATGTAGCTGTGGTATTGTGGTAGGTGAATTGCATGTTGGGAGTTGTAGTAGAGGCATGGAGGGGAGCTGGGAGGAAGAGGAAGAGGAAGTGAAGGGTGGAGTCAGGAAGATTGGAGTGTGTTTGTTGGAGTTTCAGTTTCAGTCTAGGCCGAGAATAAAGTAGTGTTTAAGAAGATGTCTCTGGTGTCTTAAGATTCTTGCAATACAACAGTAGCCTTCATGGTTGGGAATGATTCACATGCCACGTGAAGCCATAATGGTTAACTCAAAAAGCTTAACCAGTGTGGCATAGCATGTCACCTGAACTAGGTCACTAGCATTTCATTTTTAAAATTTTTAAAACTTGCTGCAATTCACATAATTTCCTCGTAAACAAGAGGGCAAGAATTTGCGATTTAAAAAATAGAAACATGAGAAACAGGCAGAGAACTTTGAGCGCTTAGCTTATTAAACTCCAGGTTTAAATCTCTGTATATCCAAGCCATGCTTATGGTATTGAATAAGAGTTGCCACCTTTTTCCTGATTGACTTCTTACCTTTAACAGCTGTATGGCAGGCTGGTATAACATGTTCCTCTCCATGCTGTAAACTGCTGTACCTTTCAAGTTTGGCCAGTGCAGATGGGTAATAATAATAATAATAATAATAATAATAATAATAATAATAATTTATTTATTTATTCGTTACCCGCCTCTCCCTCTGGATCGAGGCGGGGTACAACACAAATACAAACACTATAAAATACATATAACTAATTAAAACATTTAAAACAAATGCATTATTAAAAGCAGCACGTTATTAAAAAAAAGGCATCTTAAAATTCAACTGGGTAAGGTTGCTGGAAGAGATCAGTCTCTTTAATATGGGTTGCTTCTTCAACATGAACTTACCATAATTCACAAGTTTCTTTATGAATGGGACTGAAAGAACCTGAGGATTTTCCTCCCTCAAATGAATGTGGAAGGAAGCTACATATCTGCTCATCATTTTTTAGTGTGTCTATGAGAATGAGGCCCTTGGAAGCACTGAATAAAGAATTTGGGTCAGGGCCCACTTGGCTCTCATCCTTCATGGGACAGAGGTCCTGCAAGTTCCAAAAGGTATCCCTTCCATTCTTGTTGCTATTTTGGGATCACTGGTTGGCAGCCAGAGCGAAGAAGCTGGGATTCCATTTGTGGCAGAACATAAATTTTGCCCAGTCTGTCTTTCCCTTTCTAGGAACTGAAATGAGAACAGTTGGTCCAAAATAAATGAAAAAATCTAAGCAATGAATAGGAACAAAACTATAGCCATTATACACTCTTGGACATGGAGCATCAAAAGTTAGGTAAGCATTGAAAAGTGGTGGTAACAGTCTTCTTGACTACTGGAAATGTAATTATAGTTATGATGGAAGGAGAAAACAGATCTTGGCTTTGTTAGGATAAATATTGGGGGTTTATTCCAATGATGATGTAAAAGTGTTTAAGATATTATCCTTATCTTTTCTGCATGTTTTTAATGTTGTGTATTTGTATGCAGTTGATTGACGATTACATGATATCTTTTACCAAATCAGCATCCATTTCGGTGTGGCATAGACTCCGCTATGGCTATTTTAATATTCCTTTAGTGGAAACCCACTCCACCCCGCCATGAAACATCTAATATCAAAATTAGAAATATATCCCAGGGGCCTTCAAGAAGGTGAGAAATTAGAGACTACTGTGAATATTCCAATGTCCCTCAAATTGAGATTACCCTCTAGGACTCGGTAGAAATCTCAGTATTAACTGCACTTGATAGGAAATGAATTTTCATCGCATCTTCACTTTGCAAAATTACATTTGCGTTATGGTCCATCTGGGCTGCCTGGAGCTACTCTTTGGGAAGTACAAAATGAACTACAAAGTGTCGTCTCCAATTTATGACACTGGTCAAAGAAATTATACTCTCTCTGGCGATTGCAGAAACTGGAGTCAGTGAAATGCTCAGATGGTTTGAATTGTGAGGGATGTAGGAGAAATTCAAAACAGATTCAAATTACCTCAGATTTCTATGAATCTGACATTACTAAAAAAAATATTAAAAGAAGTCTGATTCCGTCAATTGAGCACACTACAGAATGAAAGACACCTCACAATCCACGACACGCAGGTGGAACAAATTTAACAAATTCTGTACATCCCTATAAGTGAGATGGATACAGTGTTATCTATCTATTTTTCAATTGGTATCTCAGCCCCATCAGGGGCTCCTCTATTTTAAAATGAGGCAGGGGAGGACAATCACACACTTACAATAGCCAATTAAGATAACCAGTACTCTTCTTCGTGGTCTGTGCATCACACTTTATGGGGCTCTGTGCCTGCACCGAGTCTCATCTTGGAACTTCCAATAGCTGAGAGCTTTTTTAGGTGGGGACTCTTCCCCCACCGCTGTGTGTATATGTAGCGTGTTTCCGCCTAAACTTTCAGTTCCTCTTTGACTGCCATCTCGGTTACCTCATCAGGAACTTCCTCAGTTAAGTCTTCAACCTGCTGAGTAGCTTATTCTTATTTTCTTTCTCTCTTACTCATCCTTCTTTTTCCTAAAAATAAAATAATAATAATGTAGTTAGTTTCTTCCTTCTTGTTCTTCGCTCTTTGAGCGCATGGCCTTGAAGGAATGACTGAGGGGCTTCAGAGAGACTTTTTAAGTACTCTTAGGCCACAGCTAGACCTACGGTTTATCCTGGGATCATCCCGAGTTCGCCCCTGCCTGAGCACTGGATCCCCTGTGTGTCACCTAGATGAACAGGTTTGACCTCTGGACGATCCAGGGATAAACCTTAGGTCTAGCTATGGCCTTAGATAGGGTGACCATATTTGGGAAACCAAAAAAGAGGACACCTAGTGTATGTGTGGGGAAGCAGCTTTCTGAGTCCTGCAGAAAGTACGTTATTCCCCCGCCACCTTAAAGAACCTGATTGGAGTGGAGGAGGGGAAAGGATTTCATTCTGCACCACCACCATCCACTCCAATTGGGGCCTTTTCTATAAGGTCCACGAATGATCCACTTTCCCCTTTAAGACCTCAATTGGAGCTCGCGGTGGGGGAATGATGTGCCTCAAGAAAGCATGTCACTCCCTCCTGCCATGCTAATGGCAGCCTTAAAGGGGAAGGTGTATCATTCCAGGACATTATTGAAAATTATAGAAAATCCCCCCTGACACCATGGAAAGAACAAAAACCAGGACAAATCCGGGGAAATCCTGACAGTTGGTCACCCTACCTTAGAGTCTTTAGTGCTCTCTGTGTTTTGAGTACTTAAGTTCTGGGAAATTTGAGGTTCAGGGTAGAGAGTGGTGTCTTTGGAGTGAGGTGTGCACACAGTTGATGTATATTAATCAATACAGATAATGAAGAAAGCTCAAGAGTGATTGTGTGAGAGAAAGGAAAGCGCGTATGTGAATGAGTGGAAGGATTGGATGAAAGGTTTCAAAAAGGTTTTTAATTGTTTTATTTGAAACAAAGCTTGTGAACTATTCAAAATAAATTTGAATTATTTTGTTTTTAACTACCACAAAAATCCCACGTGTCTGTTTGGCATTTAACATCTGAAGTTTATTCATTTAACACCCACTCTGTCAATAATTCCCCTCAGCACATATAATTCACAGCGTTTTAATTTATTATTGAAATCCTTCTCCATTTAAACCCCTTTCTCCACATAGTTTGGAGGAAGGTGGTTTTTATCCCTCGCCTCAGGCGTATCAAGCGGTGGTGCTTGGCTTGAGCAGGGAGTACCAGGCCTGGTGTTTAGAGACTGTGTTGTGGCATAGTAAGTGCATGCAGTGTGGCAGTAAATTACCGCTGTCCGACGGCCACACTTTATGCTTATTGTGTCTGGGAGAACCCCATATAGCTGAGACTTTCAAACACTGCTTGTCCTTCTCCAGACAAGCCAGAAAGAATAGAGCAGGCAGACTAAAGTGCATTCTCTGGCAAAAAGCCCTGCAAGCCATTGACGCTCAACATCTGAGTGATTCAACGGCAGACATGGCGTCTGCAGAAGATACAGCCCACACGGAGGATCAACCTGCAAATGAGAACCCAACACCAAGCTCTTTGCTCACCCAAATAACAGCAAAAAGGCTGGCTAAAAAGGTGACAAGGCAGAGAAACCCCGACGAAGCACGGGCCAAGAAGAACAGGCTCAAAGCCAAAAAAAAAAAGGCAAAAAATGTTCCTATGCCATCGCCACCCGCCTCTAATGGATTCTCCCATTAGAGTATCGGTGAGATCCCCGCTTCCGCCGCTCATAATCAAACCTATTGCAACGGCTTCAGAAGGGGAAATCAGAGAATTATCCCCCCGTAACCACTACCTTCACTGGAAAGAGACCGCTCCCAAACCCATTCTCAGGACCGTTCCGTTCCACCAAATCAAGAGGTGGCAATCACCCCTCCTCGATACCGAGGGCTCCATTCACCTTGATACCGCTCTCCCACATACTCTCACTCGAGAGGTAAAAGTGCACAACTCGAGCACTGCAACATCTACATCCTTTGCCAGAGGAGTCTCCTTAGCGGACTTATGCTGAGCAGCAACTTGGGCTTCAGACTTGACGTTCATCCGTCATTACGAGATGGATATACAAGCCAGAGCCAGCTCCCGATTCAGAAGAGACATGCTAGCATCAGTCCTGCATTGAAACACCTTTCTCACCTCTAGTCAGCTCGCTAATCACCCCATAAAGTCTGATGCACAGAGACCGCGAAGGAGAATGACAGGTTGCTTACCTGTAACTGTGGTTCTTTGAGTGGTCATCTGTGCTGTCACACTACCCCCCCCCCTCCACTGTCCCCGCTTCGGTGTCGATATATTCCATACCAATTATTCGGCTGAATCCTTAAGTTCGAGATCATAATTGCAGTCTCAAGGAAGTGAGGGTTTAGGCGGGCATCCCTAAACGAGCTCCCCAGAGCGGTCCGCCTGGCGCCTACACTGTATTCCTTTTGTCGCCAGCTGAAGACCTTTTTGTTTTCTCAGTATTTTAACATCTAAATTTAAACTTTGCTGTTTTGATTCTGTATTTTAATCCTATATCAATTTCTGCTGTGTGGTTTTATCCCGGTTGTGCTTTTTATGTTGTATTTTGTATTTGGGTTTTTAGATTGTTGGATGTTTTATTATGTTCTTAACAGTTTTAATTTTTGTGAACCGCCCAGAGAGCTTCAGCTATTGGGCGGTATAAAAATGTAATAAATAAATAAATAAATAAATAAACACGGTACATATACGCGCAGCGGTGGGGGAGGAGTTCCCACCTAAAAAACTCTCAGCTGCGCAGGCACAGAGCCCCATAAAGTGTGAGTGCACAGATGACCACTCGAAGAACCAGTTTATTTATTTATTTAATTTTATTTATTTCACTTATATACCGCTCCCATAGCCAGGGCTCTCTGGGCGGTTTACAGAAATTCTAAAATTAAGATTAAAACAAGTATACAAAATTTAAAATTCTAAAACACAGAACATACACACATAAAGCATTAAAAACCATTAAAAAAAACTAAATATGTGGGTGATTAAGATGGGCAAAGAGGAAAGCCTTAACCTGGCGCCGGAAAGATTCAGCGTTAGCGTCAGGCGAGCCTCGTCAGGGAGATCGTTCCATAGTCTGGGGGCCACCACCAAAAAGGCCCTGTCTCTCATTGCAACCTGTCAATGCTCCAATCATAAGCACAATTACCTAGGAGTTGACCTTATTAAATTTAACGGGACTTGCTTCTGAGTTGACATGGGTTTCACTGCAAGACTAGGGAATTGGTGATGGTGGCCCCATGAAACTGTGTACAGGATTGCCACTTTAAGAGTGCATGTTTGTCACTAGCATGGTTTAATGTTCACCCCTAGTCTTCCTCGTTGGGATGATTAAGTTCCATGAAAAGAGTAAAGCCATCTTCAGAGCATGACAGACAAGGTCAAATGTGGGAAGAGCTGTGTGCTAATGACTTTTCACTTTTCACTGTCACTTTTGTGGGCAGAGAAACTGAGTAATCAAGGTTTGAGAAATAGGGAGATATACAAGGATGTGTAAATCATTTAGCTAGACAATGCTGCTGCTAACGCAGCTCAAATTGACACCTGCTTCCCTTCCAAGTAAACACCAGGCTTGCTTTTGAATTCCTAGCGCACTCAATTCGCCTCCTGTGTGTACGTTGACACAGATACGTGAAATCCAGGTATTTACATGGTTCCCTCTCCCTCTGTAGTAATCTCCTTCTCATTTCCCCCCTGCCCATAATAAACACTTTTTTCCCCAGAGGGTTAATTTACCAAAGCTTCAAAAACCAGGTGCCTCATTTGACAATGAAGCACTGAAACCAGAGGCTAAACCAGAAGCCTTTGAGAGCCGAAAACATGGGTTTGTTCAAGACAAAACCGAAGAGAACTAATCCATGTAGCTGGGCAGCATAATTGGCTTTAGCTTAGCATCTGCTTGTTGAAAGTCAGGCCCTTTTGAGGTGCCTCGGAAATTGGGCACCTGGATTTTGAAAAGGCGAGGGAGGGATGCATGCTGCTCAAAGAAGACGGGTAATTTCAGTCCATTAACTTAACTGAAGCCCTCTTTGTGAAGCACACAGTTCACATTTCTCTTCCCCTTTCCGTTATTCCATACTGCACAGCAGCTCCTATATTCCTGGTATGTTAGAGCTATCCAAACAAAACCAAGTCTTTACCAACCCTGATAAAAACAAGCAAACTCTGGTTGTGCAGAGTTTCGCATTTTAAACTCACCGAAAACATAGCACCAGTATGACTATTGGGGGAGGGGGTTGGAATTTCTTTCTGCTGTCCTGATAACTAAGCACATTTACTTGGAATAAACACCATTATTGCTGCAAAAAAAGGGCAATATATTTTAAAAGTCAAAATAATAAAACCAGCATCTGTAACCATGTATGTGCCTGCCTGGTCATTCTCTGACTATAGTATGTTGCAAGGAACCCAAGGCAGCATACATAATCTTCCTCCTGTTCTCCATTTTATGCTCACAACAACAACCCTGTGAGGTAGGTTGGGCTGAGAGTCTGTGACTGGCCCAAAGTCACCCAGTGGGTTTCCATGGCTGAGTGGGGACTAGAACCCGGATCTCCCGACTCCCAGTCCAACACTGTGGTGTTTGTTGTTGAAACACACACACACACACACACACACACACACACACAGGATTCTGCAAAACCAAAACCAACCCCCATCCATCCCAGTGGGGTTGTATGACCCCCATCAGCTGCTGCTCTCTGGGTAATCCTTTTCCCCACACTCCCAGCATGGGTCAGAGACACTCTAAGTATGGTTTGATGTGATATGCAATGCCTGCAAAAAAGAAGCCATCTTTGCTTTCTGTGAACTATTACAGGCCCAGATTTATTTGATGCTGGCAAAAGCAAGGGTCCATTTCGGCTCTTTTTGGCAAGCGGTGAAGTCTGACGGCAGGGGTGCTCATTGCAACTGAACCGGTGTTGGCTCTAGAAGTGTGAACTGGGTAAATCCTGGTTAAAAAAGAATTTGGGCTGTACCACCAACTACCCCTCCAATTTATCCCTAATTATACTTTACTTTTATACACGTTAATTGTAAGCCAGTTTGGAAGTGAAGCTTGGCAGTAGGGTGGAACATAATTCATAAGGAGTCAGTTGTGCAGAGCTCTACATCTTGTTTTGCTTTTGACCCGCCCCAGCAGTCCTCGGTTCATAATTATGTTTAGAACTATAAATACGATGCTCGGTCCAAATGGCACTTTGACAAACCAGCTGCTTTCATTTCACTTGTCCCTGGCTTTTTAAAGCCTCCAAGTCTTTAATTGAAAAGGAGAACAACTCCGCTTCCATTTTTAGATTGTCTGCTACCAGGTACATCCCTGAGTGTAAAGGTCCATCATCATCAATTGGGTTTTTAATTCACTGAAAATAATTCTGCTCGTTTCATCAATCCCCACCTCTGCCCAAAAGCGCAGCTGCTCACAATCCACACCTCAGTCTTCAGGTTGATTCATTTCCGCAGAATCATAAAATAGTAGAGTTGGAAGGGGCCTCTAAGGCCATCGAATCCAACCCCCTGCTCAATCAAGAATCCACCTTCAAGCATTCCTGACAGATGGCTGTCCCTGCCTCTCAAATGCCTCAGCCCACCACCTCCCTAGGTCATGGGTTCTACCGCTCTAACAGTCAGGACGTTTTTCCTGAGGTCCAGACGGAATCTGGCTCCCTGTAATTTGAGCCCGTTATTGAGTTCCCTGCACTGAGCGATGATCGAGAAGAGGTCCTAGCCCTCCTTTGTGTGATGCAGGCCCTTTCTACACCTAAAGGTTATCCCAGGAAAATGGAGGGATCATCCTTGTCTGCTCCCGGGATCCCGTGTGGCATTTGGATGCACAGGAACGATCCAGGGGAGAAAGGCAGGTGTAGGAACGGCCTTAGTTATCTACAGTTGAGCAGTAAAAGCACAGTGTAAAGAAAAGTGGGGCGATGTTTGGCCACTGATGCAAAAATAGAATGCTCTTGCATCATCTAGATCAGCCTTCCCCAATTTGATGGCTTCCAGACACGCTGGTCTACAACTCCATCATCTCCAGCCAGAACGGCCATTTGGGGAAAGCTGCCATACAGCTTGCTCATCCCTCAGACGACGTGGAAAAGAAGACATACTTCGAAATGAGCAATGCACACTCACACACAAAAGGTTTATTAGTCCCTCATTCTTTTAGGAAATAAAGAATAGGGTGGTGGCAGCAAAAGAAAGGTTTGATAATAGTTGTCACTGAGGTTGGTGACACCACAGTGCACTTTCTGGAGGCTCCAGAAATCTCACTTGTCATTCTCCGCCCCAAGCCAATGGAGGCTTTAAAGTCCCTGTTAATGCAAATTGTTTACTGCAACTTTATTAGATTGTAAGCCTATGCGGCAGGGTCTTGCTATTTACTGTGTATAATCTGTACAGCACCATGTACATTGATGGTGCTATATAAATAAATAAATAATAATAATAATAATAATAATAATAATAATAATAATAATGTAAAAAAACCCAAAAACCCTTCTACAAATTTCAGCCACAAAGAACAGGGCCTAATTGATTGAGAGCCAGTGTGGTGTAGTTGGTTGAAGTCTAGGACTCAGACTTGGGTAAGGAGACCATATTTTGGAAACAAAAAAGGCGGACAGTATGGATGCCCTAAAGGAGGCATGGCCGCTCCAAGGCAGGGCCAACTTGACATGTCCAGTCCCCAAGGGGGCATAGCCCTAGTCACATGTCTCATTATCATCCATTATCATTACCACCATCCAGTATCGCCATCATCATCATCACCATCAACTATTATCATTATATCACCATAATCAATTATCATCATCACCATCAACAACATTATCACATCCACCAAGCAGCCAGCTTACACGGTCACCTCTGGACATAAACAAAGGGCTATGTGCAGCCCCAGGTATGCCCCAAAACCGAGCCGCCCACGCCTCGCAGCTGAGGACGGGGCAGAGGATGGCCACGCTGCAGCTTGTCCATCCCAGCCTCAGCTGCACAAGCCAGGCAGTGAACAGAGCCACCTGCCCACCCCACTCCCCGTGGCGGAGGATGGGGCGAAGGATGGCCACCCGTGCTGCAGCTGGCCCAGTCCAGGCCCAGCCACCTGGGCCAGGCAGCAAACGGAGCCAACTGCCCAACCCCCCAACCCGCAGGATAGCTGCCCAGGCTGCTGCGGCCCAGGCCAGGCCCAGCCGGCCAGGCCAGGCAGTGAAGGGAGCCATCTGACCCCCCACCCCTCAGGATTCTCATCTGCACTGCCATGGCCCAGCCACCTGGGCTGGGCAGCGAAGGGAGACACCAGCGCCCTCCCACCCCTCCGGATTCTCATCTGTGCTGCCACAGCCCGGGCCGGGCAATGAACGGAGCTGCCTGCCCCCTCCACCCCACAAGATTCCCACCCACACTGCTGCAGCCCAGGCCAACCCAGCTGCCCACCCCCTCCACCCCGCAGGACAGCTGCCCATGCAGCCATGGCCCAGGCCAGGCCCCACCACCGTCCTCCCAGTATCTCTGCTGCCGCCTGGCCAGGTGGTCTGGTCAACTGCCACCTGAATCCCGCAGCAGGGTAGCCTTCCTTTCACCATGCTGGCTGCTCCGCTTCTGTACAGATAGCCAGCATCCAGAGGTTTTGGTACAAAAATCGCATGAGATCTTTGCTGCTGGCTAGGAAGACTTCCAGCGAGACTTCCCATCCAGCAGCCGAGATCTTGCGCAATTGTCGCAAGAGTTCCGGCGAGACTTCTCCTCGAAATGAAGATGGCCACCGCTGCCAGCCACTGGGGAAAGAGGCCTAGGCTGTAAGTTGGGGCTACTGCAGGCCCAGTAAGCATAACCCCGGTACTTTGGGGCCTAACTCTGGCCCCTCCGATCCTCCTGACTTCCCCAGAGATTTCCGGAGTTCCCCGGTGCGTATGGTCAGGCTAGACTTGGGAGACCCGAGTTCTAACCCCCACTGCCATGAAGGTCACTGGGTGAGAATTACTGACTGCCAGCCTAACAAACTTTACAGGGTTAAACGGTTTTCACCAGATCCTTCTTTTTGTTTTTAAAGCAGCTGAAGGTGCAATGCAGACTTAGTAGGCTGAGTTCAGAAATTGTCTGCCAGTTGCTGGGGTGTTTTGGGGAGGTTATATATATATAAAATGTATAGACAAGCTGCCACTGACTGTTGCACTTTTATAAGCAGAGACAAAAAAAATGGCTACAGGGCAATAACACTAGTAATGTTAAATGGACCAAGCATGACAGAGATTATTTCAGCTTTGATGACTGCAGCAAGCTGTTAACGTTGCTCCCACCAATGACAATTACTGCAGAATTACTCCTCATCTCTTAAAAGACAGGTAGTATTAAATTCTGATCTCTTGTTACACAAAGAACAGCCATATTAAAAACCAACAACAGTAAACATGTCCCCAGGCATTAACGAAAAAGCAAAGTGGGATCTTCAAGAACAAAGGACCTCCGTCTTGATTCAGATCAGGGTTTATGCAAGGATTTATACATGGATTCAGCAGTCCCATCTAATTTAGGGATGCTTGATGCAAAATAACCTGATTGCAACTCCTGGACTAATGCACAGTCCAGGCCTTAGTTATCCACTGGCATTTATACTTCGTGAATGTTGGGACACAGTTCTCATTTCAAAAAGAACAAAATAATAATAATCAAAGTATGTTAAATAACAACATTAATCATCATCATAATCAGGAACAACATGCTACATATTTAACGTAACGTGTATGTATTTTAACCCTCAGAGATGTCTGTTGTGGACACAGCAAGCAATACTTCAAAACATTGACCCCATATTTGAAGCATACTCGGACTTCTTCTAGGTGGGCTGGATTCAAAATGGAGTTCACCCCACCCCTGCCCTTTCCTCAAGCAAAAAAACCCAAACTCCCAACAGATGGACAGGGAGGGCTCAGTACTCAGAGACAAAGCCTGCACACTTTAAATTTTGTTCATAGGAAAGAGGATGCCCACACTACACTCTTTATTTGTCAGAGGCTTCTGGGAGGAGTAGAGAGCTGCCCCTCATGGCAAGACGTTGGAACTGCAGGTGGCAGCTTCTCATGAGGTACCTTCAGCCCCTGGACTGACTCTGCCCACCCAGGCTGGCCATGATCCTCCTGGACAGGAAGCATTACAAAACAGACTTCCTGTTCCCGTTGAACAACAAGGTCTTCCTGTATGTTGGGCCTACTCCTGTATCTTTGGTTACGCTTCAGTCTTGACTTCTGGCTTTCTCCTTGACCCTGCCTCCCCTGGCTTGTCCTTTCGAGCTGATTGTATTGGCTTTTCCCTTGGCTCCTGGCTCACCTCAGAATGCTGCCCATTCAGCATTTAAACTTTTTGAGCATTCCTGTTGATCATCATCAACAACAACAACCATAAAAGACCCTGAAGGGTTTTTAATTATTTATTTATTTAAAATATTTACATCCCGCCCTATATCACGAAGATCTCAGGGCGGCGTACAGATAAAAAAATACATTATAAAACAATAAATATACACAGTTAATAACAAATTAAACCATGATCCAAGTTAAAACAATATATAATTTAAAAGCAATAGTTAAAACAGTTAAAACAATGTGCTGAGTGTTCAACACAAATGCTTGAAAAACCGAAATGGTTTTTGAGACAAGGCAAGGAACGGGCCTCATACATCACTAGTCTAAGCAAAGTACGGAGAGTTGTTTCTTTATACAACCAAGAGAACAAAAACTGGATTTCAAGTGAGTTAAGTGTCAGAGATCCTTCAGTGAAGATGAAAGTTGTAAAATAGTGCTTATCTATAATTTATATGATTGGAACATGTTTTTTTTTTCCTACACACAGAAAGTCAGAATGGATTAACATTTTGATTTAACATATAGCAAAGATTGTAAATATGAATATAGTCAGAGCTGGAATACAATCCTGACTGACTGAAATAATATAGACTAAAGCCTCTCGAGAAGCTCCAAAATCGTTACTTGATTTTTCTTCTAAAGAACTTAGAATACTGTTTGTTTTATATTTGGAATGGTTTTTAATTTGTGTGAACTGCCCAGAGAGCTTCCGCTATTGGGCGGTATAAAAATGCAATAATAAATAGTCTCAGGAGAGCAAATGCACAACTTCACCCCTTCTTCCAATAATAATAATAATAATAATAATAATAATAATAATAATAATAATAATAGCCAGTTCCTCTGTCCTCTGTCCAGACAAAAATATCTCAAAGACTAGAAGGCCTTGGAAGCTGAAAGTTTGCATGCAGGTAGCCCCTGACCCGCAAGAGTGCAGGAATACTTGATGATAGAAAATTCCCATGGGGATCCCCGAAAGGGGGGGGAGGGTCCGAAAAAATCCGAAATGGCAAAAGGAGTCTTTTCTGCAGCTGAAACTCTCCCCACGGCCTGAGTTCGATCCCAGCGGAAGCTGGTTTCAGGCAGCCGGCTCGGGTCGACTCAGCCTTCCATCCTCCCGAGGTCGGTAAAATGAGTACCCAGCTAGCTGGGGGAAAGGTAATAATGGCCGGGGAAGGCAATGGCAAACCACCCCGCTATAAGGCCTGCCATGAAAACGTCAGCGAAAGCTGGCGTCCCTGCAAGAGTCAGTAATGACTCAGTGCTTGCACAAGAGGTTCCTTTCCCTTTTCCAAAGAGTTCCTACTTTGTATTCATTGACTCCCTGTTAGGAAAACCTACCTGGGCAGTTTGCAATCAAGAATTCACGGGGGGGGGGGGGGTTACCCAAAAAAACGAACAAAAAATTCTCAAAGACCAGAAGGCCTATGAAGCTGCAAGTTTGCATGCAGGTAGCCCCTGACACACACAGGTGCAGGAATACTTGGTGACCCAAAGTTCCCACAGGGGTCCCAATAAAGGGGGGTTTCCGAAAAAATCTGAAAATTGCAAAAGAAGTCCTTTCCATTGTTGTAAAGAGTTCATACTTTGTATGAGGAAGTAATGCCAGGCTCAGCCAGGGGCTGCTGGCTCGACGCACGTGGTGCCTCACCGACAATGTGCATACTCGCTACTGCGCAAGTTGTATAACGCACCTGATTTCATCAGCCCGCCAGCAAGCTCCATTTGACGTCCTCTCGCAACGCAAATGCATCGAGAGTGCTTCTTTGTTTCACTGTTGTTGATCCCTTAATTAAGAGCTTTCATTGGCTTTAATTTGGTTACTGACTGGGCAGTTCTATTTAATTCTTGATTCTGGATTTTGATTCGGTTACACGCTTACTATGGAGAGTATACTCATGGAAACGGGAGTTGTGCTCCATCATATCATCCCTGTGACTGGCGATGGGAACTGTCTGTTCACTCTGTATATATGGTACACAGCCCTCTCACTCTGTATATATGGTTCACAGTCAGACTATGACTGTAAACCTGGAGAAGAGAAGATTGAGGGGAGACATGATAGCACTCTTCAAATACTTAAAAGGTTGTCACACAGAGGAGGGCCAGGATCTCTTCTCGATCCTCCCAGAGTGCAGGACACGGAATAGCGGGCTCAAGTTAAAGGAAGCCAGATTCCAGCTGGACATCAGGAAAAACTTCCTGACTGTTAGAGCAGTACGACAATGGAACCAGTTACCTAGGGAGGTTGTGGGCTCTCCCACACTAGAGGCCTTCAATAGGCAGCTGGACAAGCATCTGTCAGGGATGCTTTAGGGTGGATTCCTGCATTGAGCAGGGAGTTGGACTCGATGGCCTTGTAGGCCCCTTCCAACTCTGCTATTCTATGATTCTATAAGATGGTGCAGGGGCTCTTGTAGACCACGTCTGCTCCAGCTGGGACCTAGTCCACGTCCTGAGTTGCACTCCCGGTGATGACAACTACCCGAGTGCTATAGAGTATCTGGCAGAGACGGGTCTTTCTGGTACCTATGGCATGCTGTGTGAGGTGATTGTGGTTACCAAAATCTTCCCATTTGTATTTGAGGTGTGGAGGGATTGTAGCCTCTACTACACCACTGCAACTCAAGGTCGAGCCTACTGACACTGACTTACCTTTCACACTAAAAAGACGACAGTTCCCCATCATCCCGGCTTTTGTCATTACCATCAATAAAGCGCAAGGACAATCATTCAACAACATGGGTGTTTTCCTCAGAGAGCCGGTGTTTTCCCATGCACAGCTAAATGTTGCGCTCACCAGAACTAAGTTCCAAGAAAAGTTAAAACTTTTCATTCAAGAAAAGGCGAACGCATTGAGAGTGCTTCTTTGTTTCACTGTTGCTGATCCCTTAATTAAGAGCTTACACTTGGTTTTAATTTGGTTACTGACTGGCCATTTCTAATTTATTCTGGGTTTTGATTCGGTTCGACCCTTACTATGGAGAGTCTACTTACGGAAAGGGGAGTTGTGTTCCATCGTATCGCCTCTGGTGATGAGAACTGTCTGTTCAGAGCTCTCTCATGCTGTATATACGGTACAGAGTCAGAACATGAGATGGTGCGAAAATGATCACCTCTTCTATCATCGTCCAACAAATGGCAATGGGACACATTAAACGGCCATAAATAAAGCCGTTGATTTTTCAATGGATATTAAAATAATAATAATAATAATAATAATAATAATAATAATAATAATATACTTATTAACCGCCTCTCCCTCTGGATTGAGGCACAACATGGAATACAAAATACAGCGAAGAAGTGATAACGGATATTTATATTTTTATTTCACAGAACTTTCTTGCATTCTAATCAACTTGTTAGAGAAAAGCTGAATATGGCTGTTTAAAACTGTCTAGTATCAACTTTCAAACTTATTTTTGACGTCTGTTGAAAAAGGAGCAACTGTTTTATGGACTTTCATTTTTCAGTGAACTATTTTGAGAAATACAATATGGTTACTGAAGAAGGAATCTGAAACGTTGTTAAATCTCAGGAATCTATGTTTTTCCATAGTATTTTCAGTCCACCAGGTTCTATCATAGTGATATGTAAGACTTTTACCTGTAGCAGCCTACCAATCCACATTGATGATATACAGGTGTTTAAGAGTGAATAACCTGTATGCTGATACTTGGATTACCTCGTGGGTTTTGGCTCAGAGGCGCTTATATTGATTAACATACAATATATCGTTTTATTATCTGGGTTTACATGCATTATTCTGTCGTATTATGTTATGTGTGCTATTCATGCATTAGACCAGTACACGTAATTTGGGACTTTTGTTATATTGACATATTCCACACTCAGAATTTTGCTGCATTCAGAAATGATATAACTGCAACCAATAACATCAGCGAGAGCATGTAAAAGTTAATTAAGGCTGAGATAGAGTGGAAAGAAATGCCAGTTGGCACTATGGCACTCACAATGTGCTATATGCAAACGTATTTTCTGTATGAGTTCAAACAAGTATATTGTGATCTGGGAAACTACTCTCTAAAGCAGCAATTCTCACACCAACAGAAATCACCCCAGGAGATAGAATTCCCTCCATTTTATCCTATAGAAACAATTATTGAAAATATAAAATCCATCCAGGATCAGAACCCTCCCAGGACAGGTGTGAAAAAAGCAAAGAGTTATCGCATGAGTCAAACATCTCTGTCTAAGCTATGCAAGGACTCTGGAGGAGTCACTGTTTGCTGTCAGTCAGGCACCTTCACTATCCGCGATGTTTACAGTGGTAAAATGCAAGCAGTTACACTTTATCTGCAACCTGTCCTGCGGCAGTACAGGGCAATGCTATCATACTATTTGCAACTCCTATGCCAATTCGTTGCACAGAAAGAGTTGATAAACTCTCATATTCCCTATCTGCACTCCTGAAAAGAAAGAGAGGTAGAGCTGGAAGGAGGAAACCAAGTTCTGGTGACTATGGGCCTTGCTAGACCTACTGGGTGTTTCGTGGTTGAGGAGGGGTGGAAGCGGGTTTTCCTGTATAGGTGTGATGCCTCATGGATTATCCCGGTATTGGAGGGGGGGGCTTGCGGGAGTTTGCTCTGGTTGTGGTGCTGTCGGGTCAAGCATGGTATGCGCAGCCACACCGGCCTGATTTTCGGATTTTTCCCCCCGTCCGCGGCACAATTTGTGCAAGTCCAAAAGAGTGCAATCCGCGGTGATTGGTGGTGGCGGCTGAAGTGCCGCTGCTGCTTTCGTTGCATGCCCCCCCCCCTCAGGCTGGGCACAAGGGAGCCAGTTGGGATTGGGGGATGACCCACAGGGGGCGTGGCCAGCGGTGGCAGGAGGACGGGAAAGAGTGGCATTGTTGAATGGCAACATTGACAAGACAGGGATGCTGTCATTTCCTTTTGGGGGTGATGACAGACGTGAATATACCCAGTCACTACATTCAACATCTAAGGTCCTCCTCCGGGTGCCTACTCCGAAAGAGGCTCGGAGTGTGGCAACGAGAGATAGGGACTTTTCGGTGGTGGCCCCCAGACTATGGAATGATCTCCCTGATGAGGCTCGCCTGGCACCAACGCTACTATCTTTCCGGCACCAGGTTAAGACTTTCCTCTTTGCCCAGGCATATGGCGGCACATCCTAATTACCCACGTTTAGTTTTTAATCGGTTTTTAATGCTTTATGTGTGTATGTTCTGTGTTTTAGCGTTTAAAATTTTGTATACTTGTTTTTACCTCAATTTTGGAATTTCTGTAAACCGCCCAGAGAGCCCTGTCTATAAGTTTAATAAATAAAATAAATATAAATAAAAAACTACTGAGACAGACCGTATGCGTGGGCAACCTTCCAAAGGTGTTTTTTTTTTTCAAAGAAGACTGAAGGGTGCACACATGCGCATCTTTGATTACTTTAAAATAGATGTTAATTGAAAGAAAATAAATTCTAATTTTAATTTTAACATAGGTATGCATTACAGGGAATTATTCCTATATGTAAATGCAATGTCTGCAAAACTATGTTTTGTTTTATTGTCTTCCCTGTTCTCTGTCTGAATTATTTTTTGCTTTTTTCCTCAGATTTTGGAAGGGTTTGAAAAGCTTGGCTTCAAGCATTGTTTTGCTGCTGTGGATGGGATGCATATTCCAATAAGTTCCCCTATTAGGCAAGGCAACGACTTCATCAATCATAAGAAGTTTTACTCTTATGTTACTATATGGGGCAATTCATTAATGTAGAGATAGGATGGAATGGTTGTAACCACGATGCCTATGTCTTCAGCAACTCTGGACTTTACGAGGTCATGGAGGCAGGTGCACTGCTGAGTGATCCACTTAAGTGGACTTTGGGGAGGGACACTATTGGACCGGTGAGTGTTGCGGACGAGGCATATCCAATATGCCCATAGTTAATGAAACCTTTTGGGGGGGAATCTGACTAGTAAACAATCCCATTTCAATTATCGACTTAGCCGTGCCAGAAATGTTGTGGAGAAGGCATTTGGCAGACTAAAAAGCCGATGGAGATGCCTAACAGAAAGACTACATCTTGCAGAAGAGAATGTAGTTTCTGTGATTTCGGCATGCATTATTTTACATAATAACCCTCATAACCCTAGGGTGATGGCATTAGTTCAAGCCTGGTCCAACACAACATTTTGTTTCATGCGCGGCACATACCTGGTTTGAAGAACGACATTGCTGACGTTCTATTGTGCCACCAGATGTAGCATTTCCGGGAATTGGCTCCCTGGGCTCATTATTTCCGGAGACAATGCCACCAACACTCTGAGAAATTGGAGGGACGAGATAGACCGCACGATGTGGCAATCTGTGGTGCCAAGCACCAGAGTTGCTTATTCAAAGGCAGATAGGGAATTCCAGGCCTTTCAAACAAGTATGCAACTGCGTCAATCCTGGCCCATCCCTGTTGACCATATTTTACAGTTTTGAGTCGCCTCCTGTAGAAGGGGGGCCTCTTGGCCCGTACTATAGGAAGTAAGTGAGCTGCACTTGCCTTTCTAGCAAAAATAAAAGGGGTAGCGGACTCCACAGCTGATGTTAGAGTGAGACATGCATTACAGGGGTGGTCAAGAATGGAGCCTCGGGCTCCAGATACCACACTTCCATTGTCCCCAGACATTCTCATAGGATTGAGGGTGCAATGGCATTGTTATATCATTCCTCATACGAGGGAGTACTTTTTCATGCCACAGCATTGACAGCATTTTTTGGTGCTCTTAGGATTTCGGAATTGGTAGTCACTTCAAAGAGTGACATGTCCGGCCAGGCACCCCAATTTAGCGATTTGCAAATTTCACAGCAAACAGCTCCGATCAGACTGAGAAAGTCAAAGAATGATCAGCTAGGGAGGGGCGCGGATGTGCCCTTCTTTGCAGTACCACAGGAGGAGTTGTGCCCGGTACATGCTTTGCGAGCATTTATTGCCTTGCGGGGGGATGCCCCAGGTGCGCTATTCTGTCACCAAAAATTTCTTGCCACTGACAAAATTTCAATTTTGGTCAGTAACCAAAAGGGCCATGCAGGCTTTGGGGGCTGCCCAGTTTGGCACTCATTCATTTAGGATTGGGGCCGCATCCACGGTGGCTTCCCTTGGTTTTTTTTCCAGCACAAATAAAGGCTGTGGGCAGATGGCAATCTGAGGCCTTCAAAAGATATGTGAGGAGGTTCCCTCATTAGAGGGTTCGTGTGGATGGATGCCTGACATGCTCATGTTTAATTTTAGATTTCCGGAGGGGCCTTCCCCCAATACGTGTGATCATCTGTGGCCACAGTAATATCTTCTGGCCTAGCAGAAGGGTGACAAGGTCAAGTTTTGGAACACTGCTCAGCATGAGCTAGTTTGCAGCTATCCAGTGGCTGGGCAGATGTGGCATGAGGTGGGCAAGCCTCCTCCTCACTTTATTGCAGCAGCATGTGCTTCAGTGTCCCCCACAAGTATTGCTCATCCATTTGGGTGGAAATGATTTGGGCTTGCTGAAAGGCAAGGCTCCCATTCTGCAAGCAGTGGCAGATTTTCAAAGCTTACGTCACCCTTGGCCTGGTTATTTGGTCCTGCATGCTGCCCAGGCTAGCCCGGAGAGAGAGTAGTGACCCTCTGGCCCTGGAACGGGGCAAGAAAAGGCAAATACGGAAATCTAGAGAGCTGATTAAGCATGGCGATAATAGCATTCTGCATCCCAAAATAGTGAAAACTCGGAGGGAGCTATGTAGGAAAGACAGGGTACACCTGTCTGACTTAGGGAATGACCTGTTCTTGGCAGATCTGCAGAAGGGTTTAAGGGATGCCATCCTAGCTAGGTGGGGAGAGAGTGCGTAAGCAGAGGCTTTTCACTCCCTGTGGCGGGTAGGAATCAAGCATATGGACCAAGGTTTAAATTGGTGTGTATTCACCGGCACCGTTGTGGTGACAGGTAATACCGGAGGCCCACCAATGGGAGACTTTTATTTTTGGGGCCAACCCTCCTCAGCCAATCAGAGCCTTGCGGCTGGGGGTGGGGTGGTTGACACCGGAAGGCCTCCCTACCCCATGAGGGGGAAGCCTGCGAGGTGGCGAATTACCTGGCGCCACTTTGCGGGCAGTGAATGGTTCTCCCGATCCCCAACAATGGCCTGTGAAATACCCAATAGATGATGCTCGCTTAGGCATTCTCCCCTTTTGCAGATCTTAAATAAACGTGGCCCTTATTTAATCCCATTCTTGTGTCTTGTCTCGTTATTTCTCACCCTTCACTTCTGCAAATGGGTGTTAGATGAAGTTATTGATGAAGCTATTTGCAATTTCATTTGTCAGTAACGATTATAGGATAAAATCCTACTCTGCCCAACATACATACATATATAAAAGTATTGCTTTAGGCGATGCAGATGTATTCTACAGTTTCCTGGATACAAATCTTGCTCTTAACAAAGACTTTCTGCTGATACCGTTCAACACTGATGTTGGCAGTGGTCAACATTGGCTACTTGGTATTATAATTTTCAAAACAAAAGAAGTAATTATAGTTTATTTAATGAAAAATAGAGAAAGATCAAAGCAGCATTCTCCTTTGTATTGCAGCTGCATGTTATCGGGTAGCCTGGGTGCCACTGAAGATAGACTGCAAAGACTGGAAGATGTTTTTGTGTGAGGATATACCACAAGAAAGGAATTCCTATGACTGTGGAATACACAGTTTTAAATGCATACACAACCATATCTGGGGAGGAATACAGCAGCACCATTGTAAGTAAGACAGCAAGGCCTTGGATAGGGATACAGGTGGGCATGCATCAGAATTGTACCTGCAAGAAAAGAAAGTCAAGGGAAAGAGTTCCCATGTACACCAAAATGCATAAAAAATTACTAAGAATATCTTCAGCTGTGGAGGCACCATTGTCCACATATCTATTACAGTTGACAGATAAAGAGGAAAGTAGATGGTCTACAAATCCCCAAGCTTTCTGCAAAGGAAACTTTGGATCCGGTAACACAATGGTTTTGTGCTGCATTTGCAGGACATGGTATCATGTAGCTTGTCTGGGACATAAAATGGTTCTATTGCCAGACTGCTACATTTGCAAACAATGCAATCCATTGTTAATCTGGTGCTAAAAGGGTTAAATTATGCTGCAAGAATAAGGCTACTCCAAGTGAAATATGGATGATTTGATCTGGAATGGGGTGGCTTGAGTGAGGGTTTTGGGGAGATTTATAAGAAGACCCCCTAAAAAGACCCCAGACTCATATCTGAAATAGCCCCAGAAGTATATTCCAGACCCCTGAGCCATGGACATGAAGACCTTGAAGTTTGATTCTATGCTAATTGATGTTATACCATTAACTAAGAGTTGCAGGACTGTCTTTGGAGAAAGAAAAAACCCCCACAGTGGACGGTTTCAGAGCACGCTCAAGGCCACGGTGTGCTGAGAGGGTGTGGGTGTGCTGACAGAGAGTTGAGCATGCTCAGATGTCCACTAGGAGGGAAAATTGTTATGAAATCCTGTAGCACCTGCTGATAACGTCCTCACTCGAAGTTGGGCATGGAAAGCCATAATACAGAACAAATGTGACACTTGGGAGGAGGTGTTTGGGCAGATATGACCAAATATGTCTGAAGAAGGAACACAAGCTCAAAGAAGATGTCCTATACGCCAGTGAAGACTATGACACCCATGTTTTCTAGACCCCTTGAGTATAACACGTGAAATATTGGGAAGGGGGAGACACTTAACTTCTGATTGGTGAATGAGTGGTCTAATCACTTATTCATGCCAATTGTGATTGGAAGATGGTGGTCTCATCACTTATTGACCCCCACCTTTGAGCCAGAACAGGTGTATAAAAGCACAGGTAGTAGAGCTGTGAGACAGAATTTTTTAAATTTTCTCTTCAACTTCACCTCGGACTGGAACTTGACGGAGCTGGGTAATTATGAATCTTGTTACAATTTTAGAAGTTGGGACTCAGAGTATTTTCTTGGATTTACTTTCTGAAGCTGGAACTTGGAGTTATTTCTAAGTCTTAGAAGTTTTCTGACTTTTGCTTTTACTCTTCACATGTCTAGAGGAACTTCATCATAGCTTTTAGATTCAGATAGTAAGCTAAGAGAAAGCATAGGGAGGGTTAATTACAACGTTTTAGTATAGTTGAAAGAGTTTAGTTTAGCTTTAAACCACAAATAGTAAACAGAAGCGGATAAGACGAGGAGTCATAATAATGCTAGAAACTCAAGCTGTTATCTTTTTTGCTAAATTGCAATTGCAATTCTTGTACTTAATCTGGTATTTACATTTTACTCTCTTTTCTTGTAACCACACAGAGATTGTATACTTGTATAACCACCATGCCAATTTGTTTAATTTTGCACATATATTTTTTACAATAAATAGATTCTTAAATACAATCATGTTTGTGGAGATGCTTATCAGCTGGGATTAAATGTTTGTCTTTTTGGATTAGTACTGGATTAGTGGGTGTTTCGGACCCATTTGGTGTAGGTCCTGAGGTTAAAAAGGACCAAATTTACATCCATGAAGATATGTCATGGTGGCATGCATGCATGGGTTCCTACACTGTCCTCCTGGAGTGATAAAAAGGGCAACAGAGGGGGACAGGGGCAACAGACTAAAAAGACAGACTCAAGATAAGGCAAACTGTGCTTCAGAAGGGGGGTTGTTAGTAAAAGTTATGAAAATTGTAAGTGTTAAGTGTTTCTATGATTAAAAATCAATACAGAAAATTTTCAGAAACAAGGTAAAAAAGTAGTATAGCTCCTTTCCCTCCCCCTCAGCTTGTCTGTGCTTTTTACATTGTTGATTTATTTCAAATATTTTTATACTGCCTTTTGAGGCAAGTGCTTTCCATTGGATCCCTATGGACTAGTACGGTTTCTCTATGAACAAGTACTGTCCTAGTTTTCTCTATGGACAAGTGCTTTGCAATGGATCCCAATGGACAAGCACAGTTTCTCTATGGACAAGTACTGCCCTTTGTTTTAGTATGTCCCAGGGTAACAGTTGTCAATCTAGTTTTCACTGACTGGAGTAACTTCTCCCTAGAGGACCTGAGTGTGTGGGGCGGATTGTACCATGTAGGGCTTTAAAGGTAATAACCAACACTTTGTACTTCGCCCAGAAACTAATTGGCAGCCAGTGTAATGATTTTAAAACCAATAAGTTGCAACAGCACTTTAATATTTTATTATTTGTTTCATTTCTATGTCACCCAATAGCAGAAGCTCTCTGGGCAGTTTACAACAATTAAAAACAATTTAGACAGCTAAAAACAGTTTTAATAAAATACTAGATCTGTTCAGACCAGCATTATATGCCACTAAATGCCATTAAATGCCTGCGGGTAGAGAGCAGTTTTATTCTCTCATTATTTTAACAGTCTAATTCTAACTTTGCTGTTTTAAATTTGTATTTTAAATTTGTATTTCTGCACCACTGCTGATTTTATCCTGGTTGTGATTTTATGTTTTATTTTATATCATGTTAATACTTTTTGTTTTATACTTGGGAACGGTTTTAAATTTTGTGAACTGCCCAGGGAGCTTCAGCTATTGGGTGGTATAAAAATGCAATAAATAAACAATAATTAACCTGGCGCCAAAAAGGTAACAATGTTGGCACCAAGCGGGCTGAGTGGGGAGCTCATTCCATAAACTGGGGTGGAGGGCACCACTGAGGAGGCCCTGCAGAAGACCTTTTCAAGGGCCAAATCTAATGAAGTTAAAATCTATCCTGTTATTTCTGCAAATCTGTTTGCCTTCTTATTTATTTTATTTATTTATTACATTTTTATACCGCCCAATAGCCGAAGCTCTCTGGGCGGTTCACAAAAATTAAAACCACAATAAAACAACCAACAGGTTAAAAGCACAGTTACGAAATACAGTATAAAAAGCGCAACCAGGATAAAACCACACAGCAAAATTGAGTTAAAACAGTAAAATTTAAATTTAAGTTAAAATTAAGTGTTAAAATACTGAGAGAATAAAAAGGTCTTCAGCTGGCGACGAAAGGAGTACAGTATAGGCGCCAGGTGGACCTCTCTGGGGAGCTCATTCCACAACCGGGATGCCACAGCGGAGAAAGCCCTCCTCCTAGTAGCCACCTGCCTCACTTCCTTTGGCAGGGGCTCACGGAGAAGGGCCCCTGTAGATGATCTTAAGGTCTGGGCAGGTACATATTGGAGGAGGCATTCTTCTGGCACTTCATGTTGAACTCCAGAATTAATCTGATTCCCTGTCTGCCTAGAACTTTCATACACAGACTTTGAACTAATGATAACAAAAGCCAGTAGATTACATGGACAACAAAGTTACCATGTGTTCACAAAAGAGAACGCTGTTTGAAGTCCTCAGATTAATTCTAACAGGGCATCTATCACAGGCAGGCTCCTTAGAGATGGAAATTAAGCAGCTGGATGTAATTAATCACCTTTCACGATCACCTACCTATTGCCTAAGGCATTAAGTTTTAATGTTCACCTCCATCTGACAAAAGTTCTTCCAGTTAAAAAAAAAGGGGAGGCACACGAAACAGCATTTGAACTCTCCCCAGAGATTAGGTTTTATTGTCGCGCCACAGCAGTGTTCAAATCTTTTAAAAACAAGTCAGGTGTGCCAGTAATAATATGGGCAGTAACTCATGCCCCAGACCCAACAGGATTATTGAACTATTTTTAATTGCAGGAAGAGAACGGAGCTAAGGGAACAAAGCCCTATGAAGAGAAACTGAAAGAACTGGGCATGTTTAGCCTGGAGAAGAGAAGATTGAGGGGAGACATGATAGCACTCTTCAAATACTTAAAAGATTGTCCCACAGAGGAGGACCAGGATCTCTTCTTGATCCTCCCAGAGTGCAGGATACGGAATAACAGGCTCAAGTTAAAGGAAGCCAGATTCCAGCTGGACATCAGGAAAAACTTCCTGACTGTTAGAGCAGTATGACAGTGGAATCAGTTACCTAGGGAGGTTGTGGGTTCTCCCACACTAGAGGCCTTCAAGAGGCAGCTGGACAACCATCTGTCAGGGATGCTTTAGGGTGGATCCCTGCATTGAGCAGGAGGTTGGACTCGATGGCCTTGTAGGCCCCTTCCAACTCTGCTATTCTATGATTCTATGAATTGGAACACAGAAAACCCTAGCTAACATTATGGAAGAGCTTAAAGTTAGATAGCCTGAACTAGGGTGACCATATGAAAAGGAGGGCAGGCCTCCTGTATTTTTAACAGTTGCATAGAAAGGAGAATTTCAGCAGGTGTCATTTGTATATATGGAGAACCTGGTGTAATTCACCCTTCATCACAGCAGTTAAAGCTGCAGGAGCTATACTAGAGTGACCAGATTTAAAAAAGGGCAGGGCACCTGCAGCTTTAACTGGTGTGATGAAGAGGAAATTTTCAATGTGGAGTGGTATATAAATTTTGTAAATAAATAAATAATTCCGTGACACATCTACACCAAGCAGGATATCATACTATGAAAGTGGTATGAAAGCGGTCTATGGTCTGTGTCAATGGGCCCCAACAGTTGCCAGTGCACTTCAATACCGCTATAAAGTAGTAGTGTGACTTCTGACTTGGTGTAGATGAGCCTGAAGTCGGAGGGAAGATTCTGTCATGCTATTTTAACAACTCAGTTTGAAGATAGTTCCTAGATATAAAGAGAAAAACGCCATTTCTAGTTTCCTTAACTGCAAATGGTTTTGCAGAGTGAGTGTCAACGGGGGAGCCTACACCAGCGATGTATTGTAGTATTGTATCACAGACATCACTAACAGGGCACATGACGTTCACCTGTTCCCGTGGTGATCTTGGTTCCATCTCTTAGTCTTACTGGAATATCCCTGACTGCTTTTCTTGTGGTTTGCCCCGCTCTCTCGCTTTCATTCTGAAGTGTGTGTGCGGTGTGCCCTCCACCATGCGAGGTCATTGTTGTTCATCACGTGCTCAGCAAACAGCCAATCAGCTGTGAGGGGTGTGCCCAGGGGGGTATTGGTGTATTTCATTGACAGGTGTGTTTGGCTGTTTTTTCTCTCTACTGACAATGATACTCTGCTCAGGAGCACGTATTTGAGGGAGTCCTCCACGTCTGTGTCTCGTGTGCTCTGTGAGGGACGATCACGGAAACGGGAAACATTCGGAAGCATCCCTCTTCCATAGCGAAAGGGCTGCAGGCGTAGACTAGGTCCACTGTTTGCGATGCTTTTGGAATGAGAAATGTCAGGATGTTGTTGAACCTCATTGTTTCCCATGTTATAGGAGAATTAACAAACAAACCCATTTAAGGCAAGAGCCACCTGCTAAGGCTGCGGTTACTAACGTCACTGCAAAGCCACCAATCCCATTTGACCAACTAGCAAAGCCAGCCGAAATAAAACTTCAGAGCTATTGGGTGGTACAAAAATGCAATAAAATAAATAAAATAAAACTTGGAACAGCAGGATGCCTGGAACACAACACTGTGGAACATATGGATGGGCATGCTGAGACAAGCATTTCCAGGTTTCCCCCTCCCTCTTTTTTAATGCCCGCTCTTCCGTTGAAAATATGCAGTAAAGCCTTGCCCATCGGCAGCAGCCAACAAAAAAAGAGGAAAAAAAGAGGATGATCTGGCAGAGAAACACTCCTCTTCAAAATTCTCCGTGCTGAAATATACACCCACTGATATGTGCTTGCATGGAATCTTTCATTTCAAGTCATTTTTGCTGACTTTCAAAAGCTTGTGAGCGTATTTCTCTGGAATCTGGTTACAGTTTTTGAGCCTGAGGTTCTGGGAGCATAGGGAAGGGCAGCAGCTACCAACTCAAAGTAATCATGCTGAGGGCTCATAACTGCAGCTACCTGTGCAGCAAGGAAATAGTTTCAGTGTTCCTGACAGGGCTGCAATCTAACGATGCTCTCTTACACGCACTTTATGAGATATATGTAGCCATATATGCCGTACTATTAAAATGCCTAAAGATCGATATACACCACTGGATTAAAGTTTACATATTTACGACTACAGGGAGTCAATCTACCTCCAGGTGTATTTGCCATCTGCCAGACTTATGAGCTAGAAGCTATTTGAAACTTTATCCTCCGAGTATTTTTAAAGTTCCTTTTAAACAGAATGTTATTAAAGATGCTGCCAAGGCTAGCAAGGTCGTGGCTCAAAACACAAAGCAGGGTGAGACTCACTATGGTCAACGCAAATGGCAACTGAGAATACTTATTGTGATATATTCATTTTCTGCTGGACATCAGGAAAAACTTCCTGACTGTTAGAGCAGTGCGATGGTGGAATCAGTTACCTAGGGAGGTTGTGGGCTCTCCCACACTAGAGGCCTTCAAGAGGCAGCTGGACAACCATCTGTCGGGGATGCTTTAGGGTGGATTCCTGCACTGAGCAGGGGGTTGGACTCGATGGCCTTGTAGGCCCCTTCCAACTTTGCTATTCTATGATTCTATGCAGGGGATGGAGGATTATTTTCCCATGGGTTGCTCCTCCCACTTTCTCCAGTACTCAGGAGGAGGGAAATAAAATCAGACCAGAATCAAGGATCATATGTCTAGCACGTTTCACCGTCACCGTTCATGTAGCGCCCAAGACAGGGTTGTTAGAAAGAAGGTAATAGGAAAGCAATGTAACATACAACCTCCACTGGCAGTGAAAGAACTTGTTTCTAGGAGGATAGAATATCCGCCACCCTTTGAATGCAACACAGTAAATATTGGCTCAAGGTTCCAAAGGAAGTCAATCTGAAGCAGTTGCACTTACTAGAAGGCACAATTAAGAGTCAAGTCCGATGAAGTAGAGTCTGGATAACCAAGACAGGCAGGCGGGATATTTCAGCACCCTGGACAGCTTTATGCTGGATAGAACTCATTCAGGTAGAGTTATCTCAGCAACGTGCAGAGGCCTTCTGAAGGCTGCTGTTGGACCTGCTGTCTTATTTCAAAGAGGCATTGCTCAATTCTGCATCCACTGTCTCCTACAGTGCAGAGGCTGTAAGGACTGCATTGCAGGGGTGCCAAATTGCGGGGGGGGGGGGGGGCGGCAGGAACGTCTTAGGCCAGGTAGAGAAAGCCTGGAGCTGTGAGCGCGCCAGTGTCGTCGGGAGGTTCTGAGCCGTGGCCGGGCGAGGCAAGGCTCTTTCCACCCCTCATTCAGACACTTTCCACGCACCTTCCCCATGGCCACTCGGGTGCTGAGCATGAGCGCTCGCTTAGGGCCCGAGGAGCCTGTCTTCGCGCAGTTCAAGCCCGTGCTGGGAGGCCGTGATGCCACGCTCTTCCCAGGTCCAACCCCACCCAGGCGATTCCTGAGTTTACGAGCATCTTCAGCTCCCATCAGACTCCTGATGTCAACAACCTCTTCATCAATCAAGAGGTCCCATCTCCGGATCTTCACCTCTCCATTCTCCACACCCCAGCAGGGTTGAAGTGCCCGTTGTCCAAAGGAGGCTTTGGCTGAAGCAACTGTATTCAGTCTGATAAAGTAAGGATGACAACTAGGTCATAAGCCTGCAGATATCCATTAGAGTAGCGTTAATACCCAAAGCTGCAAAAGTGCCAGGCACTCCTAATGGAATGGGCATAGATTCTCTCAGGCAAAGCACAGGTTTCATTTGAAGCTGATATGCAAGCTTTAATCTATTGTGAAAACATGGCATTGGAAAGCCTTCAACCCAGGGGACTCAGCTGAAACCGAAAGAGAAAAAGAAAGGAGAGAAAGCAGTGATGGAGAAGTAGCATAAATTCAATAAACATGCGCCTGGAGCTAAGCAGGAAGAAGCTGGGTGGCGGTTACACAAATCAGCCTTCAGTCTGGTCTGATTTCTCCACCTGTCGGAGAAAGTGCGAGGAGCAACGCATTTGAAGAGATCTTTCTCCCCTGCAAGAAAAATAAGGCATTTTGTGACTTCTGACGTTCTTCTCTGGATTGGAATTTAACTTGAGCCAGAGAAATGTGTTGGTGTATTATTCATGCAAGCTTAAGTCACAAAACAATTAAGTACTTGCACACTCCAAGGACAGGAATCAGGTGCTCTCAAATTGAAAGGGAAAAAAAGCTGCTGAGTCACAGTGAGTCAGGTTATAAGTATCTAAGCAGTTATCTATCAGTACGTGGCTGGGGTTTGGTTTGTTCCAATGAGTAGAGGTGTTATTTGTGTGAAGGCGTTTTATTTGCAGCAGTTTCTGTGCATGCTGACTACAGGAAAAAGAGTCTGTGTGGAGTTCTTCAGGACTGCTGGTAAAGTATCTAGGAACTTTTGAAACTATTTGCTTGTAACCGTTTTGTACATCAAGAGAAAATTTATGTACCATACGTACCTGCCCGGACCCTAAGGTCATCCTCAGGGGTCCTTCTCCGCGAGCCCCTGCCAAAGGAAGTGAGGCAGGTGGCTACCAGGAGCAGGGCCTTCTCTGCTGTGGCACCCCGACTGTGGAATGAGCTCCCTAAGGAGGTTCGCTTGGCACCTTTTTAGACGCCAGGTGACGACCTTTTTATTCTCCCAGCATTTTAACAGTCTATAAATAAATTTTAACTTGGTGTTTTAAATTCGTAATTTTGCATTGCTGCTCTTTTTATCTGGTTGAGTTTTTATATTGTATTTTATATTACGGTTTTATACTGTTGTTTTATACTTTGAATGTTTTTAATTTTTGTGGACCGGCCAGAAAGCTCCGGCTATTGGGCGGTATAGAAATGTAATTAATAAATAATAAATAAATAAAATAAAATTTATAGCCCTTCCAGGGACCTGGGAAGAGAACTGTATATATCCTTTACTTATAAAAATATTCAGAACTGGTTTTGCTGCAGTGCCTGGAGTCATTACTGGTCTCTAATGCCAAAACGCTGTCTGAAACTCTGTACGCGTGTCAATATCCCACACCAACAAAATGTTTACTTCCTCCTTCCACCCACCTGCAGACATCTCCTTCCTCCCAACTTCGCTGCCCCTCCAACAGCATCAAGGTAGAGGAAATTCTCCCTATCTCTCCCAATGCCAGCAGACATCCTGGTAAAAAGTAGAGCAGATTTCAGGGAGAAAGCGCAGGGACCTAAATATCGCAGGACTTCTGACACCTGGCTCAACTGTTGTAGAAGTAGGGATGTTCATCTCACCAAAACTGGAACTACCCAAAGTTCTCCAAATCCCTCTCAAAAGCTTGTTCCAACCCAAGCCCACATCAGATTGTGAACTTTGTGTGTGTGTGAGTGTGTGTGTGTGTATGGCATGTTCACATGAAACGCCATGCATATTTTTTTCCAAAGGTACACATCATCTGTGTGCATCGTTGAAATGTACGCATTCTTCTCCCATTGATTAAAACGTATCGGTGTACATTTTTCAAAACTGCCTATTTTTTCATGCACATTATTCAAAAGTACGCATGCTGTTGAACCTGATTTTTTTCCAATCCAGAAAATGTACAGAGTTCAACTGCAGATTGCATCAGAGTCCATGTTCCGTCCGGAACGTGCGAACTGAGTAAATCCTAATAAAAACGAATTGAAACGAATTTCTCATATATCCCTATGTAGCAGCACCACACATCAGAGAAAGGTGTGCATGTGTGGGACACACACCACTAACCTCCATCCTCCAGTAGCAATCACAAGGTAAAGAATGGGTGGGAAAAGGGTAAAATCTTGTAGAGAAATATGTGTCTCTGTGTGTGTGTGTGTGTGTGTTTGTGTGAAGCCACAGGAAGGTATGATGAACCCCCATTTATCTTAGCTATAAACTGAACTATATTTCTAGCTTTTGTTGGGGAAGAGGTTTAGCCATCATTACTTCATATGTGGTTTATTTGTACTTTAATTCACCCTTGATGTTAATTGTAAGTTGCATTTGACATCTCTCACTCTCCGTCTTCAAATCTCGCCGCTAACAGAGCTGTTAAAGCTTCTATACAGCAAAAACATGAAGGACTTTCTACTCTGTTAAACTCTGCCCTTCGGGACTAAGGAAGAGAGATGCTTCATTTACAGAGAAAAGGGAAACCTGGGCAGCGCGGCAGGGCTGTTCTTTCAGCTTGAAATGCTAATTGATGCTGTTTGGTCACGCTCTGTGCAATTTTCTTTTGCCGTGCTTTCAGTTTAAACGCCACGTGCGAACTGTACCGGCTTTAGCAATTACAAATAAATAAAAGGTGAACAAGTTGATATTCATTTGTCCTACATAAATACAGGAAATGCCTAAGCAGTGGAACTGCATGAAGGGAGACGCAGTTCATAGGGGCTTTACAAAGGATAGGTATGCAAGCAATTAGAGCCTCAGAGAAGATCCAGGAACCTGGGCAATCGTAACGAAGGCAGCAGCTACAATCCACTGATGAACACAGGGCACACGGGAGGCTGAGTTTGGTCATCCCAGCTTCCCTACCAAGCAGCTATTCTACTGCCAGCTTTTAATTAAACGACTCCAAGGCCTAATCTGCACCAAGCAGGATATTGCACTATGAAAGTGGGATGAAAGCAGTATATAAAAGGCAGGAGCCACACGACTGCTTTATAGCGGTATTGAAGTGCATTGACAACTGTTGGGGCCCATGGACACATACCGCTTTCATACCGCTATATCCTGCTTGGTGTGGCTCCTGTCTTTTATATACTGCTTTCATAGTGCAATTAGCCACAAGACTCATGCCCAGAAATTGACACATTAACCTTGGATTTCTTCTCCAGTTTAGATTATATGCTCCACAGGACTTCTGGCTGGCATGGTGATGTACCATGTACAGCCACCCTTTGCCACAGCGATGGCCAGCTTGTAGAACTCAAACACCAGCTAGCCAGTTTCTACCGCCCCTCCAGCAGCAGCGATGCCAAACTACATCTACCTAAGGGAGCACCACATGTAAAGGGGAGGTGATCAATTCACTGCTAACCTTAACCTGAACTTCATCTTCAGGATGTCTATGATGGGCCTGTTGCTGAATGTTCTGTGGCTTAGGGCCTTGCTAGGCCTACCTGATAATCCGGTGGGGAGTCGGGGCGAGGCCGCGCTACAGCTAGTGCGGGCCGTCGCCCTTTTCTACACATAACAGGCGACGGGGAAAGGGAAAGCCCCGTTGTGTCCTCCATTTTTTTTTAATTAAAGGGCCATGTGCGCAGGAGCGCACCAACGGAAAGGTAAGGTTTTTTTTTTAAAAAAGAAAGGGTTCCCCGCTCCCCCTGCCCGATTCCCCCCACAATGTCTGATGCCCCCCTGCCTGTTTGCCCATCCTCCCCCCACTCGCCATATCTGTCCCCCCTTGCTCGCCCGTCCCCCTTGTCCCCGATCTCCTTGCTCTGGCCCCGTTCTTCTTCCCCCCCCGTCCGCCATGTCTGATGCCCCCCCTCCACGCCCCCCGCATCCGTGATCTCCCCCCATCTCTCCTGCCAGGTCACCTCTTTCCCCCGGCCCCCATCTCCCCCCTCCGATTTCCCCCCTCCCAGCCCGATGGGCACAGCGCTCCTATGGAGTGCTGTGCCCAGTGTGTGGCTTCTCCCGGCTACTCACATGTAAGCAAGCAACCAGGAAAAGCCACGGAAGTAACCAGACCTTCCTCAGCCCGGGGCTGCGGAAAAGCCAGGCCATAAGCAGATCCGGTTATCCCGGGTCAAAGGAGGATTTAGCCCAGCCTGACCCCGGGATCCCCTGTGCGTTGTCTGCACGCACAGCAGGGAGCCCGGGCCTCACACCAGGCTAAGTCCTCGTCTAGTAACGGCCTTAGTGGTAGAGCACGTAGGTAGGGCTGGGAAAAACTCCTGCCTGAAATCTGCCGCCAGTCAGTTTTGACAATACTAGGCTAGACTCACTATAAGGCAGCTTCCTGTGTTCCTAACACTTTATGTCGCTGAGATGAGGGCCCGAATGGGAATCCTCTACTACCTACTAGCCTTTCTCCACAGTATTTTTTTTTCTGGCTTGGGCCTGGAGTCAGGCAAGGGTTGCAAAATACTCAAAGTAGTAGTTGCACCCGACATGAACTTGGGTTACTGTATGCATTTATTTTAAAAAATTAGCGAGCCGTGCTTCTTCTGAAAGAGTTTTCAGGACAACGTACATTATATATACAAGTAGCAGTGATAAAACTGCAACAACAACAAATGCAACAAATCAACAAAGCAAATTAGTAATAAACCACTCAAAAACGAAGGTAGTGGTGTTCCTGAGAAGAAAATGTTTACACCAGTGGTGCCTAGATGGGCAGCAGATTGAACAACGCGCATGCTTTAAATACTTAGGAGTACACTTCTCATACAAAGGTACATGGAAATCTCATTTAGAAGGAACTAAATTGTCAGCCGGAAGAACGGAAAAAGCAATCCTCCCTTACGGAAGACACAAGGGAGGCTCCTTAGTAGTCCCTACCTTAAAGTTATTTACTGCCAAAGTACTCCCCCAACTGGAACTGTGGGGCCACGATGTAGCCCCAAAGGTGGAGACTGTACAGAAACAAGCGCTAAAGGAACTGCTGTCACTCGCAGCGGGGGTTCCATCTGCCCTTTTAAGATTGGAAGCAGGGCTGCCCTATATGCAGGCTAGAATTCACAAAGCAATAATACTTTATGGCAAAAAGAACAAATTAAAACAACACACATTTGTAATTCGAAATGGCTGGGCAAACGGGAACTTATTGAACGTTTGATAGCTTCCTCAGGAGGGCATGCCCAAGTCAGGGCAGGCCTCAAATAAGAGGACGAGTGTGAGATATGTATTTCATCCCTCCCATCTTGACTTCTCACCCTACCCCTTAGACCAGTTTGTGACCTCCAAGAGAGTTTGAAGAACCTGACTTTGGGGAGATGTGCCTGACGCAGTTGAATGCCTAGAAAGTTCCACAGCCAAGTCTTAGAATCCTCCACTTTCCCCCAATGTGTGATGACCCTCATGGGAAAGACAAAAACGCAGAACAGCTCATCTCATTCCAATTTTTTTTAGCGCGACTTTACCTCATGTTCCCCTTCGCTGCTCCCCCAAGGCCTGTGTAATAAGTTAATTGTTTCACCCCTTGCTTAACGAAAGGGGAAGAATGAGCTCTCTTCCCTGTGGAGGCCTTGTGTGTTTTACGGGGCCAGAATAAAATGGCTGCAACCGTAAAACCAATTGGTGCTGTATTTGGCATCAGCGCCTTCCAATTTTTCAAACTGTCATTTTTTATTTATTTTTGTGGGTTTTATGAGATGCTTGGGGTTATGTAGTCCTTCCTGAACATTTTACTACTAAGCAGAGTGTGACGGGACCCAAAAGTTATGGAAAAATAGCAGCTTTAGAAATTTAACTCAGTTTTCTCTCACATACCAGGGCTCTCAATTTTGCAAGGGGGACTTTGCATGAAAGGGCATTTTTGGCAACTCATTCCCTCTCAATTATTCACTGGGGTTTAGAAAGGACATCCAGTTCTGCCTCGATTGGGCTGGGAGAGTGATGGGAGGTGTGGCCTGCTGCTTCAGCTGACTGTGTTTGCCCCACCCATCTGTGCAGGTATTTTAGCCTGGAGAGCTCTGGAAGAAAGTGGAGGGCTGGAAGAGTGATGGGAGGTGTGGCCTGCTGCTTCAGCTGACTGTGTTTGTTTGCCCCACCCATCTGTGCAGGTATTTTAGCCTGGAGAGCTCTGGAGGCGTGAGCCTGCGGCACGAGCCGAAGGGCGAGAGCAAAAGGGCTCTCGGCCTGAGGCTCTCTGCCGTGGGCAGGAAGCTAGTCATCTTGCTTTGGGAGAAGAATTGAAGAATTGGAGAGTGTCATGCCCACCCTCTCCACTGAAAGACCCAAGGCAGCCTGCAACCCAACATCTGTACCTTCCAGGGAGAGGAGAGCTGCCTGCCTGCCTGCCTGTTTGTTGTTGTTTTCTGGGGTTTCTAAAATATGTGCCTGGGAGGGAGGATACAGAGCCGGGAGGGGGGATCTGAGGGGGCCCCAATTAGTGTAGTGACGGGTAGGGTGAGATATGGTGTTGTGAGGAGGATGTGCCAGGTAAGGGGAACGCTGTGAGGGATTCAGAAATCCACTTGAAGAGGGGTTTTAGTGCCCGCCGCCATATTGGAATAAAACATGGAGCATTTTAAACCTCCTTCTGAGCTAAGCTTTATTGGGAACTTAGGAGAAAATTGGAGGAAATGGGAACAGAGACTACAACTATACCTTACAGTTACAAAAGCGGAGAAAGAGTCAGAAGACTACAAAATTGCTGTAATGCTGCACTGCATAGGAGAAAAGGCTTTAGAAATTTACAACACCATTCCTAATATCTATGCAGATCCTGAATAGCAGGCAGCTCTTGATGGACTAAAACAAGCCATTACAACTGCACCAGTCTTGCAGTATTTTGACCCTAAGGAGCAACTATGGGTCCAAGCTGATGCATCCAAGGATGGTTTGGGGGCATGCCTATTCCAGAAAAAGAGACCAATTGCATATGCTTCTCGTGCCTTATCCAAGGCGGAGCAAAATTACGCACAAATAGAAAAGGAACTCTTGGCAATCGTCTTTGCAATGTCAAAATTCCATCAGTATGTTTTTGGTGTCCAAGTAAAAGTCCAATCAGATCATAAGCCACTGGAGGCAATTTTTGCCAAGCCACTGGGGAAGGCCCCAGCAAGATTACAGAGAATGTTATTACAACTGCAGAAATATGATATTTAGATCCACTATACGAAAGGCAAGGACATGTTTATAGCGGACACACTTTCTAGGGCGACTACAAGTACTCTCCCCACAGATACAGAACCTCTGATGGAAGATAGAGTGATCTACAGTTTGTCCAGTACAGACCCGCTTAGTGATCATATGCTCAAATCATTGCAAGAACACACGTCAGCAGATACATGCCTACAGGGCTTGAAGACTCTACATATTAATGGCTGGCCCAGGAGGCGCAAGCAGATTAGGCCTGAACTTTATCCCTATTGGCCTCTCAGAGACAGTATTCGAATTGAAAATGACTTGTTGCTGGTGGGACACAAAATCATCATCCCCCAGGGCGCCAGAGACAACATGTTAAAACTGCTGCACTTACCACACCAAGGGGTCAATAGATCTAAAGCACATGCTCGGGCATTGATGTATTGGCCTCGTATGAATGAAGAGATAGAACGGTGGGTCAACAATTGTCAGCCATGCCAGGAACATCAGCCAGCCAATCAGAGGGAACCAATGATCCCTCACGAGATCCCAGACCTGCCATGGCTAAAGGTAGCAGCTGATATTTTCGAGTTACAAGGTCACTCTTACCTGGTAGTCATGGACTACTTTTCTAAGTTCCCTGAAGTTCTCCACTTGACAGATAAAACAGCTGTGACTGTTGTTGCCAGATTGAAGGCAACATTTGCACGTCATGGTATACCTAAAGAGATAATCTGTGACCATGTACCATTTGCGAGCCAGGTTATGAGACAATTTGCAACTGAGTGGGGGATCACCTTGACACATTCGAGCCCAGCTTACCCCCAGTCCAACGGGCAAGCAGAACGTACTATACAAACCATCAAGCACATGCTATCGAAAACTCTACAAGATGGCGCTGATCCATATCTGGCTCTGTTGAACCTGCGTAATACTCCAGTAACAGGTTTAGATTTTGCTCCTGCCCAATTGCTCATGGGACGTTTACTACGGAGCACACTGCCAGCTATTACATCTGCCCTGAAGCCCAGGGTGCCACGTGGAGCGCACCCTAGATTACAAGATCGACAGAGGCAGCAGAAAGCATATTATGACAAGCACACCGCACCTCTTCCACCTTTGCAAGTAGGAGACAGGGTCAGGTTGAAAACAACTTTAGGTTGGATGCCAGCATCAGTAGCTCAGAAAAGAAGAGAGCCACGCTCATATGTAGTTGAGACTCCCCAAGGTCAAACTTATAGAAGGAACAGGGGGCACCTCAGGAGGGATGGCTTTTCCCCTGTGGGTGCAACCAATGTGGATCTAGGGGTTGCAGAGGAGCTGGCATCCCCTGAGGCAGTAGTCTTGCCAGAAGGACCTCAAGGTGAGCTGGAGCTTTCGTCAGATGGAACAGCAGATGGAATCGAACGGACACGGAGCGGGCGAGAAGTGAGACTACCAGCAAAGTTTGAGGACTTTGTTATGGGATAGTGGTGAAGAGCTGAGATTGACAAGTTAAGATTTAATTGAACAAAAGTTATTGTTTTTATGGAGAAGGGGGGATGTGATATGTGGATGTATATACCTTTAAGAGGCCTGTAGCTGCTAGTCTCCAGGTCCTCATCGAAGGCCTGGGCGGAGCCTCTGTTTCTGTCAGTTGGTGTTGTGGGCCTTGCTGAGGGAGTTTGGTGTCACTGTTCTAAGAAGTTTTAGTAATAAAAGAATCCAGCAATGAAAAGACTCTGATGTTATTGCCTGGTAGTCTAAAGGCAAGTGGCAGGCTGAGCAGGTAAGCTCACCCGTATGGTCCCTATGCCTGAGGGATACTACAAACGCGGCCCAGACAATTAATGGCTGTGCCATGTTCCGGTCCTCCTTGCACCCGCAGGTCTGTTGGTTGCTCTCTCAGCCAGCCCTCGGGCCTCCAGATGCTGCTTTTAAATGCCAGATCGGTGCATAATAAGATCTCCCTCATCCACGACTTAATTGTGGATGAGGCAGCCGATCTGGCAAGTATAACCGAGACCTGGGTGGGTGAGTAGGGAGGAGTCAGTCTCTCCCAGCTATGCCCACCGGGGTACCTGGTTCAGCATCAGGGTAGACCTGAGGGCCGGGGAGGGGGGGTTGCTGTGGTCTATAGGAATTCTATCTCCCTCTGCAGGCTCCCTGTCCATGTGACTACTGGTCTGGAGTGTTTGCACCTTGTGTTGGGTCAGCGGGACAGATTAGGGATTCTGTTGGTGTACCGCCCACCCTGCTGCTCAACAGACTCCCTAGGTGAGCTGACGGAGGTGGTCTCAGCTGCAATGCTGAGATCCCCCAGACTGTTGGTTCTGGGGGATGTCAACATTCATGCCGAGGGTGCCTTATCCGGGGCGGCTCAGGATTTCATGGTCTCCATGACAACCATGGGGCTGTCCCAACATGTCATCGGCCCAACACATGTAGCGGGGCACACTCTTGACCTGGTTTTCACAACTGGACACGGAGATGGTGATCTGGAAGTGGGGGACCTTACATCAGTCCCTTTGTCATGGTCGGATCACTGCTTGCTGAGGTTTAGACTTACAGCAGCTTTTCCCCTCTGCAAGGGTGGGGGACCTATTAAGATGGTCCGCCCCCGGAGACTAATGGATCCGGATGGTTTCCAAAGGGCTCTGGGGAGTTTTCCGGCTGATAGGGCTGGCTCTCCTGTCGAAACCCTGGTTGATCTGTGGAATGCAGAAATGACCCGGGCAGTTGACAGGATTGCTCCCGAGCGCCCTCTCCTGAGTAGAGCTCGTACGGCTCCGTGGTATACCCCAGAGCTGAGAGCGATGAAACAAAATAGGAGAAAGCTTGAGGGCAGGTGGAGACGAACTCCTAGTGGATGCAATCAAATATTGGTAAGTGCCTATAGTAAAGCATATTCAGGGGCACTGAGGGCAGCAAAAAAACAATACTTTGCTGTCACTATTAAATCTTCAATTTGCCGCCCAGCGGAGCTTTTTAGAGTTGTCCGGGGGCTATTACATGCTGGTCCCAAGGACACTGTAGAATCATCTGAGGCCCGCTGTAATGAATTTGCCAGGCACTTCCAGAATAAAATCTTTTGCATCCGCCAGGACTTAGACTCCAGTGTTATAGCAGGTGAATCTAGTGAGGTGTCCAGAGTACAGTCTTGTCCTGTAATCTTGGATGAGTTTCAGTTGGTACAGCTCGAGGATGTGGACAAGGTGCTTGGACAGGTCCGCGCAACCACTCCTACAGAAATAAATAAATAAATAAAATGGCAGTGACCATTGAGAATATCCATGGTGGCGAAACCAGCACTGGAAGTGGCGGTTGCTCTTGCCAGCAGACTCTATGGCTGCCAGCATTTCCCCCCCTTCTGCAGGGTTTAAATGTTACGTATGCGACAGGTTGGTTGAACACTGCACCGTCGGGGCCCAATGTATTATTTAATGTAACCCCAGGAAGCCGCCTTCTACAGAGTGAGACCCAGTGCTGTCAACACGGACTGGCATGAGTGGCTCTCCGGAGAGTCGGGTGGGGAGCGTTTCCATCCCTGGCCACTTGGCCCTTTCAATCAGAGCTAATGGTTCTGGCAGCTGGACAACCATCTGTCAGGGATGCTTTAGGGTGGATCCCTTCATTGAGCAGAGGGTTAGACTCGATGGCCTTGTAGGCCCCTTCCTACTCTTCTATGATTCTATGAATGGGGCATCCAATAGAGCTTGGAGAGGTGAGGGCGAGCCAGAGGGGTGGCGTGGAGGCAGAGGGTCACCTGGGAGGTGCAGCGCCCTCTCTCTCAGGAGCTGATGTGCAGGAGCGGATTGGGGAGGGTAGCCTGGACAGAGGGGCTCCGGGCACCTCCAGCCTTCCTTGAAGCATGTGGCTCACGCCGTGTTTTCTGTGGGGTTGCAGCCGCTGCTGCCCTGCCTTATGGGCACCTGCTACAGAGGGACCAGAACAGCAGAGCATTCGAGGGGGGGGGGAGGAGCAAGCCTTACCTGCAGCTCCCCAGCACCAAACAAAGAACACCTGTGAGGGAAGTCATCGCTTCTACTGAACGGCCTCCAGCATGGAGACAAGTGGGAAAAGAAAAGATGCCTGTCTAGGGTGGCCAATCCATCAGCCCAATGGGGCTCTTGTGCCTTGGTCAACGGCTCAACAGAAAGAAGGGCAGCCCGTGGCCCTTACGGCAACCGCTCCAGTTCTGGCTTCTAAACAGTTTGATGGTAAATGGCTGTGATCTAAGGGTGTGTGCTGAAGATGTGTCCGCACGATGAGTTCATTGGCTCCCTCCACGCGGGCATCATTCATGGTGGGAAAAGCCTATCCAGGGCTACTAGCCACGGCGGCTGTCGATTGACTCCAGTATCAAGAGGGCAGCTTGTCTCTCTCTGCACATGGGCAGGAGGTTGCTATAACTGTGCTCATGTCCTGCTTTGGGGGCTTCCCATGCGGCATCTGGCTGGCCATTGTGGGAGCAGGATGCTGGACGGAAGGGGGCTGGTCCAGCGGGGCTCTTAGGTCTTCTCTTGAGAAGAGTCCCTGACTGGTGGGTTGTGCTGCGGGTGGGTCTGCCATTTTTATGCCATTTGGGGATTTTCTGTATTGTATGTTGTCCCCTTTCCTCCTGGTCCTGCAAGGGTTAAACGTGTTTGCTAACCAAAGACTATGAGCCAACAGTGCGATCTGGCTGCAAGAAAGGCCAATGCTATTTTGGGCTGCATTAAGAGAAGTATAGCTTCCAAATCACAGGAGGTACTGGCTCCTCTCTATTCAGCCCTGGTTAGGCCTCATCTAGAGTATTGCGTCCAGTTCTGGGCTCCACAATTCAAGAAGGACGCAGACAAGCTGGAGCGTGTTCAGAGGAGGGCAACCAGGATGATCAGGGGTCTGGAAACAAAGCCCTATGAAGAGAGACTGAAAGAACTGGGCATGTTTAGCCTGGAGAAGAGAAGATTGAGCGGAGACATGAGAGCACTCTTCAAATACTTAAAAGGTTGTCACACAGAGGAGGGCCAAGATCTCTTCTCGATCCTCCCAGAGTGCAGGACGTAGAATAACGGGATCAAGTTAAAGGAACTTCCTGACTGTTAGAGCAGTACGACAATGGAATCAGTTACCTAGGGAGGTTGTGGGCTCTCCCACACTAGAGGCCTTCGAGAGGCAGCTGGACAACCATCAATGTGCCTGGGTCTCTGATTGACCCTTTTATGTCTTGCCTGACATATTCCAAAGCCACGTGGGCATGAAATGCCGTGTTATTGGAGGGAGTAGAGAGGGACCTTGCTTCTAAGCGGTGAGTAGCTGGCCTAACTGTTAGATCAATGTTCTTTTCACCCAAGGACGAGATCCAAACAGCCCTTAAGCACGACTCCACCATTCCAACGACAGAGGGTTCAAAAGCGCTTTATTGATTAGTAATCAAGGCCTGGTCTCTTCAAAGGGAGCAATCAGACAAAAGACATAGGGAATATGGTACAGTATTAAAGCTTTCAAGGGGCAGGGCCCAGTAGCAGCATTAACCAATCAGAATGTAACACTGAGGCATAGCTAATTATGCTAAACAGTCCTGTAAACAATACTTTTGGCCTGACAGTAAGTTACAGAGAGTTAACTTCGACACAGACAGCTGGAGCCAGGACTCTTGTTTATATTAGTAATCAAGGATGCAAGGACGCACACAAGGAGACATTCTCATACAGGGCATTATGACATTTTGCTTGGTGTGCAATGGAGATTTTACAGTTTCCTGTTAAAAATGGAGGTGGTTCTGCTAACATAACCACCCACATGCACCCTTTTTATTGGAAGACGGCTGTCTCATCACTCATTGGAGCTCCCACCTCCAGGCAGCGAGAACTCTTTGGGTGGGCGGCTGCTCCCCGTCCCTCTCGGTGCTCCACCTATCTGGACCGCTAAACCCAAGGATTTGGGTAACTCTGGACCTCTTTAGACTCTTGGATTTTAGAACTTGTTAATAATTTGAGATGCCTAGAGGAACTGAGTAATGCTTTAGCATCGTTTTTTATGTTCAAGTAACATGCAGCAGGAAGTAAAGGGAGCGTTGGCCATGTTTAGCATGTCTCAGGTGAGTTTTACCTGGCACATGGAATGCAGGAAGGTGGGGGAGGAGCCACATTTTCTTTCACTGACAATAATGTCATCATAGAGAAAAATTCCAATGTTCAAATAACCGCCGTGTTATCTTCCTTATTATTTGTAATTTTCTTAAATAAAGCCTTTCGTGGATTTCAATTTACTTTTCAGTCTGTGGTGACATTTGCCTATTTGGACTTAGCTTGGTTTACCCACTGGGTTGCCTAGAACCTGATTTGTGTTGGTTCTGAAGTTAATCAGGACCAAACTCACAAGCAGAATCCTGGGCCCCACGTCTCTGGCCCCATTCCTGCCTCTGCTGCTGGCTCTGCCCAGGACCACCAAGCTGTCTGCGCCCTTCAGGCTCACTGTGCAGGGTGTCAATGGAACGGACCCTACTGAGGATTCTCCTAATCTGACCTGGGCCACCCTCTTGCCTGCCTGAAATAGCTGTGTTTTTTCATTTTGACCTATATCCTGGGCTTGAGATTCCTTACCAGCCTGAAAAGCAAAGCTACAACCACACTGGGTTTCTTCCCACCTCACCACGACACCTTCGCGGGGGGCCTGCTGGGCGTCCCAGGGAGGCTGGGTTCGGGTTCCTTCGGCGTGCACAGCCCCTCGTCAGGGCCAGCTCCCCGGCGGCCTTGTCCCGCGTCCCTCTCCTGCAGCCTGTGCTGATGGCACAGCCAGGCCTGCGGCCCCTCCTGCAGGTTCAGTTTCTTCTCCAGGATCGAGCCGATGAGGGCCACTTTCTGGTCCACGTCCTCGGCGGAGCGGGCGCCTTCTCCCACGCTGAGGCGCTGAGGGGGGCGGCCTCGCTCCCCCCTCCCTTCACTCTGGGGCTGTCTCCTCCTGAGAGAAGGCCCCTCCCCACAGAGGAGAACGGGCCTCCCTTTCTGAGGGGCGGCCCCGCTTCTCTTGGCAACCAGGGGGAAACAGGAGGTCAAAAGGGTCACAACCCCCTCAGCCGGACGCTTCTCTTGCTTGTCATCGCTGCTCGCTAGACTGACGCTGCCTTCAGAAGACCCGTCTTTGCCACTCGAACTTCCTCCCGTGGGAGCCTCCCCGCCCCCGTCGAGGGGCTTCTCCTGCGGAAGACCCTCCGTCGTGGCTCCTGGCTGCCCATCAGCACCTGGTTGAACCTGGTCAAGCGTTTCTGCAGCGAAGGCCGGGGCTCCTGTGGCTGAAAATGTTTCTTGAGCAGGAGGTTGCGGGGATCTTTGTGTTGTTTTCTCCTTTCCCATCTTTCCCAAATGACTTGACGGAACAAAAACATTCAAGGTCTTGAGGACTCTGCCAGGTAATCCCCACCGTTGCTGGAGCTTCATCCTCTGGACATGGAGCTCCAAGCACCGGCAAGTGCCTAGAGAAAAGAACGAGAGCTCCAGCCGCCGAATGCGGACAACCACCGTGGTCTTTGGGCAGGTGGGTGCTGAGGGAGGCCTGAGCGCAAAGGCCCTCAGCGACCTCTGGACCAGGGCTGGGGAGCCCCACGTGTGCTGGATCTTTTTCTTCCGCACATGCTGTTCCAGGATGTCCTTTTCCTGGACCAGGAGGAACACAACCGTCCCTTCTGAAAAGGCAGAGACCGCCACTGTCCTCCGCCTGAGGGGCCGCAAAGGCAGCCTGGGCACCATCTGGCCCAGAGTCCTCGCGTGGCGGGTGCTCAGCCCCCAGAGGAACGTCAAGCGGTTGCGCTGCACACACAGCTCAATCCGAGCCACAGCCTTGGTCCGCTCAAAGGGCAGGAGGTGGCTGCGGGGTCATGGCGGCCTGTGGCCGGGGGGGATCAGCCTGGGCAGGGGCTGCCTCACAGCAAGGGAGGCGCATCGCCAGGACAACTTGACCAGGACTGGGAAAGTGCCCAACTGCTGCTCCACACATTTCTTGGCCAGGTGGATCTTGACCTTCTTCAGGTGACTGCACTCCACCGCCAAGGACACCGGCAGGGGGGAAGCAGCCCTCGGCGGATGAACCTTTGTCCTGCCGCCGCCGCCGCTCGGCCCCGTGCTCACGAGACCCCCAGGCCAGGGCTCCGCTGGACGGCCGCAGCAGGAGCCCCCTGGGGCAAAGGAAGGCCGTGCCGCCGTCTCCTGCCCACGGACGGGGCTTTATTATTATTCTGGGCCCTGAGTGCATCCGCTGGAGGGACTCCAAGACCCTCCCGGGCAGCCCCCACTGCCACTGCCACTTCATCTTCTGCATGTGGATGTCCAGGTGGCTGCATGCGGCCGAGGGAAGGAACGCCGGCTTCTGCTGCAAGACGCCCACCTGAGCCTTGGCCCTGGGGAGGGCAGGAAGCAAAGGGGGCCCCGGCATGAAGGACCTCAGCGACCGCTGGATGCGTGCCGGGAACCACCACTGGTGCTGCAGCCTCTTCCTCCTGAAGCACAGTTCCAAAACGCCTCTAACCTGCTGGGGCAGGAATGGCGTCGACACCCCTGAGAACTCAGCGCCCCTCTGCCCGGTCCTGAGAGCGGGGGCAGAGAGCTGGGGCACCACCACGAGGAGGACCTCCACGTAGCGCACGCTCAGCCCCCAGAGGGAGGCCAAGTGGCTGCGGCAGACGGCCACGTTGACCTGGCCGTCTTCTGGGCGTGCAAAGGGCAGGGAGCGGCTGCGAGGCCGTGGGGCTCCCTGGCCCGGAGGGATCAGCCTGGGCAGAGGCCGCCAGGCGGAGAGCGCTGCCAGCCGCTGCGAACATCCCACGATGGGCGGGAGGGCCCCCAGGCGCCGAGTGACCTGAGCAGGGCCCAGGGCAGGCCCAGGCTGTGCTGCACTCGCTTCCGGAGCAAATGCCACTCCAAGCTGGACCGGACCGCCTCCCCCAGGAAGGGAATGTCCACAGCAGGCTCCGTCCTCCGAGACCGGCCGGCCGCAAGTGACTTTGGCGCCTTCCTCGAGCGCCCTCGCCGCCTCCCGCGGCGTCTGCTGGGGCGGGCCCCCGGGCGCGGCCTCTGCCTGGGAAAGGCCTCCTCTTCAAGCTCCCCTCCGCTGCGAGAAGAGACCTCGCTCTCGATCTGCAGGGAGAACTGGCACATCTCCTTCAGCTGCAGGAGGGCCTGCTTGTGGTAGCCGGCCTCCTGCCAGTTGCACAGTGAGGACTGGAACTGACTGGAAGAGGAGGCCTGGCTGAAGGAGACCGTGAGGGAGCTGGAGATGGAGGAGGGGAGGCTCTCGCTTGGCCCTGTCCCGTCACCCGAGGAGGAACAGGAAGCGCTGGAGGAGCAACAGTGGCATGCCTCTTGGCTGTAGTAGGAACTGCTGCTGTGGCCCTCCTTGTCCGTCCACTCTGCTCTGCTCCTCTTCTTCCACGCTGCCTGCTTCTTCTCTGTCTTCTGCTTCTTTGGGAAGCCGCTTCCCGGGTGCTTGAGATGAAAGTCTTTTTTTGCCAGAGGGAGGGGTTTCCCCTGGATCGAGATGGGAGTAGCGACAGGCTGGGCCGGGCTCGCTGGCGCTCCATGGCAAAGGCACCCGAGCTGGCAATTCGGAAATCTCTGGAAGGCTGGAGTGATCTGAGCAGAAGGGGACGTGGGCGGGTGGGGCTGGCGTCGCGGGGCACCAGAGGCACAGTCCTGTGGGGTACACCATTTGCTCGGCTTCCGCAGCGGCCCGCACACACACGGCACAAGCCGTGTCGTCACACAGCAGCTGGCGGATGGAATCCCAGCTAACCCTCTGGGAGACGCCGCCACGAAACCCGCCAAGGACCTCTTCTTCACCGCCTGTAAGGAAAAAAGGGGCGACTTGTTTTGTTCAAGCTTAGGCTTCGGCTGCCTTTAAGGGCGCATGTGGCGTTACACCCTACAAGTCAATTGCAAATGTATGTCTGCAGTTTGTAAGTCTGTGGTTTTTAGAATGTTGGCCTGAGTGGGCGGAGTTAGAATGTCTTGGGAGGGGGGAGGAGGGATATATAAGGGAAGGACTGAGGGGATTGAGAGTTCTTGTTCTTTTCAGGAAAGGCTTTTCAGGGAGACTTGTTAGGGACTCTTAGAGTCTGTGGTGCTCCCTGTATTTATGGTACTTAAGTTCTGGGAAATTTGAGAGTCAGTGTAGTGAGTGGTGTCTTTAGGGTGTGGTGTGCACGTAGTGGAAGTATATTAATCAATACTGATAATAAAGAAAGTTCAAGAGTGATTGTGTGAGAAAAAGGAAAGCGCGAATGTGAATGAGTGACTGGATTGTATGGAAGGTTTCAAAAAGGTTTTTAAATGTTGTTATTTGAAACAAAGCTTATGAACTTTTAAAAATAAATTTTGATTGTTTTAAAACTACCACAAAAATCCCACGTGTCTGTTTGGCATTTATCATCTTAAGTTTACACATATAACACCCACTCTGACAATCATTCACCTAAGCAGATATAACTCACAGCGCATTATTATATATAGTGAAATCCATTCTCCATTTTAAACCCCTTTCTCCACATAGTTTGGAGGAAGGTGGGCTTTATCCCTTGCCTCAGGCGTATCAAGTGGTGGTGCTTGGCTTGAGCAGGGAGTAGCCTCGGCCGGGTCTGGTGTTCAGAGCCTGTGTCGCCCCATAAGAAGTGGTGGCAGACATGAGGTCTGGTGTTCAGAGCCTGGGTCGTGGCAGTGGATGCATATGTAACTAACTATAACTATATTTATATATGGTCTCATGCATAAATTAACATAGAAACTGTCCACTTGGTTTCTGTTTGATACTTATGAAGGTTTCTAGATATTTAGGAATCCAGGAAGTGAAGTGATATTTAAGAATTCAAATTCTTACATTTTTCCAAAGTTCAGTTTTTTGCAATTTTCTTCTGGTTCTTTTTAGGTTAATTGGAATAGTTTACTGAATGACTTTCTGTTGTTTAAGAGTTGGTACATACTTAAGGAGGCCAGATTTTTTGATGTGGTTCATTTCCCTGTGGTACTCATGGCTTCTCCATCTGGCACAATACTTCAACTTATCCTTCCTACAGCAGGACTTAATATCATTGGGTGGGAGAGGCTATTTCCTGTGCAGCTGCCTCATGATTTGATGTCCTCAGTTACTATTAGAGATGGGTCAAGACTTGGCTCAGTTTTGTTTTTGATAAAAAAAAAAACACTTAACAATATTCTTCATATTCAGGATGGAAAGCCACACTGGCCTGATTTTCGGTAGGGGTGTGATCCGCTCCGATTAGGAGCGTAGAAGCAGTAGCGGATTGGCCTGCTCCGCCTTACCCAGAGGCGGAGTAGGAGCGGACCGCGGACCCCCTAGAAGCAAGGCAAAGAGAAGCGCCCATTTTTCGGAGCTCCTAGTTCAGGCGGAGCGCTCCGGTCGCCATCTTGAAAACATTTCGCCATAGGATTGCATTGCGGCAAATAATCGCGCATAACTAGGTTGTTTTTGAAGCTATCGTTCTAGAAATTCTTGTGCACAGAGAGTCGTGGATGGGGGTCATTTTGAGACCACTCTCACCTCTCTGCGTTGTCTGGGTCGCGTGCTATATTTTTGTGAAAATCGGGTCAACCGTGCGGCTCAAACGGCGTTTTCGGCTTTTCGCCCATAGGATTGCATTGAGGGAAAGAATCGGGGATAACTGGGGGGGGTTTAAGCTATCATTCTGAAAATTCTTGTGCACAGAGAGTCGTGGATGGGGGTCATTTTGAGACTACTCTCAACTTTCTGCATCGTACGGGTCGCGCGCTAGAAGTTTTTAAAAAATCGGCGGGAAAAATACCTTTTTCAAAGGGCTGAGGGGCAGAGTCAGCTCCCGGTCATGATGATCCCAAAGTTGGAGGAGGGCATAGGCAAAATGGGTAACTTGGGATTCTGGGAAACTTCTCTTTCTTCATCTGAACGGGCTTTTCCCCGTGTTTTTTAACACAGTAGCCCCACCAAATGCACAAACACAACCTGAAATCATATACTAAGCCAAGAATAAGAGATAGAAACACAGCACTGCTCCCCACCCTAACCTTGGTGAATAACTGAATAGATGTGGTGCAAGGGGATGAGCTCCCCTAGGGCATCTCATCGTGGACGTGCCCCCACTCTCTCCTGCACTGGAAGGCCATTAGAGCCTTCCAAAGAGAGTAAAACGGTGGAGCAATGCCTATCATGAGTTGAAGTGAATGGTCACTTTTCAGTGGTGGAGCAATGCCTGTTATGCGTTGAAGTGAGCGTTTTACTTCTTCTCAGAGCTGTTGGTGGCTGTCTTGAACTGGCAGCTACTTCCCCCTCCCCCGGGCACGTCCCCCTATTGCTGGTAAAAGACAGATATAGCCTTTTTTAAAAAATTATTCTTGCTGTTTATTGAGCAACACTGCTGCTTTTAATTCCACCCCTCCTTTGTTTATTGATTGATTTATTCCATTTTATATGCATTACTGGCTTATCCTTGGCTCACTTCCTTATGCCCCCAGAAATGCCAGCTGCATGCCTGCCTGCCTTCCCTCCCTCCTCCCCTGCCCACCTCGCAGGGATGTTGTGTGTGGGGTGCCCGATTTTCAAAAATTCGCCAAAAATCAGGGGATGATGGGATTGCTTTGAAACTTGGCGTGCGTGTGTATATCCCCATGAGGTGTCATGGTGCCAAACATGAGGTTTCTAACTTGAACAGAAAAAAAGTTGTATAATTTTTTAGCTTTCAATGCAAGCCTATGGGGGGGGGGAAACGGAGCTCCGGATCCGGATCTGGAGCTCCGAGCGGAGCGGAGCGGAAGTGGGCGGAGCGGGGGCGGGGCGGAGCGGCCCGATCCGGAAAATGGCGGATCTGCAAGTGAAGCGGAGCGGGGGGTCCGTGCACACTCCTAATTTTCGGATCTTTTCCCCCGTCCGCGGCACAATTTGTGCAAGTCCAAAAGAGTGCAATCCGCGGTGATTGGTGGTGGCGGCTGAAGTGCCGATGCTGCTTTTGTTGCATGCCCCCCCCCTTCAGGCTGGGCACAAGGGAGCCAGTTGGGATTGGGGGATGACCCACAGGGGGCGTGGCCAGCGGTGGCAGGAGGACGAGAAAGAGTGGCATTGTTGAATGGCAACGTTGACAAGACAGGGATGCTGTCATTTCCTTTTGGGGGTGATGACAGACGTATTGTGATCCGAGGACAATCGTCTGCATGGGCACTCTGCGCCCACTGGGATCTGTCCCAACTCAGGGCAAAGGAGCTCGAGGGATTGCAAACCCTGTGGGGCAGCCACCCCTGTCGCTGGACCTGCATCCTCTCCATGTGGAACTCCAAGCGGCTGCGGGTGTGTTACGGGTGTGTTGCGGGAGGCAGCTGGGCTCTGGCCGCAGGACACGGAGATGGATTTCAGCCTTCTGGAGGCTGGGCTCTGGGGGAGCCGTCTGCATGAAGCCATTCAAAGATTTCTGGATCAGTCCTGGGAAGCCCCATCCATGCTCCAGCCTCTTCTTTCTGATGTGCAGCTCCAAGTCCTCTCTAACTTGGGCTTGGAGGAACAGGATCTGCTTGTCGAAGAACTCGACGTCAACGTCTCTAGACGTCGGAGGCGTAGCTCCTGCCCAGTCCCCAGAGGGACGCCAAGTGATTGCGCAGAATAGCCAGCTCCAGCTGACCCACCTCTTCTGCCTGTACAAGGGGCAGAACGCTGCTGCATGGTTCTGGGATCTGTTGCCCGGGGTAGGCTGACTTGGGGAGGGGCTGTCTCAAAGGCGGTGGCGCCCACTGCCAAGATGATAGTCCTGCAGCCGCTGGGAAGACCCCCATGTGCACTTCCACACACTTCTTACGGAGAAGGAGCTCCATCTTCTCCCGAGCCTTGGACCGAGATGTAAAGAGCAGCTGAGCCTTGGGCGAAGGAGAAGTCGGCGTCCTTGTAGCACCCAACCCTTCTGACAGTTTCCCCCAGCTCCTTCCCGGTGGTGACAGATGGGGCCTTGGAGCCTTCTCCCGCCTGGCTGCAGCCTGAGACGCCTGGCCCAAAGGCCTCAGGGGCCGGAGGAGCTTCCTGGGCAAGTGCCATTGCTGCTGCCACCACGTGCTTCGTATGTGTTGCTCCAGACCATGAGAAATCCCAGCTGGAGGTCTGAATGTCCACCCTTGCCTTTGGGAGGGGGCGCAATGAAGGAGCTCCATGTGTGAAGCCTGCAAGCGACCACTCAGCCAGGCCTGGGAGGCCCCATCCATGCTGAACCCGCTTCTTCTTGAGATGCAGCTCCAAGTCCTCCCTGTCCAGGTCTGAGAGAAGCAGCACCTGTGCCTCTGGGAACTCAGCGCCTGCCCCACTGCCCCATTGAGGGCGGGAGAGGGCCTGGGGCATCCTACGACCAGCTGACCCCGTGAAGCGTGGCTCCAGCCACCACCGCGATTCCTGCCAGCTGTGCTGTAGGGCCAACCCAGCCTGCTTGCCGCCCTCTGTTTGGATGGAGGACAGCACAGCGTAGGGGGGAAGGTGGTGAGGTTTATGGCCAGCCGCAAACTCCGGGAGAAGCAGCCTCAGCGATCCAAGCACCCTCCCGGGCAAGCCCCACTCGTGCTGCCACTTCATTCTCTGAAGATGGAGCTCCAGGTGCGTGCAGGTGTGCCTGGAAAGGAACGACAACTCCTGATGCAGAACGTCTATGCAAACCTCAGTCTTCCGGTGGGCGAACAGTGCGGGGGGGGGGGGCTTCCGTGAAGCCCCTGAGCGACCTCTGGACAAGGGCTGAGAGGCCCCACTCGTGCTCCAACCTTTCTCCGGATGTGCCGCTCTAGCCTCCCCCTGTCTTGCTCCTGGAGGAACAGTGTCTCTGCTTCTGAAAACGCAAAGGCAGCCGCCCGTCGGGGCCGGAGCGGCTGCAAGGTCAGCTTGCGCATCATTCCACCCAGAGCCTCCACGTAGCGGATGCCCAGCCCCCAGGCGGACAGCAAGACGTTGCGCTCAATCTGTGCCACGTCCTCGGGGCACTGAAAGGGCAGGAAGTGGCTGCGTGGTTGCAGGGGCCTGTGGCCAGGGGAGATAGGCTTGGGGAGGGGCTGCGTCCACAAGGCTGATGTGCATTGCCAAGAGCGTCTGGCCAAGGCAGAAGAAACTCCCAGCTGCACCTCCATGCATTTCTGATGCAGGTGGAACGTCATCTTCTCCAGGGCTTCAGGCTGCAGCAAGAGGGCCCCCCAAGGCTGAGATGGGGAAGAAATGGCCGTTGTCCTGGGTTTCCTCGCCCCCTGCTCTGTGCCTGCGACACCCACCATCTCTGGGCAGAACAGCCTCAGGGACTCAAGGACCCTCTTGGGAAGGCACCACCTCTGGAGAATGACCCTCTTCAGCACATTCCTCTCTACTTCTTGGACAGTGGCCTCACTGAGGAAGGAGAGAGGAGCCCAGGGAGAAGAGCCTGCAGGGACCTCTGGACCAGCCCTGGCAGTCCCCAAGCATGCTGCAGCCTCTTCCTTCTCACGTGCCACTCCAACTCCTCCTGGGTTGCCCAGGCCACGTCGAGGTGAAGGTGAAGGTGGTGCCCTTGCTGGGAAAAGGAGGAGGAGAGGAAGCCTGGGAGGGGACATCCTCCAGCAGGCGGGCGAAAGACTTTCCGTAGAGTGTGGGCAGCCCCCACCTGTGAGTCAAGCCTTGGTGAAGGAGGTTGAGCTCCAGATGGGCCAGGACTGTCTGCTCCACAAAAGGCAGCGCTGGGGATCGCGGCTGCTGGGCCTTGCCCCGCAACGGGACAACTTTGAGAAGGCCGTGTTTCCTGGCCTGATGATCGGATGCCTGAGAGAGATGAAACACAAGGTCCACCAGCTTCAACTGGATCTCAAGGGCCTTTTTGGCCACGTGTCTCTTCAGCTTTAGATGTTGCTTGTAGGCTCGGCATTGCTTCCCCAAGAGACCTGGCAGCCCCACAGAAGGAGGCCTCCTGAGAACCGTCTTCCCCTGGGCAGGTGCTGAGGTCTTCTCCCTATCTCTGGAGCTCTTGGCCCGTGAGGGTGGGCATGGCATGAATGCGTGGCGGGACGTCATGACTCGCTTGGGAATGCCCCACTGCCTCTCTATGATCTTGCTCTTGATGGGGTCATCCAGCTGCCTCCTGGCCTCCAAGGGGATGAAAGGCAGGGAGCTCTCGGGGAGCACTGCCACCTCTGCCCGGAGGCACAGCGTGGAAACCACGTGGGTTGCTGCTGTGGGTGGCGGAGCCGGGAGGAATTGCCGCACGGACCGCTGCACAAGCCTGGGCTGGCGCCGCTGGTGCTGAGCCTTCTTCCTGACCACGTGGGATTCCAGGTGCTGCCTCTCGCTGCGGGGCAGGAAGCGTGTTTCCGCAGGGCCAAACTCAACTGTGGGGTGGGAGGGAGCAGCCAGCAGGTTAAAAGCGCCGGGCACCACCTTGGACAGGGACTGGGTGTACAAAGTAGGGAGGCCCCAGGAGAACTGGATGCATTTGCCCTTGATGTTCATCTCCACACAGTCCGCCTTCCTCCGGAGACCCAGGCTTGGGCCGTTGCGCCACTGAGGGTGGTGCCTGCATCGTCGGATCGCCTTGGGCAGAGGCCCTCTCCTCTCCGCGGGGACAGATGTGTCCTGGGAAGACTTCTTCCCAACGTGAACCCGGAGTTTGGTTTGGAAAGGAGGAGGAGACTTGAGGGCCTGGTCCCCAGCTGTGGAGGCAAGATGGAGCACGTGCTGGCGAGGCTTTCTTGCCGTCTGAGCCTCGGGTCCGCCTGGGCCCTCCTTGCTGAATGCCTCATCGGCAGTGAGAGAAGAGCCCGGCTTCATGTGCCGGAGGGCCTCTTGGACTTTCCTTGGCAGCCCCCAGTGCTTGTTGTGGCGCATCTTCTTCACGTGCTGCTCAAGTCTCCTCCTGACGGCCACTCTCATGAAGGGCAGGACTCGAGGCCTTTGTCACCACCACCACTTCCCTCTTCGTGGGGCATCGGAAAGTGGAACTGGGAGCAGGAGGCAACGTGGCCCGGAGTGACCGGAGAATGACCAAGGGCAGGCCCAGGTCGCGCTGGACCCTCCTCACACTCCAGTGCCTTTCCAAGGCGGCTCGCACGGCGTCAGCCACAAAGCAACTATCCACGGCAGCAAAGCCCGTGTTCTGAGGCGTGCTCGTGCCAGCTGGGCTTGCAGAGGTGGCCTTTGGGGTCCGACGTGGGAAACGCCACCTTCGTTTAGGGAGAGAATGTCTGCTCCAGCCACCTTCATCCTGGCTGTCAGAAGAGACATCCATCTCACTCAGGGAGGAGCCTTCACGTGTGTCTTGCTGGAGACGGGAGCGTTCATGGGGGCGCCTGGAAGGGATGCAGACGGATGATCTGGACAGGCCGGGAGAGGGGCTGCGAATGAAAGACAGTACGGATGTGCTGGAGCAGGAACTGAGGAGGTCTTCCACGTCCCCATGCAGACCGCTTTCACTGCCTCCCCACGCATTAGAGGGGGACTCCAATTCTAGCAAAACCACGTCAACAACGAATTCAGGGAAATGGGAGTTTCTAATGGCTTCCATGTGCAAATTCTGCACAGGCCGTCGGCAGGAATTGCCACTGTTTACATCAGCCATCCCCAGGCCTGCTGCCCTTGAGGTATTTTGGCCTACATGTCTCCATCAGTCCCAACCAATGTAGCCAATGGTCATGGGTGATGGACGCTGATTTACATCTGCAGCAAATTAGTAGCAAGGACAGATAGCTGCTCGGTTGTGCCCCCTTTGTCCGTCCCCCCCAACGCTCCATTCCAGAGGAGAACAATCACAAATTGAGATATTAAGCCCTGCGGATTTGCTCACCAGTAACACCTAGCATTCCAAGACTCTCAGATAGGGATGTCTGTCCCTTGGGAAGCTCACCCTTCGGCCGTTCGGTGCAGTTCTGCGGCCTGTCCAACTTGGCTTGCATGTGCAAGCTGAGCCACTGGTTTTCCCCTGAACTCCAGGGACTTCCAGCATATATTTGTTGTTGTTACGGCCACGATGTGTGTAAATAGGTATTTGTGCCAATTGTGGCCAAAATGTGCATCATTTGAAAAATACAAAAGATCCACTCAATCGCTGCAGCAGGCCAGTTAGCAGAAAACAGACCTTCACCCACAGGGGGCAAACCACAGGAAGCTCATCAGGAAACAACCCTGAATTATTTGGGAGGGGGGAAGTGGGTCTGAATATTAAGGAAGGCTACAAAGTGTCTTGCTGGATTGAGACACGGTTCACCTAAGGCAGAATTCCCAGGAACCAGCAGGCACTCGATGAGAAAAAGGGTTAGTAGGTGATACTGTTCCATCATCCTGATTTGGAGATTAAGTTTTATAGAATCTATCTATTCAAGACCCTGTGGGACAGGCCTACCCACGCCCCCCAAACCCAAGAGTCTAACAGATTATTTACAGCTTGGGAAATTCAGAGGCCATGACAAAAATGGGACACCGTCCCAGGTCAACCCAAAACTAGTCCAAAAACCAAGGCTCAGAATTTTAATAGAAAACAAATCATAGATGACAAAACAAAACAAGAAGAAATAATAAAACTGTATTTTGGAACCAAGGAGCAGGGGAGAAACTCAAACCTAGTTAACAAAACTTATTTCTGTGTAAAATATGCTTGACTAACAGGTTTCACCCTCCCAAGCAGAGATGCTGTCAAACTTGATAGATTGCTGCGTAAGGTAACAATTGTATTATAAAACAAGCTGGTAAACATTGACTCCCCCCCCTCAAAAAAAATATAGCATCAACTAATACGTTTTTCTTTTATAACGATGAACGTGACGAAGTTATAGGTCTCTTAACAACTGGATGTAAGCGCGTTTTCATCTGCAGCTGCTTAGCAAGCCTTGACTGCTGATACGGGCAAACAGTGGAAATATTAATTCTAGAGATTTTCTTGTTTTAGATGCCACTGAACCGTATTGAAAAAAAGCAGCTGCGTTTAAACCTTGCTACTTCTTTCTAGGGGGGATTCTCGAGTTCACCAAAATTTTCCTGACTTCCCTTCAAAGTTCGGTTTGGCTGACTCCCATTCTCTTTTGCAATCTTTTTTTTTTGGGGGGGGGGTGTCCCTTCAAGTGAAAGAAGTGTACATTTTGAAAGGGAAAATGCAATTTTTTTCAACAATGCATGCTTTCCCCCTCCTTGAATAAAGTGTGAAAATGCACTTTTAAAAAATGCACACTTTAATGTGTGAAATCTTTTTTTTAAAAAAATATTAATCGCATTTTTGAAGAGCACATTTTTCAAACGCAAACACCACTTGGGGAACTTGCAAACTTTTTTTGGAGAACGTGCACTCCCAAGTTCACATTTGGAGGGCTGTGTACAGGGCATTTTTGAGAGATTTGTGAAATGAAACTAAGTTTGAGAAACATAAAAAGCTTGGGAAAAGAACAGTAGTCACTGCCTCACTCTATTCTAGAGGGGAGGGGAGATACTTGTAGACACTTAGATTCTACAAAGTAGATCGGGTAAGCTAAGAATGGCTTCCCAACCCTAGGGATGGCTGTCACGGAGAAATACAGCCCTCGCATCTGTGAACCAAACCGAAATCTGGGAACTTAATGTTTTCTTCTTTTTCTAAAAGCAGCCTCCCCCTCAGAATCCCAAATTATGCAGATTTGCTGGCCCAACTTGTTGGAAACCAGCTCTGGGCTCACTGGTCCTTCCATTCAAGATCTTGCATGTGCTACGTTCTGATTTTGCCCCAATGGGCGAGGGAGTGTAACCAGAGCTGACTTTAGTGTATTTAAAAGTTCAGTAAGTTTGCAACTATATTTCAAAACTTAAGCAGGAAAGCAGAGAATGCCCTTTCAACTCGTTAAACAAATGAAAACATGCCACACAGGAAGTCTTAAGGTATGAATGGTTTATAGAGGCAAACGCAAAGGAACAACAGCAGTGCCTAACTTCCGAAACACAGGCTTTGTTGACTAAGCAGGAAAAACTTCTGATTGCATTTATTAATCTCTGAACTATCATTTATACTTGTTAATGAACTTGCTTTATCTACCAAAACTGATTTAGCTGCTGATCCTATTACACTAATTAACGGCCTTAGGAAAATACTTTGCCGCCCTTTGCATTTAAGAACCTGCATGCTCCTATATAGTTCATGCTTGATCTAGTTTAAAAGCGGTTCAATATGCTGCATCAGGCTGGAGGATCTGTGGCTCACCTATTGGATCACAACTCCCATCATCCCTGTCTATTGACCATACTAGCTGAGCTTGATGGGAGATCAGGTCCAACAACATCTGGACAACTCACCCCCTTTTTTATATAGTTTAAGCCCTGAATGATTTGAAAACAGGTTATTTGGAGAACTTAACATAGGATCAAGTTGGCCAGTTCCAAGGTAGGGCTTTTCTTGGAGGTGGCCCCGTTTATGGAATTCCCTCCCCTGAGAACTCAACTTGGTCCTCTCTCTTGTGGCTTTTAAATAAGTTCGATTATTTGGTTTTGACATTTCGATTGTAAGTTGCCTTATAAAGGCTTGCCCTAAAAACACGGCAAGAATATAATCCCCAACGGATGGCATTCCAACGCAAATAATAAACTTCACGCTGAAAAAATAAAGATCCACAAAGATTGAAATCACCCACGTCTGCCTTATTGGATGCTTGCTCTGCCTACCACCACGTGCTGGGCCGTGCAAGTTCGTTCTGAGTCTTAGCTCCACCTGACAAGCACTTGCCAGCCATCCGCCCTCGCTTCCAAAATTGCACCCCCCACACACACACACACTGTGTCAGCGAGGCCTTCACATCTGCCATTAATGCAGAGTGGGAGAGTGCATTTTCCCGAGCCACTAGTGTGCACACAGAAATTGTGCACTTTTCCCCGCTGTGTTGAGGCAGGTTGGGGGCAAGTGTGCAATTTTGGAAGCGGGGCAGATGACTGCAGAGAACTCACCAGGGCTCCCGCTGGGGACTGGGTCAGGGGGTATGGGGGAGGCCATCAGATTCCTGGACACTCGAGACATCCCTGTTGATAACGCAGTACTAAAGCCCAAATTCCCCTTGTCCAGGAAGGCTGTGCGGCTTCAAACTGAGTCTCCACCAGACTGCTAACTTGGCTGTTTGCCAGGCCCACAAATCCCAATCAACACGTGATGTGAGAATAACACAATGTTACTGAGCTGTGCCCTAAACAACTTGAGACTAGGATACCTAGCGGTCTCCCTTCCCTTATACATACCGAGGCGTCCTTTAGAATTGCCGGAGCAGGTCTTGTTGGTCATTCTGAAGTTAACGGAATGTTGCCAGGTAATATCTCAATGGCAGACCGTCTCGGTAGTGGCCCCCACCCCCTTTGGAAAACTCTCCCTCGTGCAGTTCGGATGGCAGAAAATGGGGCATTTTTCTAGGGTTGCCATACATCCCGGTTTTCCGTGAAAGTCCCGATTTTCAAGGGGATCTTGAAACATCCTGACCAGCTAAGCAAGATTCCCAGCCTGGCTGGTTGTAATAGGGGTCCCCATCCCTAATGTGCCCATGCACAATGTGGAGGCCATTCATAGAATCATAGAATAGCAGAGTTGGAAATCCACCCTAAAGCATCCCTGACAGGTGGCTGTCCAGCTGCCTCTTGAAGGCCTCTAGTGTGGGAGAGCCCACAACCTCCCTAGGTAACTGATTCCATTGTCGTACTGCTCTAACAGTCAGGAAGTTTTTCCTGATGTCCAGCTGGAATCGGGCTTCCTGTCATTTGAGCCCATTATTCCGTGTCCTGCACTCTGGGAGGATCGAGAAGAGCTCCTGGCCCTCCTCTGTGAGACAACCTTTTAAGTCTTTGAGGAGTGCTCTCATGTCTCCCCTCCATCTTCTCTTCTCCAGGCTAAACATGCCCAGTTCTTTCAGTCTCTCTTCATAGGGCTTTGTTTCCAGACCCCTGATCATCCTGGTTGCCCTCCTCCATATATATTCCAATGGAGTATGCCTCCAGGAGGGACTCTTAGAATGCTAACTGTCTTATTACAAACCTCCCTGAACATTTTGGGGGCTCCCCCTTTTTGTGGGGCTGCTTGACAGCCCAATGCTTTCCTATGGCCATTTGGAAATACAGGCCTGTTGTAAGGTGTGGGTGCTGTAGGGGGACATGTATATACACATTTAAATAATATTTGGCATTTGGGGACAAAATTCGTTCCATCCACCAAAACTACGAAGTAACTTGGCATTTGCCCAACTGTTGAGATTTAAAAGGAACTCGACGCAGGCATCTGATTCACAGTGGCAGCTTCGCGAGTCTTTAATTCAGAGTGGATATTCAATGTCAATAATTAAGCAAGCAGAGCGACGAGCAGATGCAACCCCAAGAAGCACTTATTATCTGCGAAGCAAAAGCCGACACAGGACAACATCACCTGTGCTTTTGAATATACACCAGCCGCACGAGCCATCAGTCACTCAATTCGGAGAAACTGACACATCATTAGTCATATACCAGGCTGTGCCACACTGCCATACATTGGATGGATTAGGACCAATATTGATCCACCCCAGATCAGGGATTAATATTTCAGGGCACTATAAGTGCAGTGGATGCTCTGTGGGTCAACAGGCACTACAGACCAAGCGTTTTTATCATCCTACCACGGGATCTGTTTTCCAACTATGACATAAGTGATTTATATTATCATTTGCCCATGCCAATTATTATATGTGAGAAAAACCACAGGCAATATTCGCACCAGAATTATAGAACGGTCAAAAATGAAAAATAGGATTGAGGAAGCACCTCTAGTTTCACATTTTCTTCAATTTAATCATCGCTATAATGATTTTCGATTTTTGGTGATTGACTGGGTCTATGCAGTCCACCATGAGTGTCAGGACGTTAATAGGTTACTTCTATGCAAGGAAGCTGAGTGGATCTATCGCCTACAAACAATACATCCATCAGGACCTTAATAGTCAATTAGAGCTGTCAGCATTCCTTACCTAGAGAAATTAACTAGCTCTACTAACAGCAGCATATAAAAACTGATGTTGCCAGTCAGCCCCCAGCTGTATCCAGTAGCCTTGAGTTTTCAGCCAGAAAGATATCAGGTATGTTCAGAATGGAGCCAAGATTATGTACTAGAGACAGTGGGTTGTTGTTACTTAGGGTGACCATATGAAAAGGAAGACAGGGCTCCTGTATCTTTAACAATTGCACAGAAAAGGGAATTTCAGCAGGTGTCATTTGTATGCATGTCACACCTGGTAAAATTTCCTCTTCATCACAACAGTTCAAGCTGCAGGAGCTATACTGCAGCTATACTGTGACCGGATTTAAAAGAGGGCAGGGCACCTGCAGCTTTGACTGTTGTGATGAAGAGGGAATTTCACCAAGTTCTCCATATATACAAATGACACCTGCTGAAATTCTCTTTTCAATACAACTATTACAGGAGCCCTGTCCTCCTTTTCATATGGTCACCCTATGTTACTTAACAACAATAATAACTGTAATAATAACTGTATAACGTATTTTTCAGAGATTGTATATATAGTGGGAGACTGTATGAAAGGCTTTGGCTAACTGTTCCAAATAAGGTAAGTAACAACGTTAGATACTTCTGTTAGTTCATCTGTCTTCAATAACAATGTCAAGGAGAATTGCTGGTCTTAAATACTATATAAGTAATGGTTATTCCATATGTTTTATGTTCTATATAGCGTGGTCCTGAGGAAGCAGTCCCTGGAGCGAAACAGGTTGAATGTACCGGACTCCTGTTGTTGAATTATTTCACGCTGCAATATTGTTTCCGTTATTGAATTATTACACACTGTAAAATTGTTTTTCTTATACGAATATCGCTATCATATGTTGCATAATTGTCTCCAATGTACTTTTTTGTGAGCACTGTTGATGTTACACGCTACTAATATGCATATATATACTTAGAACAAGAGATATACGTACATTTATTTAAACAATTTTTGTGAATTTGGTTTTATTTTTTGTGGTTGGAGGGTGTTCACCCTAGCTTTTGTCGTAGTTTCCCCAACCACCACCTCCTTTTATTTGGGGGGCATATATATATAAACATTTAAATAATATTTCGCATATTGCGACAAAATTCCTTTTTCATATCTGGGTGTTTTATAACTGGTGCTTATAAAGCAGTGTATAAAACTGTCATTACCCTGTTTTTATTGCATTCTGATTTCTTCTTGAATTTGGGGATGATCCCATGAACCACAGTGTTGGGGTGTCATAGTAGTTGTTACCTAAAACCACTGTTAGTTTGTATTTTGATTCTGTGTGGTTTTCTATGAAAACTAAATGTTTAACTCCTTTGGTATTTTGATTTGTAGATGATGCCGAAACTCCTCCAATGATTTTCCATGGCCATTCGGTGTCCTTCGGTTTAGTACGTCCTAGTTTACCTACAACCGTGTGAGCCCGTAATATTCTTTACCACTGCAGGGATAAGTCCTCCATATTTTAGCCAACCTCTTAGGTTTTGCCAAAGAGATCTCTGCTCAAAGCAAATCTACCACCATGCATCAACATCTGGTGGGAATCACAGAATTATAGAATAGCAGAGTTGGAAGGGGCCTAACAAGGCCATCGAGTCCAACCCCCTGCTCAATGCAGGAATCCACCCTAAAGCATCCCTGACAGATGGTTGTCCAGCTGCCTCTTGAAGGCCTCTAGGGTGGGAGAGCCCAGAGGAAGACAACGGAGAAAAAAAATATGCCACTGTGAACTAGAACAATGGAAAAATGAGACATATAATTGCTTTTCAGAGTTCCGTTGTTTAAAGGGAGAGGCACAAAACACTCCAGATAGAGACAAACACTTAAAAAGAGAGCACAAAGGAGACCGCATAAAACCGTGTAGCCTCAGGGCCTCAACCCCACTCACGGATCAAGTCCCCAATTAATTACAAACTACCAGCTGGGCAAAAAAAAAAAAAAAAAGATGAAAGAATATTTACAACGACGCTATATCAGATGTGGATCGCTACAACCAAAAGGTATCTGTCAAAAGGTTGCCGGTTGTTTACAATGCTTTGTAGAATTTTGGAGCAGAGAATTCCAAATGGCTTGTTTTAGCATTTGGAAGTTGTACTGCAGGAAAAACACCAGGCCTTGATTGCCAATTCATCCTGGACTCATACTTGTCAGTATTAAAACTAGTCTCTTCTGGCATACCTACCTGGATGAATGTTAAACGAAGAATTTTAAAGTTTTTTAAAGATGTCTTGATTGTTATTTTGATGTTGTATTGGTTTTATATGCTATTTTAATTAATTTTATGTATCTGATTTATACTGTATTGTTGTACTAATATTGCTCCCTGCCTCGATCCAAAGAGACCCTTATGTCATATATAAACATTTGTTGTCTTTTAAAATATTTCATCATATTCATCCTGTTTGAAGTTTTGTAAAAATCATTTGAACATGTTCAACTGTAAAAATCACATGTTCAAAATGAACTGTGCCTAGGCGGTTTGAAAAGGCTGTAAAGTAAACTTTTTGATGTACTTCTCTTATTAGTTCTAGAGAGTGAGACCTACAATGGATTTTCCATTAACAGCACAGGACTACCATATAGATTATTGTGTAAATATTTTATTATTTTCCTTAGGAGGCCCTGCATTATTTTCAAATGGGTGTGGGAATTGTAAAGTCAGCCCAATTAAATCTCCAGGGAGCATACAGCAGCCCGGTATGTTAACTGCTCTGTCCGATACACACACCTTTTTGTTTAAATTCAAAACAATTATATGTTGGATCCTGGATTGGATCCTGGTTTTTATTTTCCCCGTTTTTACAATTACCTGAGGACCTGGAAGAAGTGAGGAGTCAGCAGAACATAATCACTTAAAGGTCAACATTTCAGCTGGACACTTATTGAATTATTGTGGGGAATGTATTTTCAGTAATTAATCAATATTGCATCAGTGTACAGGTCTGCCTATATAAGTAGCTGTGTTTTGCATGTTTCTGTCTTCCCCCATCTTACCCCAACTTGATGTATGCTGTATTGATTGATCGCCTTTGAGTATTTGTATATGTGCTGCCATAACTAAATTATTACAACTGACAGTAAAGGATTTGCTTTTAACTTACAGGGAATCCTTTGCCTCGTTGGTCTTTGCTGCGTCCTAAGCTGAGAGCCGCTGCGATTGCTGCTAGTCACTGGTTCAGCTTGTGATTTTCCAACATTACCACCAATTTGTGTTTAGTCCTTTTGACCCTACATGTGTGTTGTGTAACATGTCCTGTTTGTATATTGTATTTTAGCATTGGCCACTGACGAAGACATCTTGTTGAAACGCATTTGGCCTTTTTATTCTACGTTGTTTCTGTTAGACATTTGTTTTTGTGCAATAAGCTATTGCACTTCTAACGCAACACTATTGTTAATTTTAACTTTATTCTTGTACATAAAATAGGCTGAGGGAGAGTGATTGGCTCAGAGGTAATTTTGGTTAGCAAGTTCATTACCAGTTCGGAGTGGGTTACATCAATTCTAACTGGATTTTCTCTGCCTTGCTCTGGGTTATAATGTGATACACTTCTCTCTTGCATTGTTAGTCTTTTTGAACTTGTCTGTAATAAAAGTACAGCTCATCTTTATTGATATGTATAGCTAATGAAATCTGGAGCCACAATAAATGCATTAGTGTTCAAGATGCCAAAAAATTATTGTCTTTTTGCTGTAACAGGTAAACACTGCTATTCCTCAGGAACCTCAATCACTGGCCGTCTCCAGCTAAAGGAGGTGATAGACTCCCCACCAACTAACATACTGGAGGCTATCATAGACCAATGTCTTTTGGTGGTGGCCCCCAAAATCGTTGTAATTTTATCTGTGTTGCATTTTTCTTTTAACTGTAACCTGCTTGGAGAACAATGGTTGAAAAGCAGGCCGTACACTTGTGAAATGAATAAAACCGCAATTAACTATGGGCTTTGCTAGACCTGCCGGCTTACAGACGGCGGAACCGCAGGGAGGACGCAAGCCCTGCGGTGTCCGCCATTTTTTTGTTTTGTTTAAAGGGGCCGCGGGTGGCCCGAAGACACCGGGAAGGTAAGGGTTTTTTAAAAAAAAAACCAGGGGGGAGGGAAGGATGGCAGGGTGGGTGGCAAGGGGGGCGGGCGACAGAGAGAGCGCCGCGCACCGCCGCTCGCAAGCAGCTCCAAGTTGCAAGATGGTGGGCCTTGAATAGCCTTCACCAGGCATGTCACAAAGTCTCCCTTTCCTTCCTCACCAGTTACATGGATGGGGATGGCATGGGGGTGGGGAGTTTTGCAAGGATTTAATGTTCCCCCCCCCAATACACCTTTTCCCCCAAGGAATAGCCCATGCCAGCACATACACACGTAAAACCAATTTACAGTATAACCCAACCCAGGAGTTTTTTTTCCCTTTTTTTTCTCATCAAGGAGAAGTTGCAGTCAAAAATAACGCTCTATGCCCTTCTAGCATGTTAAGTGGTCTTGTGATGTCTGGGAGATGCTGGGGTGTGCTCATACTGCCACCTACTGGATTACTCATCATATTACATTTTTAGTAGGGATTGGGGATGGAGGAAGGGAGAGAGACAACAGGGCTTAACTTTTTTAGACAAAGGTCAAAAATTGGATATAAAGAGCAACACCACTAAAACAAATGGATAATCATTTCAAACTACCTAGGACATACTGTTGCAGACCTCAGAGCTACTATACTTAAGGCCAAAGCAGTCATGCCATTAACAGTGTGAGTACTTTCCTACTAGGTTAAATCACCATCCAGTTCCATCTTTAATTTTTTTTTCGCTATTTGATTTGGGAAACAGCATATTTCTTGTATGTACTTTGCCAGTACCATCGAGATGGGAAAACCGAATGTTGCGCTTTGTTTCCTCATTCACCGTTTCATCAATAGAACATGATATAGGGGGCTGCATAGAAGGTGTATCCCACTATGGCTGAGTGTGCATTTGAATCTTGGGGCTATGGGCCTTTGGGAAGTGGGGAGGGACAATCGCGGAGTTTTCAGCATCAGTGATCGTCCCTCAGGGGCCACACGTCCAGCGAGTTATCCCGGTATTAGAGGAGGGCTGTTGCAGGAGCCCTTACTGTTTAGGAACTGTCTCGGTATGAGTGCTGTGCTCCCAAAATGACAGTGGGACGTGGGGCCAGACTGGGGGTGTTTTCCTTGTTTTTGATTTAGTAACTTGCTTTGCGCATGTGCGAAAGAGCGCAAGATACCATGTCAGCTGTCGCTGCCATCCACTTTCATCCTGCCATCTTCCCACGAGCCCGTCCCACATCTGGGCGCGTGTGCCCCAAACAGCATCCAAGGACGCTGCCTATGCGGTATTGAGGGGAAAGGAAGAAGAGGCGGCCGTGTGTATGGTGAGATTGCAAAGGACAAGCAAGCTATGGATGTCATCCAGACAGCCTTAGTTGCCATCCCTTTGGCTGCGGCTTTGTACGTAGCTGAGTATCGGGAGTTTCGGGCCATGGTCGCTGCACCATGACGGCGACTACAGGTAATACATTGGTTCCGCCGCCGCCACCACCTTCTAACCAACGTCGTGGACTCTGGGAGAGCCAAGGTTGTCCAACTACACTGAGTAACTGCATCACAGATGTCGCTTCTGCCACTACCGGGTTCGATCCACAAGCAAGGACTGGTGGGAGAACTTTGTGCTGAAAGAGTGGGACGATGAGCAATGGATTGAGAACTTCCGCATGGGCATGTGCTGTCTCTTCTGCAGATCATGGACACATTTGGGGCCCTAGGGTTTCCTCACTGTGTGGGTGCAGTTGACGGCACACATATTTGTACAATTTGTCTGATCCGTCAAGACCCGGACATCATCAACAGGAAGTCTTTATACTCCATGGTCCTGCAGGGAACCGCCAACCATAGAGGCAGGTTCATCAATGTGGAAATAGGATGGAGTGGGAAGAACCAAGATGCCTACATTTGTGCTAACTAAGTCCTCTATGAGGAAATGGATACAGCTGCCTTCGTCCCTGCCAATCCCACCATCAGGTTGTGGAGGAGCAGCAAGTCCCAGCCCTCATTGCGGCTGATGTGGCGTATCCTCTGCATGCATGGCTCATGAAGCCCTACAGCAAGCCCACTTCAATAAGTGTCTCAACAGAGCCCACAATGCTGTGGAGAAGGCATTCGGGCGACTCAAGGGGAGGTGGCGGTTCATAGCACGATGGCTGGGAGTTATGGGAAACCAAGGGGCATGCACTGACCGACAACCTCCAAGATGCCTACTATGGGGTGTTGCTGCAGCAGAAATGACAAATACCATTTCTACCATTACAGTGCGCTCCTTGGAACGGAGGGTCAACTGGTTGGAGTGGGACTTTAGGGGCCCCACGAGAGATCCCGACAACAGGAGCAGCGCCAGCCCCGTGACCCCTAAAAGTTTTGTTGTTTGAAAAGTTTTGTTTGACAAGTAAAATTTTTATGTTTTAAAATACAAAAATTTGTTCACACATTTCACAGTAGTTTATAGTAATTTCTACATTACTTAAGCGTGGGCCCTGGTGGGGGAATCAAGTATGCGCCTCGGAGGAGACCCCAGCCCCCTCCCTGTTCTCTAAATGGAGTAGGGGGTAGATTTGGCCCCTCTATATTATGAGGAATACGGTTGAGGCTTTGTTCTCCCACTTTGGCATCTCCTGGCGTGCCTGCTGGCAGGGGGGCTTGCATGGTTCCCCATATCCTGTTGTCATAGATTGCTGAGGGTCCAGCCCCCTGCCCATTCCGCCCCGCTCCTTCTCCCCCAGCAGGAGGAAGTGCCCTCAAACCCAAATCTCCCGCAGCGGGAGACCCAGGCCTCTGAGGAGTGAAGACCACGATTATTGCTACCAGCAGCCCCTGCAGTGAGGTGGCCATGGTATCAACAGAGCAGACCATTGCAACCAAACTTCAACAGCAATCGAGAATACTTCAGTGCCATTGTCTAACTAACACACAAAGAGATCTGTTCGCAACAGCACCTAAAAAGTCATCAGAAGATTCCACTTGCATCAAGGAACTCAACAAGAACATGCACATGTCTCACGCATAGGGATGCTGCGGGCACTTGACTGCAATTCTGGGGGTATTGAAACATTGCCTGTACCCATGTTTTACTGTGCCTTATCAGCGGGGGTCAGAACATGATCGATTCAGCCAATTTTGGCATTCAGTCCTGGTCATTCACATGTGGTGCTATTTCCATTATGTCTGGAAGAGTGAAATGACATTACCCAGAAGGCTGAAGGTTTTAAATTGTTTTAAAAGTAGACTTAAGATGCTTGCGAATGCAGATTTTGCTAATTTTATATCAATTAGTGACGTGCCTAAATTTTCTTTCCCCTTTTTCTTTTCATCGTTCCGATTCAAATTGATAGAAATTTCAAAAAGAAATTTCAGAGAAATTGTCATGGGTCAAGTCCAGAGTTCTTGTGCTTACTTTTTACGTAAGAAGTGGCCGAAAATTGTGCATGAGTAGCCTGTCTGCATTTACAGTCATCCATCTGTATTGTACCTATCATCATGTATCCACAACTTGCACCATCGTCACAGATCCAGCCCAATTCAAAGTGCTGGTACCAACGTTCAAAGCCCTGAACGGCTTTGGGCCAGGGCTTTCTGAAGGACTGTCTCCTCCCATTTACACCTGCCCAGACCCAAAGATCAGCTTCAGTGGTCCTTCTCTGGTAGCCCCTGCCGAAGGAAGTGTGGTGGTGGGTGTCTACGAAGAAGCTGTGGCACCCAGCTGTGGAACGAGTTTCCCTGAAAAGTTTGTCTGGCACCTGTATTGTGAAAACTTTTTTATTGTCCCAAGCATTTTACTTTTGCAGTTTGTGTTTTATCTGGTATTGTGTTTTAAATTTTTGCACTGCCACTAGCTCTTGGTTGGTTCTTTTTAATGTCATGTCGCAGTTTTGAACTTATATTGCAGTTTATCTGTACGTTACTGTTTGGTATTTTATGGTTGTTAATAGTTGAATGTCGTAATCTTACAGTCAATACACAGAATCATAGAATAGCAGAGTTGGAAGGGGCCTAAAAGGCCATCGAGTCCAACCCCCTGCTCAATGCAGGAATCCACCCTAAAGCATTGAGCAGGGGGTTGTTGCCAAGATGAGGTGTCCTTGGCCTTTGCTTCGTCTTGTTCTTGCCGAACCCTGCCAGCGGGGTGGTGGTGAGAGAGAGGATTCCAATGATGCTGTATCCACGGCAACACAGCAACGTCATAAACTGACAACAGCAAAGGCGGGCTGCAACCTGAGCCAAAGACTGGGAAGGTAGCAGTTAACAAGCAAAAGGGAGGAACATCAGCTAGCCAAACAGAAAAGTGCTGCTCCCCCCTCACCCCACCGGCACACTCTGGGCAGTGAGTAATGGAAGCCTCTTTTGTAGAAGCGGTGGCCGCATCTTTGGTGAGGGAGTTTCTCAGCAAGAAGGTAAGGGGCTCCTGTTTGTTTCCATCACCCCATGCTTGTCTGCCAGGCCTTAAATACTGCACTTTGCTTATCCGGTAGCCTGTAAAAATCATTCCCCTCCTGTTTTCCGTCATAGCTATAAGCAGAGGATTAATGCTTCTCCGCCTTCCCTTGCTTTGAGCCAGGCTGCAAGGAACGACAGGACTACGATTCCCATGGTGCATTTCCCCCCCACGTTGAAAACGGAAGCAGATTCCCATTCACACTCCCAAGCATCCTGCCTACGGGTCACCACAAAGCTTTTGCTGTGATTTTAAGATGCCCCGTGCACATGCGACTATTCTAAATATCAGACTATATTGCAGGGTGTTAGGGTTGAGTTCAATACTGTGTTTCTTCAGTGGTCTCTCACTTAAACAGTAGGAATGTTAATATCAAGAAGTCGTTTTAGGTTACACACAGAAGTACTGGGGGAAGATGGGAGGGGATGGCCCTCGATTTTCCCTTGGAGAGCTATCAATACTCCCAAATAACTGCAACTTCATAGACCACGTTTTAAGATGGAAAAAAGTTTTAGCAGCAGCTTTGGGAAACAGTCTCACCTGATCAATGCTACCAAGGCCACTAAATGGCCACCATTCCGGTGAGAAAGCTGACAAGACTACAAAATAGTTCAAATACGAAATCGTTTAATAATAATAATAATTTATTTCTTACCCGCCTCTCCGATTGGATCAAGGCGGGGAACAACAGCAATCATAAAATACTGATTAAAAAACATAGCATACTACTGTTAAAAACTTCCAAAAAAGTATCTTAACTAACAAGTATCCTACTAACAAATCAAGCAGAAATAGAACCATCTGAACGTTATCAACCAATGGTTGTAACAGAAATACAACCATCCAAATATTCCTGCACTGAAGAACAGCTCAAGCACAATGGGTTGTGTCGATTTGGGGGGTAGGGGCACAAATGAACAGAAAAGTCCAGCTGCCAGAAAAGAAAAGAAAGGAAGTCCGGCTGTCTTGGTCTAGTTGTATTATCTGTGTGGTTTGTATTAGGTTAATGCTAAATTTGGTTTGTTCATTTTGTGGTTTTGCAGTACTGGGTCATGATTCCAAACCAGCAGAATATGGCAGCTGGATGCGGAGTTAAAGCAGGAGGGAACTTTATTTAATTTTATTTGTATGTTCAATTCCAAACATCTACAGTTAAAAGATAGCAGGGTAATGGGGAGGGGGGGAATCATCCCCTCTGCTGCCATGGAGTCTGGAGAATTGGAGCATGCCTAGATAGACCAAGGCGGGCACAGAGGAGAGGCAGCAGGCAGCTATGCCCCTGAAGCACTGCGAGCAAGCATGCCATAGGCTTGTAGGGTTGACCCACCTAGCCAGCCCCTCTTCATCTTCTTAGCACCAGAAGGGGAGAGAGGCAGGCAGTAAGGGGCTGGTACGTTGCACGAGTAAGCCATAGATCTCTGGGAATCTCCCAGAAGATTGCACTACACCACAATGGCGGCACCCAGGCAGAGAGGTGGAGGAGGCAGGCAGGCGCTACACAATGCACAAGCGGCTAACCCACAACGCGGGAACCCAGGGAGGCGGGTAGGCAGCTCTGCGGGCACAAATAAGCGACCCAAGGATTGTTTTCAGGCCATTCAAACCCAGAAACACAAAACGGCCCTGTGAGCGGGAACAGCACAGAGAGATGCCTTTTGCATCCCATAAAATAACAGGCTAGCAGGACAACAGTAAAGCTTTGTGTTCTTTGCTTTGGAGTTGATTGGCTGCACTATAAACACAGCCATTATTAAATAACCTTAATAGTAATAGTAATAATCACAACAAGAAGAATTAGAACAAAAAGCCTGCCTGACTTCATTTCCAGTATTGGAAAGTGGACATGCCCAGTGCCCACTGTCCTTGAGGACATGTCAGAACCCTCAAAAGAGGAAACAGTGAACGCTGAGGTCTACCTCCTTGTCTTTGGGTGCTCCTGTCTAGGTTCCTGGCTTTGAGATGCATCAACACGTGCAACTTATCGACTGCACTTTTACTGTCGGCCTGTCCTGTTCTCCCACCTCACTGGGAGGTAGACTACAGTGGCACAGTAGGACCTGACTATTGTGCAAACAGAGAACTTATTGTCACCACTAACCGACCGGGACCCCAGACCAGCTGTTTTGCATTGGCTGCAGAAGAAAACATTGGGTACAAGACAGGTCTAAAGCATGAGAACAGGAGTACTTTAAGGGTATTTACAAGGGTGTGACAAAGCATTACCTGCCTAAAGATGGTGAAGAGGGTTCCAGCCAAAAGGAAAGTTGTGTGTTTTTTTTAAATAGATTGGGCATTTGCTTTATGGGAACTGAGCAGATTCCACCCTTATACAATTTGTATTACATGCCATCCCTGACTTTGTCTATTGCTAAGTTCTTAATAAACACATACATGTAACACATAGCATGTCTCTTATTTTTCCACTTTTTCGAACTGCGCATTATCAGATTTCCAACTGCACTCCCCCCCCCCAATTTCGCATTTTATGTCCAATTGCACACTAAAAAAAAACCTGATTGGAGGACCTTAATGGACAGAAAATGTTCAGGACGCATGAGGTTTTTGTATGCTAGTCTGCAGTTAAGAGAATGTGCCATACATTATTTTTTTAAAATACCTAACGAGCAAGTCTTTCGATATGTTTAATGCATGTTCGAACAGAACAAAGGCCAACAACTCCCAGCATGCCCTAGCTAGCCATGTTCGTTTTCTGTCAACGTGCACAGGGTTGCACCCTCAAAGCATAGAAACCATGACATTGGAGACTCGCACACAAGCCTTGAACACTTTTGAAAAATTGCCTACACTGACAATGGATAATCTTGAAAGTATGCTTCCCTCTAGTGAGGACTTTAAAAGGAAATAGATCGCAACTTTGGATTTACGTTCACTGAATAAATTTTGTCTGGTTACACTTGACACAGAAAATAACTGCAAGCTTTAATCGGGACTTTTACTTAACATTATCAGGCTTTCTAGAAAGCTTGGGGTTACACAATTACCTACTAGCTTTTTAGAAATTAATGTCCTATTATCTTCAATCGCTGTGCCTAGCTGCTTAATTATATACAACTTCAGGTTAACATTTTACAGAAAGGGAGCCTTGGTTGTGGGTTATCACTCATGTGGACTTTGACCAAAGGTCTTTGTGGCCTTGCAAATTCTATTGGTAGAATATAGTACATGCCAACAACTTTACTAGAAAAATTTAAGATATTTATAGCTGAGGTGTCTTGAGTTGTTTAGACAATATATTTCTAAACTGCCTTTATGAAACTAACCGAAGGTGTACATTTTTTAAAAAAGACTAGAACAAGAATCAGATGCAAACCTAATAAACACAACATTATGTTACTGGCATCTTCTCCTTCCTGCACAGGGTTTGAAAAAAACAAGCAATGTGATGGACGAAGAGTTCCCACGTACAGCTCTTAGCATCAACAACAGAAATGAGCTTCGTAATATTTTACACCTACAGTCTATGTACAAACAAAACAAGGTAAGCGTGTAGCTCTTGAACAAGACTTCCAAATTGATTTGGAAGCAGAAAGCTTGATAGTATGCATATTTTTCATTACTTCCTATATGCCCTTATTACATATTTAGGAGAACACAAGCATCTATCTGATGAAGTAGAACAGCTACAAGTTTCTTAAAATGCTTGATCAGTAGATGTCATGTAGTGCAGGATGGCAACATACCCACCAACAACAGTGGGTAATTAAAATAAAGTGGCATGGAATACAACTTAGCTTCACCATAGCAGTTTTGGAGTCTTAAGTAGCAGATGTGGAGTTCCCCGCTTACTGGGGAAAAGTGGTTTGTCTGGGCACACAACCTAGCAGCCAAGGGAGAAAAGGCTGGCAAGAAGCAGCTGCTCTATGTCAGCACCTTCCCAAAGCAAGGCCTGCTGAGCCAAGTGGCACTCTAATGGGTGGAGTGATCCTTCTCCTTTGTTCTCAACTCCAGTTCAACCCAAGGTCCCTAAAAGCAGGGCTCTTATATGGCTACAACATATCAGTCATTGACTTCCCCAACCACCCAAGGTAGCAATACATCTTGCAGTGGCATAAGCCATCACCAGTTAATGGTCCTGGGATGGAATTTTAGCTGCACACCGGAACGGGGTTTCTTGCCTTGCCCATTGCAAGATCAATTCCGTTGTAAATAAGTTGATCTGGACTAACATCCACAAAGAATTTACTAACATTTATGTTAAGTGTTAATCCATTGGTGAGGGGGAACAGAACTAGGCTCCCCACTCCTTCACCCATGAGGATTCCCATAAGGGATCCCAGGGATGTGTTACCAAGACCAGATCAGCATGGGGGCTTCATGTTGGCCAAGTCTGGGGTAGTGGAAAAGAGTTCACATTAGCAGTCTGCACCATGATGAGCACATCTACTATCAGTGCTCCAGGAAATGGGGAAATCGGACAGCACACAGGCTGGCTGATGACAGGATCCAGCCCATATGCTGCCACTAAGCCTTCTCAAGTGAAAGTCAATAAACTTGTGGAGAAGTTATTATCATAGCTAAATCTGTGTATGTCATTTGTCCCCTTCTCTTTACCACCCAAACCCAACTAAGCACTGCCTGTTCAACCAGAAATTCAGTTACGCTCCATACCCTGGGTTGGCTCCACAGAGATGCAAGGTCTCACAAGAAGGATCAGACTGATGGGAGGAAAGATATGGGTTTGGTTAGGTACTGAGGAATGTGTGGGTGGGAAGGAGAGCCTGCCCACATCAAAGGGTAGTTCCACCTAAACTGGAACCTAACAGACCCCATTGCCTCTGGTCATTAACATCATAGCGCTGACTTGAACATCTCCAAGGCTTTTGGGGGGAAGAGCGTCTGGATTGGAAGACATTCCCAATAAGCCTTTCCAAACTTTAATGCTAGGCAGAAGCATGCATGGCGTGAAACCTGGCAAGAATATTCATGTTCAGCACGCTTAACAAACAAGTTTTACAGAGGGGGGGGGAACCATGGCATGGCTTTGCAACATCCACTTCAACTCCCTAAATTTAGGCAGAATGTCAACTATCACACACACAAACACACACACACGAGTTTGTGTAACCACATCAGGATAGGAGAAGGTGCTATTTAGGCTATTATTTCTAGCGAATTCACCGCCTATAGTGCACAAAAATATTTCTGGAAGTCAATACAGGTGTTGAACATTAAAGTATTTAAAAACAAACCCAATATGTTCTGAAATTAACATGGATGGATACAATAAAGGGTTGATTTGAATCAAAGAATGGCAAAGGGAATGATAAATGAAGGGAAACCTGGACACACTTATATGGGATTAAGCTCCACTAAACACAATGGGGCTTACTTCTGAGTAAACTTGAATAGGGTTGTACTATTAGCCTGAGAGATGGCCTACATATGCACACTCCAAGATTAGTGTTTCTTTATATATAGGGAAACATATCTGCCCCCCCCCCCCATGAGGCGTATCAGAGAGTTTCAAGCTACTGGACGGTATAGAAATCCAATAAATAAATATGTATTTCCCTGGCAGATTGTAGGTAACTTTTTGCCAATTCCCCACCCCCTTCACAACTGAACTATGGAATTCAACAGGGGCAACATCTTGTCCCCAATGTTGTTCAACATCTATATGTAACCTTTGGGTGCGGGGATTTGGAACACGGCTCTATCGCCACAACTGGATTTGCAGGAAAGGAAACAGAGACTTTGTGGGTAGAAGAGATTGACAGCATCGTTAAGAATCTGAGGAATGGGAAAACTCTAGGACCTTCGGATTGTATGCCCACTAAGCTTTTTTGTCTTAATTGTAAGGCTTTTTAATCGGTGTCTTTGTATGATAATCATGTTGGTTATCGCTAAACTTGACAAAAAAAAAACACACGTAGCACTGTGGAAAGTATAGGGCACACTCCTATGGGAAATAGCCGTAAGTCTCAGAGCTCCACACTCTCTCTGACCGGAACATTGTCTCTAGACTATGAGTACTAGGCATGTGCTCCGCTCCGATGAGAAGCGCAGAAGCAGGAGCGAACTGGCCTGCTCCACCTTGCCAGAGGTGGAGTAGAAGCGGACCGCGGACCCCTAGAAGCAGAGCAAAGAGAAGCGGCCATTTTTCAGAGCTCCTCTTTCAGGCGGACCGCTCCGGTCGCCATCTTGAAATATTACGCCCATAGGATTGCATTGCGGAAAACAATCGGGGATAACTACTGCGTTGTTTTTGAAGCTATCGTTCTGAAAATTCTTGTGCTCAGAGAGTCGTGGATGGGGGTCATTTTGAGACTACTCTCAGCTCTCTGCATGGTGCGGGTCGCGTGCTAGAATTTTTTAAAAATCGGGTAAACAAACGGACAGTGCGGGTCAAACGGCGGTTTTCGCCCATAGGATTGCATTGCGGAAAACAATCGCGGAGAACTACTGGGTTGTTTTTGAAGCTATCGTTCTGAAAATTCTTGTGCTCAGAGGGTCGTGGATGGGGGTCATTTTGAGACTACTCTCACCTCTCTGCGTGGTGCGGGTCGCGTGCTAGAACTCTTTAAAAAATCAGCGGGAAAAATACCTTTTTTCAAAGGGCTGAGGGGCAGAGTCAGCTCCCGGTCATGATCACATGATCCCAAAGTTGGAGGAGGGCATAGGCAAAACGGGTAACTTGGGATTCTGGGAAACTTCTCTTTCTTAATCTGAACGGACTTTTCCCAGAGTTTTTTAAAACAGTAGCCCCAACAAATGCACAAAAACAACCTGAAATCATATACTAAGCCAATAATAAGAGATAGAAAAACAGCACTGCTACCTACTCTAACTTTGGGGAACAACTGAAAAGATGTGGTGCAAAGGGATGAGCTCCCCTAGGGCATCTCATTGTGGAGGTGCCCCCACTCTCTCCTGTACTTGGAAGGCCATCAGAGTCCTCCAAAGAGAGTAACCCGGTGGAGCAATGCCTATCATGAGTCGAAGTGAGCGTTCTACTTCTCTTAGTGGTGGAGCAATGCCTATCATGAGTCGAAGTGAGCGTTCTACTTCTCTTAGTGGTGGAGCAATGCCTACCATGAGTCGAAGTGAGCGTTCTGCTTCTCTTAGTGGTGGAGCAATGCCTATCATGAGTCGAAGTGAGCGTTCTGCTTCTCTTAGTGGTGGAGCAATGCCTATCATGAGTCGAAGTGAGCGTTTACTCCTGAGAGCTGTTGTGGTGAAGCAATGGCTTCCATGAGCTGAAGTGAGTGTTTACTTCTGAGCGGTGGAGCAATGCGTATCATGAGTCGAAGTGAGCGTTCTGCTTCTCTTAGTGGTGGAGCAATGCCTATCATGAGTCGAAGTGAGCGTTCTGCTTCTCTTAGTGGTGGAGCAATGCCTATCATGAGTCGAAGTGAGCGTTCTGCTTCTCTTAGTGGTGGAGCAATGCCTATCATGAGTCGAAGTGAGTGTTCTGCTTCTCTTAGTGGTGGAGCAATGCCTATCATGAGTCGAAGTGAGCGTTTACTCCTCAGAGCTGTTGTGGTGAAGCAATGGATTAAATGAGCTTAAGTGAGTGTTTACTTCTGAGCAGTGGAGTAATGCCTATCATGAGTCAAAGTGAGCATTCTGCTTCTCTTAGTGGTGGAGCAATGCCTATCATGAGTCGAAGTGAGCGTTCTGCTTCTCTTAGTGGTGGAGCAATGTCTATCATGAGTCGAAGTGAGTGTTTACTCCTCAGAGCTGTTGTGGTGAAGCAATGGCTTTCATGAGCTGAAGTGGGTGTTTACTTCTTAGTGGTGGAGCAATGCCTATCATGAGTCAAAGTGAGCGTTCTACTTCTCTTAGTGGTGGAGCAATGCCTATCATGAGTCGAAGTGAGCGTTCTGCTTCTCTTAGTGGTGGAGCAATGCCTATCATGAATCGAAGTGAGCGTTCTGCTTCTCTTAGTGGTGGAGCAATGCCTATCATGAGTCGAAGTGAGCGTTCTGCTTCTCTTAGTAGTGGAGCAATGCCTATCATGAGTCGAAGTGAGCGTTCTACTTCTCTTAGAGGTGGAGCAATGCCTATCATGAGTTGAAGTGAGCGTTCTACTTCTCTTAGTGGTGGAGCAATGCCTATCATGAGTCGAAGTGAGCGTTCTACTTCTCTTAGTGGTGGAGCAATGCCTATCATGAGTCGAAGTGAGCGTTCTGCTTCTCTTAGTGGTGGAGCAATGCCTATCATGAGTCAAAGTGAGCGTTCTGCTTCTCTTAGTGGTGGAGCAATGCCTATCATGAGTCAAAGTGAGTGTTTACTCCTCAGAGCTGTTGTGGTGAAGCAATGGCTTTCATGAGCTGAAGTGGGTGTTTACTTCTTAGTGGTGGAGCAATGCCTATCATGAGTCGAAGTGAGCGTTCTGCTTCTCTTAGTGGTGGAGCAATGCCTATCATGAGTCGAAGTGAGCGTTCTGCTTCTCTTAGTGGTGGAGCAATGCCTATCATGAGTCAAAGTGAGCGTTTTACTTCTCTTAGTGGTGGAGCAATGCCTATCATGAGTCGAAGTGAGTGTTTACTCCTCAGAGCTGTTGTGGTGAAGCAATGGCTTTCATGAGCTGAAGTGAGTGTTTACTTCTCAGTGGTGGAGCAATGCCTATCATGAGTCGAAGTGAGCGTTCTGCTTCTCTTAGTGGTGGAGCAATGCCTACCATGAGTCGAAGTGAACGTTCTGCTTCTCTTAGTGGTGGAGCAATGCCTATCATGAGTCGAAGTGAGCGTTCTGCTTCTCTTAGTGGTGGAGCAATGCCTATCATGAGTCGAAGTGAGCATTCTGCTTCTCTTAGTGGTGGAGCAATGCCTATCATGAGTCGAAGTGAGTGTTTACTCCTCAGAGCTGTTGTGGTGAAGCAATGGCTTTCATGAGCTGAAGTGGGTGTTTACTTCTTAGTGGTGGAGCAATGCCTATCATGAGTCGAAGTGAGCGTTCTACTTCTCTTAGTGGTGGAGCAATGCCTATCATGAGTTGAAGTGAGCGTTCTACTCCTCTTAGTGGTGGAGCAATGCCTATCATGAGTCAAAGTGAGCGTTCTACTTCTCTTAGTGGTGGAGCAATGCCTATCATGAGTTGAAGTGAGCGTTTACTCCTCAGAGCTGTTGTGGTGAAGCAATGGCTTTCATGAGCTGAAGTGAGTGTTTACTTCTTAGCGGTGAAGCAATGCCTATCATGAGTCGAAGTGAGCGTTCTACTTCTCTTAGTGGTGGAGCAATGCCTATCATGAGTCGAAGTGAGCGTTCTACTTCTCTTAGTGGTGGAGCAATGCCAATCATGAGTCGAAGTGAGCGTTCTACTTCTCTTAGAGGTGGAGCAATGCCTATCATGAGTCGAAGTGAGTGTTTACTCCTCAGAGCTGTTGTGGTGAAGCAATGGCTTTCATGAGCTGAAGTGAGTGTTTACTTCTTAGCGGTGGAGCAATGCCTATCATGAGTCGAAGTGAGCGTTCTACTTCTCTTAGTGGTGGAGCAATGGCTATCATGAGTAGAAGTGAGTGTTTACTCCTCAGAGCTGTTGTGGTGAAGCAATGGCTTTCATGAGCTGAAGTGGGTGTTTACTTCTTAGTGGTGGAGCAATGCCTATCATGAGTCAAAGTGAGCGTTCTACTTCTCTTAGTGGTGGAGCAATGCCTATCATGAGTCGAAGTGAGCGTTCTGCTTCTCTTAGTGGTGGAGCAATGCCTATCATGAGTCGAAGTGAGCGTTCTGCTTCTCTTAGTGGTGGAGCAATGCCTATCATGAGTCGAAGTGAGCGTTCTGCTTCTCTTAGTGGTGGAGCAATGCCTATCATGAGTCGAAATGAGCGTTTACTCCTCAGAGCTGTTGTGGTGAAGCAATGCCTTTCATGAGGTGAAGTGAGTGTTTACTTCTTAGTGGTGGAGCAATGCCTATCATGAGTCGATGTGATCATTCTACTTCTCTTAGTGGTGGAGCAATGCCTATCATGAGTCGAAGGGAGCGTTCTGCTTCTCTTAGTGGTGGAGCAATGCCTATCATGAGTCGAAGTGAGCGTTCTGCTTCTCTTAGTGGTGGAGCAATGCCTATCATGAGTCGAAGTGAGCGTTTACTCCTTAGAGCTGTTGTGGTGAAGCAATGCCTTTCATGAGCTGAAGTGAGTGTTTTCTTCTTAGTGGTGGAGCAATGCCTATCATGAGTTGATGTGATCATTCTACTTCTCTTAGTGGTGGAGCAATGCCTATCATGAGTCGAAGTGAGCGTTCTACTTCTCTTAGTGGTGGAGCAATGCCTATCATGAGTTGAAGTGAGCGTTCTACTTCTCTTAGTGGTGGAACAATGCCTATTATGAGTCGAAGTGAGCGTTCTACTTCTCTTAGAGGTGGAGCAATGCCTATCATGAGTAGAAGTGAGCGTTCTACTTCTCATAGTGGTGGAGCAATGCCTATCATGAGTCGAAGTGAGTGTTTACTCCTCAGAGCTGTTGTGGTGAAGCAATGGCTTTCATGAGCTGAAGTCTTCTCAGTGGTGGAGCAATGCCTATCATGAGTCGAAGTGAGCGTTCTGCTTCTCTTAGTGGTGGAGCAATGCCTATCATGAGTTGAAGTGAGCGTTCTACTTCTCTTAGTGGTGGAGCAATGCTTATCATGAGTCGAAGTGAGCGTTCTGCTTCTCTTAGTGGTGGAGCAATGCCTATTATGAGTCGAAGTGAGCGTTCTACTTCTCTTAGAGGTGGAGCAATGCCTATCATGAGTCGAAGTGAGCGTTCTGCTTCTCTTAGTGGTGGAGCAATGCCTATCATGAGTTGAAGTGAGTGTTTACTCCTCAGAGCTGTTGTGGTGAAGCAATGGCTTTCATGAGCTGAAGTGGGTGTTTACTTCTTAGTGGTGGAGCAATGCCTATCATGAGTCAAAGTGAGCGTTCTACTTCTCTTAGTGGTGGAGCAATGCCTATCATGAGTCAAAGTGAGCGTTCTCTTAGTGGTGGAGCAATGCCTATCATGAGTTGAAGTGAGCGTTCTACTTCTCTTAGTGGTGGAGCAATGCTTATCATGAGTCGAAGTGAGCATTCTGCTTCTCTTAGTGGTGGAGCAATGCCTACCATGAGTCGAAGTGAGCGTTCTACTTCTCTTAGTGGTGGAGCAATGCCTATCATGAGTCGAAGTGAGTGTTTACTCCTCAGAACTGTTGTGGTGAAGCAATGGCTTTCATGAGCTGAAGTGGGTGTTTACTTCTTAGTGGTGGAGCAATGCCTATCATGAGTCAAAGTGAGCGTTCTACTTCTCTTAGTGGTGGAGCAATGCCTATCATGAGTCAAAGTGAGCGTTCTCTTAGTGGTGGAGAAATGCCTATCATGAGTCGAAGTCAGCGTTCTGCTTCTCTTAGTGGTGGAGCAATGCCTATCATGAGTCGAAGTGAGCGTTCTGCTTCTCTTAGTAGTGGAGCAATGCCTATCATGAGTCGAAGTGAGCGTTCTACTTCTCTTAGAGGTGGAGCAATGCCTATCATGAGTTGAAGTGAGCGTTCTACTTCTCTTAGTGGTGGAGCAATGCCTATCATGAGTCGAAGTGAGCGTTCTACTTCTCTTAGTGGTGGAGCAATGCCTATCATGAGTCGAAGTGAGCGTTCTGCTTCTCTTAGTGGTGGAGCAATGCCTATCATGAGTCAAAGTGAGCGTTCTGCTTCTCTTAGTGGTGGAGCAATGCCTATCATGAGTCAAAGTGAGTGTTTACTCCTCAGAGCTGTTGTGGTGAAGCAATGGCTTTCATGAGCTGAAGTGGGTGTTTACTTCTTAGTGGTGGAGCAATGCCTATCATGAGTCGAAGTGAGCGTTCTGCTTCTCTTAGTGGTGGAGCAATGCCTATCATGAGTCGAAGTGAGCGTTCTGCTTCTCTTAGTGGTGGAGCAATGCCTATCATGAGTCAAAGTGAGCGTTTTACTTCTCTTAGTGGTGGAGCAATGCCTATCATGAGTCGAAGTGAGTGTTTACTCCTCAGAGCTGTTGTGGTGAAGCAATGGCTTTCATGAGCTGAAGTGAGTGTTTACTTCTCAGTGGTGGAGCAATGCCTATCATGAGTCGAAGTGAGCGTTCTGCTTCTCTTAGTGGTGGAGCAATGCCTACCATGAGTCGAAGTGAACGTTCTGCTTCTCTTAGTGGTGGAGCAATGCCTATCATGAGTCGAAGTGAGCGTTCTGCTTCTCTTAGTGGTGGAGCAATGCCTATCATGAGTCGAAGTGAGCATTCTGCTTCTCTTAGTGGTGGAGCAATGCCTATCATGAGTCGAAGTGAGTGTTTACTCCTCAGAGCTGTTGTGGTGAAGCAATGGCTTTCATGAGCTGAAGTGGGTGTTTACTTCTTAGTGGTGGAGCAATGCCTATCATGAGTCGAAGTGAGCGTTCTACTTCTCTTAGTGGTGGAGCAATGCCTATCATGAGTTGAAGTGAGCGTTCTACTCCTCTTAGTGGTGGAGCAATGCCTATAATGAGTCAAAGTGAGCGTTCTACTTCTCTTAGTGGTGGAGCAATGCCTATCATGAGTTGAAGTTAGCATTTACTCCTCAGAGCTGTTGTGGTGAAGCAATGGCTTTCATGAGCTGAAGTGAGTGTTTACTTCTTAGCGGTGAAGCAATGCCTATCATGAGTCGAAGTGAGCGTTCTACTTCTCTTAGTGGTGGAACAATGCCTATCATGAGTCGAAGTGAGCGTTCTACTTCTCTTAGTGGTGGAGCAATGCCAATCATGAGTCGAAGTGAGCGTTCTACTTCTCTTAGAGGTGGAGCAATGCCTATCATGAGTCGAAGTGAGTGTTTACTCCTCAGAGCTGTTGTGGTGAAGCAATGGCTTTCATGAGCTGAAGTGAGTGTTTACTTCTTAGCGGTGGAGCAATGCCTATCATGAGTCGAAGTGAGCGTTCTACTTCTCTTAGTGGTGGAGCAATGGCTATCATGAGTAGAAGTGAGTGTTTACTCCTCAGAGCTGTTGTGGTGAAGCAATGGCTTTCATGAGCTGAAGTGGGTGTTTACTTCTTAGTGGTGGAGCAATGCCTATCATGAGTCAAAGTGAGCGTTCTACTTCTCTTAGTGGTGGAGCAATGCCTATCATGAGTCGAAGTGAGCGTTCTGCTTCTCTTAGTGGTGGAGCAATGCCTATCATGAGTCGAAGTGAGCGTTCTGCTTCTCTTAGTGGTGGAGCAATGCCTATCATGAGTCGAAGTGAGCGTTCTGCTTCTCTTAGTGGTGGAGCAATGCCTATCATGAGTCGAAATGAGCGTTTACTCCTCAGAGCTGTTGTGGTGAAGCAATGCCTTTCATGAGGTGAAGTGAGTGTTTACTTCTTAGTGGTGGAGCAATGCCTATCATGAGTCGATGTGATCATTCTACTTCTCTTAGTGGTGGAGCAATGCCTATCATGAGTCGAAGGGAGCGTTCTGCTTCTCTTAGTGGTGGAGCAATGCCTATCATGAGTCGAAGTGAGCGTTCTGCTTCTCTTAGTGGTGGAGCAATGCCTATCATGAGTCGAAGTGAGCGTTTACTCCTTAGAGCTGTTGTGGTGAAGCAATGCCTTTCATGAGCTGAAGTGAGTGTTTTCTTCTTAGTGGTGGAGCAATGCCTATCATGAGTTGATGTGATCATTCTACTTCTCTTAGTGGTGGAGCAATGCCTATCATGAGTCGAAGTGAGCGTTCTACTTCTCTTAGTGGTGGAGCAATGCCTATCATGAGTTGAAGTGAGCGTTCTACTTCTCTTAGTGGTGGAGCAATGCCTATTATGAGTCGAAGTGAGCGTTCTACTTCTCTTAGAGGTGGAGCAATGCCTATCATGAGTAGAAGTGAGCGTTCTACTTCTCATAGTGGTGGAGCAATGCCTATCATGAGTCGAAGTGAGTGTTTACTCCTCAGAGCTGTTGTGGTGAAGCAATGGCTTTCATGAGCTGAAGTCTTCTCAGTGGTGGAGCAATGCCTATCATGAGTCGAAGTGAGCGTTCTGCTTCTCTTAGTGGTGGAGCAATGCCTATCATGAGTTGAAGTGAGCGTTCTACTTCTCTTAGTGGTGGAGCAATGCTTATCATGAGTCGAAGTGAGCGTTCTGCTTCTCTTAGTGGTGGAGCAATGCCTATTATGAGTCGAAGTGAGCGTTCTACTTCTCTTAGAGGTGGAGCAATGCCTATCATGAGTCGAAGTGAGCGTTCTGCTTCTCTTAGTGGTGGAGCAATGCCTATCATGAGTTGAAGTGAGTGTTTACTCCTCAGAGCTGTTGTGGTGAAGCAATGGCTTTCATGAGCTGAAGTGGGTGTTTACTTCTTAGTGGTGGAGCAATGCCTATCATGAGTCAAAGTGAGCGTTCTACTTCTCTTAGTGGTGGAGCAATGCCTATCATGAGTCAAAGTGAGCGTTCTCTTAGTGGTGGAGCAATGCCTATCATGAGTTGAAGTGAGCGTTCTACTTCTCTTAGTGGTGGAGCAATGCTTATCATGAGTCGAAGTGAGCATTCTGCTTCTCTTAGTGGTGGAGCAATGCCTACCATGAGTCGAAGTGAGCGTTCTACTTCTCTTAGTGGTGGAGCAATGCCTATCATGAGTCGAAGTGAGTGTTTACTCCTCAGAACTGTTGTGGTGAAGCAATGGCTTTCATGAGCTGAAGTGGGTGTTTACTTCTTAGTGGTGGAGCAATGCCTATCATGAGTCAAAGTGAGCGTTCTACTTCTCTTAGTGGTGGAGCAATGCCTATCATGAGTCAAAGTGAGCGTTCTCTTAATGGTGGAGAAATGCCTATCATGAGTCGAAGTCAGCGTTCTGCTTCTCTTAGTGGTGGAGCAATGCCTATCATGAGTAGAAGTGAGCGTTCTGCTTCTCTTAGTGTTGGAGCAATGCCTACCATGAGTCGAAGTGAGCGTTCTACTTCTCTTAGTGGTGGAGCAATGCCTATCATGAGTCGAAGTGAGCGTTTACTCCTTAGAGCTGTTGTGCTGAAGCAATGCCTTTCATGAGTTGATGTGATCATTCTACTTCTCTTAGTGGTGGAGCAATGCCTATCATGAGTCAAAGTGAGCGTTTTACTTCTCTTAGTGGTGGAGCAATGCCTATCATGAGTCGAAGTGAGCGTTCTGCTTCTCTTAGTTGTGGAGCAATGCCTATCATGAGTCGAAGTGAGCGTTCTGCTTCTCTTAGTGGTTTAGCAATGCCTATCATGAGTCGAAGTGAGCGTTCTACTTCTCTTAGTGGTGGAGCAATGCCTATCATGAGTTGATGTGATCATTCTACTTCTCTTAGTGGTGGAGCAATGCCTATCATGAGTCGAAGTGAGCGTTCTACTTCTCTTAGTGGTGGAGCAATGCCTATCATGAGTTGAAGTGAGTGTTTACTCCTAAGAGCTGTTGTGGTGAAGCAATGGCTTTCATGAGCTGAAGTGAGTGTTTACTTCTCAGTGGTGGAGCAATGCCTATCATGAGTCGAAGTGAGCGTTCTGCTTCTCTTAGTGGTGGAGCAATGCCTATCATGAGTCGAAGTGAGCGTTCTACTTCTCTTAGTGGTGGAGCAATTCCTATCATGAGTCGAAGTGAGCGTTCTACTCCTCTTAGTGGTGGAGCAATGCCTATCATGAGTCGAAGTGAGTGTTTACTCCTCAGAGCTGTTGTGGTGAAGCAATGCCTTTCATGAGCTGAAGTGAGTGTTTTCTTCTTAGTGGTGGAGCAATGCCTATCATGAGTCGATGTGATCATTCTACTTCTCTTAGTGGTGGAGCAATGCCTATCATGAGTCAAAGTGAGCGTTCTACTTCTCTTAGTGGTGGAGCAATGCCTATCATGAGTCGAAGTGAGCGTTCTGCTTCTCTTAGTGGTGGAGCAATGCCTATCATGAGTCGAAGTGAGCGTTCTGCTTCTCTTAGTGGTTTAGCAATGCCTATCATGAGTCGAAGTGAGCGTTCTACTTCTCTTAGTGGTGGAGCAATGCCTATCATGAGTCGAAGTGTGCGTTTACTCCTCAGAGCTGTTGTGGTGAAGCAATGCCTTTCATGAGCTGAAGTGAGTGTTTTCTTCTTAGTGGTGGAGCAATGCCTATCATGAGTTGATGTGATCATTCTACTTCTCTTAGTGGTGGAGCAATGCCTATCATGAGTTGAAGTGAGCGTTCTACTTCTCTTAGTGGTGGAGCAATGCCTATTATGAGTCGAAGTGAGCGTTCTACTTCTCTTAGAGGTGGAGCAATGCCTATCATGAGTCGAAGTGAGCGTTCTACTTCTCTTAGTGGTGGAGCAATGCCTATCATGAGTTGAATTGAGTGTTTACTCCTAAGAGCTGTTGTGGTGAAGCAATGGCTTTCATGTGCTGAAGTCTTCTCAGTGGTGGAGCAATGCCTATCATGAGTCGAAGTGAGCGTTCTGCTTCTCTTAGTGGTGGAGCAATGCCTATCATGAGTCGAAGTGAGCGTTCTGCTTCTCTTAGTGGTGGAGCAATGCCTATCATGAGTTGAAGTGAGCGTTCTACTTCTCTTAGTGGTGGAGCAATGCTTATCATGAGTCGAAGTGAGCGTTCTGCTTCTCTTAGTGGTGGAGCAATGCCTACCATGAGTCGAAGTGAGCGTTCTACTTCTCTTAGTGGTGGAGCAATGCCTATCATGAGTCGAAGTGAGTGTTTACTCCTCAGAGCTGTTGTGGTGAAGCAATGCCTTTCATGAGTTGATGTGATCATTCTACTTCTCTTAGTGGTGGAGCAATGCCTATCATGAGTCAAAGTGAGCGTTTTACTTCTCTTAGTGGTGGAGCAATGCCTATCATGAGTCGAAGTGAGCGTTCTACTTCTCTTAGTGGTGGAGCAATGGCTATCATGAGTCGAAGTGAGTGTTTACTCCTCAGAGCTGTTGTGGTGAAGCAATGCCTTTCATGAGCTGAAGTGAGTGTTTTCTTCTTAGTGGTGGAGCAATGCCTATCATGAGTCGAAGTGAGCGTTCTACTTCTCTTAGTGGTGGAGCAATGCCTATCATGAGTTGAAGTGAGCGTTCTACTTCTCTTAGTGGTGGAGCAATGCCTATTATGAGTCGAAGTGAGCGTTCTACTTCTCTTAGAGGTGGAGCAATGCCTATCATGAGTCGAAGTGAGCGTTCTACTTCTCATAGTGGTGGAGCAATGCCTATCATGAGTCGAAGTGAGTTTACTCCTCAGAGCTGTTGTGGTGAAGCAATGGCTTTCATGAGCTGAAGTCTTCTCAGTGGTGGAGCAATGCCTATCATGAGTCGAAGTGAGCGTTCTGCTTCTCTTAGTGGTGGAGCAATGCCTATCATGAGTTGAAGTGAGCGTTCTACTTCTCTTAGTGGTGGAGCAATGCTTATCATGAGTCGAAGTGAGCGTTCTGCTTCTCTTAGTGGTGGAGCAATGCCTATTATGAGTCGAAGTGAGCGTTCTACTTCTCTTAGAGGTGGAGCAATGCCTATCATGAGTCGAAGTGAGCGTTCTGCTTCTCTTAGTGGTGGAGCAATGCCTATCATGAGTTGAAGTGAGTGTTTACTCCTCAGAGCTGTTGTGGTGAAGCAATGGCTTTCATGAGCTGAAGTCTTCTCAGTGGTGGAGCAATGCCTATCATGAGTCGAAGTGAGCGTTCTGCTTCTCTTAGTGGTGGAGCAATGCCTATCATGAGTCGAAGTGAGCGTTCTGCTTCTCTTAGTGGTGGAGCAATGCCTATCATGAGTTGAAGTGAGCGTTCTACTTCTCTTAGTGGTGGAGCAATGCTTATCATGAGTCGAAGTGAGCGTTCTGCTTCTCTTAGTGGTGGAGCAATGCCTACCATGAGTCGAAGTGAGCGTTCTACTTCTCTTAGTGGTGGAGCAATGCCTATCATGAGTCGAAGTGAGTGTTTACTCCTCAGAGCTGTTGTGGTGAAGCAATGGCTTTCATGAGCTGAAGTGGGTGTTTACTTCTTAGTGGTGGAGCAATGCCTATCATGAGTCAAAGTGAGCGTTCTACTTCTCTTAGTGGTGGAGCAATGCCTATCATGAGTCAAAGTGAGCGTTCTCTTAGTGGTGGAGAAATGCCTATCATGAGTCGAAGTCAGCGTTCTGCTTCTCTTAGTGGTGGAGCAATGCCTATCATGAGTCAAAGTGAGAGTTCTCTTAGTGGTGGAGAAATGCCTTTCATGAGTCGAAGTCAGCGTTCTGCTTCTCTTAGTGGTGGAGCAATGCCTATCATGAGTCGAAGTGAGCGTTCTGCTTCTCTTAGTGTTGGAGCAATGCCTACCATGAGTCGAAGTGAGCGTTCTACTTCTCTTAGTGGTGGAGCAATGCCTATCATGAGTCGAAGTGAGCGTTTACTCCTTAGAGCTGTTGTGGTGAAGCAATGCCTTTCATGAGTTGATGTGATCATTCTACTTCTCTTAGTGGTGGAGCAATGCCTATCATGAGTCAAAGTGAGCGTTTTACTTCTCTTAGTGGTGGAGCAATGCCTATCATGAGTCGAAGGGAGCGTTCTGCTTCTCTTAGTGGTGGAGCAATGCCTATCATGAGTCGAAGTGAGCGTTCTGCTTCTCTTAGTTGTGGAGCAATGCCTATCATGAGTCGAAGTGAGCGTTCTGCTTCTCTTAGTGGTTTAGCAATGCCTATCATGAGTCGAAGTGAGCGTTCTACTTCTCTTAGTGGTGGAGCAATGCCTATCATGAGTCGAAGTAAGCGTTTACTCCTCAGAGCTGTTGTGGTGAAGCAATGCCTTTCATGAGCTGAAGTGAGTGTTTTCTTCTTAGTGGTGGAGCAATGCCTTTCATGAGTTGATGTGATCGTTCTACTTCTCTTAGTGGTGGAGCAATGCCTATCATGAGTCGAAGTGAGCGTTCTACTTCTCTTAGTGGTGGAGCAATGCCTATCATGAGTTGAAGTGAGTGTTTACTCCTCAGAGCTGTTGTGGTGAAGCAATGGCTTTCATGAGCTGAAGTCTTCTCAGTGGTGGAGCAATGCCTATCATGAGTCGAAGTGAGCGTTCTGCTTCTCTTAGTGGTGGAGCAATGCCTATCATGAGTCGAAGTGAGCGTTCTGCTTCTCTTAGTGGTGGAGCAATGCCTATCATGAGTTGAAGTGAGCGTTCTACTTCTCTTAGTGGTGGAGCAATGCTTATCATGAGTCGAAGTGAGCGTTCTGCTTCTCTTAGTGGTGGTGCAATGCCTACCATGAGTCGAAGTGAGCGTTCTACTTCTCTTAGTGGTGGAGCAATGCCTATCATGAGTCGAAGTGAGTGTTTACTCCTCAGAACTGTTGTGGTGAAGCAATGGCTTTCATGAGCTGAAGTGGGTGTTTACTTCTTAGTGGTGGAGCAATGCCTATCATGAGTCAAAGTGAGCGTTCTACTTCTCTTAGTGGTGGAGCAATGCCTATCATGAGTCAAAGTGAGCGTTCTCTTAGTGGTGGAGAAATGCCTATCATGAGTCGAAGTCAGCGTTCTGCTTCTCTTAGTGGTGGAGCAATGCCTATCATGAGTCGAAGGGAGCGTTCTGCTTCTCTTAGTGGTGGAGCAATGCCTATCATGAGTCAAAGTGAGCGTTTTACTTCTCTTAGTGGTGGAGCAATGCCTATCATGAGTCAAAGTGAGCGTTTTACTTCTCTTAGTGGTGGAGCAATGCCTATCATGAGTCGAAGGGAGCGTTCTGCTTCTCTTAGTGGTGGAGCAATGCCTATCATGAGTCGAAGTGAGCGTTCTGCTTCTCTTAGTTGTGGAGCAATGCCTATCATGAGTCGAAGTGAGCGTTCTGCTTCTCTTAGTGGTTTAGCAATGCCTATCATGAGTCGAAGTGAGCGTTCTACTTCTCTTAGTGGTGGAGCAATGCCTATCATGAGTTGATGTGATCATTCTACTTCTCTTAGTGGTGGAGCAATGCCTATCATGAGTCGAAGTGAGCGTTCTACTTCTCTTAGTGGTGGAGCAATGCCTATCATGAGTTGAAGTGAGTGTTTACTCCTAAGAGCTGTTGTGGTGAAGCAATGGCTTTCATGAGCTGAAGTGAGTGTTTACTTCTCAGTGGTGGAGCAATGCCTATCATGAGTCGAAGTGAGCGTTCTGCTTCTCTTAGTGGTGGAGCAATGCCTATCATGAGTCGAAGTGAGCGTTCTACTTCTCTTAGTGGTGGAGCAATGCCTATCATGAGTCGAAGTGAGCGTTCTACTCCTCTTAGTGGTGGAGCAATGCCTATCATGAGTCGAAGTGAGTGTTTACTCCTCAGAGCTGTTGTGGTGAAGCAATGCCTTTCATGAGCTGAAGTGAGTGTTTTCTTCTTAGTGGTGGAGCAATGCCTATCATGAGTCGATGTGATCATTCTACTTCTCTTAGTGGTGGAGCAATGCCTATCATGAGTCAAAGTGAGCGTTCTACTTCTCTTAGTGGTGGAGCAATGCCTATCATGAGTCGAAGTGAGCGTTCTGCTTCTCTTAGTGGTGGAGCAATGCCTATCATGAGTCGAAGTGAGCGTTCTACTTCTCTTAGTGGTGGAGCAATGCCTATCATGAGTTGAATTGAGTGTTTACTCCTCAGAGCTGTTGTGGTGAAGCAATGGCTTTCATGAGTTGATGTGATCATTCTACTTCTCTTAGTGGTGGAGCAATGCCTATCATGAGTCAAAGTGAGCGTTTTACTTCTCTTAGTGGTGGAGCAATGCCTATCATGAGTCGAAGTGAGCGTTCTACTTCTCTTAGTGGTGGAGCAATGGCTATCATGAGTCGAAGTGAGTGTTTACTCCTCAGAGCTGTTGTGGTGAAGCAATGGCTTTCATGAGCTGAAGTGGGTGTTTACTTCTTAGTGGTGGAGCAATGCCTATCATGAGTCAAAGTGAGCGTTCTACTTCTCTTAGTGGTGGAGCAATGCCTATCATGAGTCGAAGTGAGCGTTCTGCTTCTCTTAGTGTTGGAGCAATGCCTATCATGAGTCGAAGTGAGCGTTCTACTTCTCTTAGTGGTGGAGCAATGCCTATCATGAGTCGAAGTGAGCGTTTACTCCTCAGAGCTGTTGTGGTGAAGCAATGCCTTTCATGAGCTGAAGTGAGTGTTTACTTCTTAGTGGTGGAGCAATGCCTATCATGAGTCGAAGTGAGCGTTTACTCCTCAGAGCTGTTGTGGTGAAGCAATGCCTTTCATGAGCTGAAGTGAGTGTTTACTTCTTAGTGGTGGAGCAATGCCTATCATGAGTCGATGTGATCATTCTACTTCTCTTAGTGGTGGAGCAATGCCTATCATGAGTCGAAGGGAGCGTTCTGCTTCTCTTAGTGGTGGAGCAATGCCTATCATGAGTCGAAGTGAGCGTTCTACTTCTCTTAGTGGTGGAGCAATGCCTATCATGAGTCGAAGTGAGCGTTCTACTCCTCTTAGTGGTGGAGCAATGCCTATCATGAGTCGAAGTGAGCGTTTACTCCTCAGAGCTGTTGTGGTGAAGCAATGCCTTTCATGAGCTGAAGTGAGTGTTTTCTTCTTAGTGGTGGAGCAATGCCTATCATGAGTCGATGTGATCATTCTACTTCTCTTAGTGGTGGAGCAATGCCTATCATGAGTCGAAGTGAGCGTTCTACTTCTCTTAGTGGTGGAGCAATGCCTATCATGAGTTGAAGTGAGCGTTCTACTTCTCTTAGTGGTGGAGCAATGCCTATTATGAGTCGAAGTGAGCGTTCTACTTCTCTTAGAGGTGGAGCAATGCCTATCATGAGTCGAAGTGAGCGTTCTACTCCTCTTAGTGGTGGAGCAATGCCTATCATGAGTCGAAGTGAGCGTTTACTCCTCAGAGCTGTTGTGGTGAAGCAATGCCTTTCATGAGCTGAAGTGAGTGTTTTCTTCTTAGTGGTGGAGCAATGCCTATCATGAGTCGATGTGATCATTCTACTTCTCTTAGTGGTGGAGCAATGCCTATCATGAGTCGAAGTGAGCATTCTACTTCTCTTAGTGGTGGAGCAATGCCTATCATGAGTCGAAGTGAGCGTTCTACTTCTCTTAGACGTGGAGCAATGCCTATCATGAGTCGAAGTGAGCGTTCTACTTCTCTTAGTGGTGGAGCAATGCCTATCATGAGTCGAAGTGAGCGTTCTACTTCTCTTAGTGGTGGAGCAATGCCTATCATAAGTTGAAGTGAGTGTTTACTTCTTAGTGGTGGAGCAATGTCTTTCATGAGTTGAACTGCAGCTGCTTCCCCGTCCCCTAGGCACGTCCCCCTATTGCTGGTAAAAGACAGATATAGCCTTTTTTAAAAAGTTCTTCTTGTTGTTTATTCAGCAACACTGCTGCTTTTAATTCCACCCCTCCTTTGTTTATTTATTTATTTATTCCATTTTATATGCATTTCTGGCTTATCCTTGGCTCACTTCCTTATGCCCCCAGAAATGTCTGCTGCCTGCCTTCCCTCTCTCCTCCCCTGCCCATCTCGCAGGGATGTTGTGTGTGTCTGGCTTTGACTCAGGGGAGAAGTCCTTCCTGCGCTCACTTGGAGTTTTGGAAGTTCCAAATACATTTTTCAAGTGTGGAAGAAGATTCATACTCCCCAATTCATGGCATGTTGGGATTTCCTTTGAAATGGCCCCATTGAGATGTCTGCAGGTTTAAGCCCCACCAAAAAACAGGGGATGATGGGACTGCATTGAGTCTGGGCGTGCGTGTGTATCCCTGGATAAGCTATCATGGTGGTGAGTTTGAGGTTTCCAACGTGCAAATTGACGGAGCTATCGAAAGGGGTGTGAATGGTGTTGGATTTTCATAAATTCCCCAAAAATCAGGGGATGATGGGACTGCCTTGACTCTTGGCGTGCATCTGTATCCCTGGATAAGCTATCATGGTGGTGAGTTTGAGATTTCTAACGTGCAAATTGACGGAGCTATCGAAAGGGGTGTGAATGGGGTGCCCGATTTTCATAATTTCCCCAAAAATCAGCGGATGATGGGACTGCCTTGAGTCTTGGCGTGTGTGTGTATACCTCCATGAGGTGTCATGGCGCCAAACGTGAGATTTCTAACTTTCACAGAAAAAAACTTTTATACTTCTTTAGCTTAATGCAAGCCTATGGGGGGGGAAACGGAGCTCCGATCCGGAGCGCCGATCGGAGCGGACATGGGCAGAGCGAAGCGGGCCGATCCGAAAATCGCAGTTCTGGAAGTGAAGCAGAGCAGGGCGTCCGTGCACACCCCTAGTGAAAGGGTTCACATTAGCAGTCTGCACCATGATGAGCACCTAGCTCTACCATCTACCATCAGTGCTCCAGGAAAGGGGGAAATCGGACAGCATGCAGGCTGGCTGATGACAGGATCCAGCCCATATGCTGCCAATAAGCCTTCTCAAGTGAAAGTCAATAAACTTGTGGAGAAGTTATTATCATAGCTAAATCTGTGTATGTCATTTGTCCCCTTCTCTTTACCACCCAGACCCAACTAAGCACTGCCTGTTCAACCAGAAATTCAGTTACGCTCCATACCCTGGGTTGGCTCCACAGAGATGCAAGGTCTCACAAGAAGGATCAGACTGATGGGAGGAAAGATATGGGTTTGGTTAGGCACTGAGGAATGTGTGGGTGGAAGGAGAGCCTGCCCACATCAAAGGGTAGTTCCACCTAAACTGTAACCTAACAGACCCCATTGCCTCTGGTCATTAACATCATAGCGCTGACTTGAACATCTCCAAGGCTTTTGGGGGGAAGAGAGTCTGGATTGGAAGACAGCCCCAATAAGCCTTTCCAAACCTTAATGCTTGGCAGAAGCATGCATGGCGTGAAACCTGGCAAGAATATTCAAGTTCAGCATGCTTAACAAACAAGTTTTACAGAGGAGGGGGGGGAAACCATGGTATGGCTTTGCAACATCCACTTCAACTCCCTAAATTTAGGCAGAATGTCAACTATCACACACACAAACACACACACACGAGTTTGTGTAACCACATCAGGATAGGAGAAGGTGCTATTTAGGCTATTATTTCTAGCGAATTCACCGCCTATAGTGCACAAAAATATTTCTTGGAAGTCAATACAGGTGTTGAACATTAAAGTATTTAATAACAAACCCAATATGTTCTGAAATAAACATGGATGGATACAATAAAGGGTTGATTTGAATCAAAGAATGGCAAAGGGAATGATAAATGAAGGGAAACCTAGACACACTTATATGGGATTAAGCTCCACTAAACACAATGGGGCTTACTTCTGAGTAAACTTGAATAGGGTTGTACTATTAGCCTGAGAGATGGCCTACATATGCACACTCCAAGATTAGTGTTTCTTTATATATAGGGAAACATATCTGCCCCCCCCCCCCCATGAGGTGTATCAGAGAGCTTCAAGCTACTGGACGGTATAGAAATCCAATAAATAAATATGTATTTCCCTGGCAGGTTGTAGGTAACTTTTTGCCAATTCCCCACCCCCTTCACAACTGAACTATGGAATTCAACAAGGGCAACATCTTGTCCCCAATGTTGTTCAACATCTATGTGTAACCTCTGGGTGCGGGGATTTGGAACACGGCTTTCACCACAACTGGATTTGCAGGAAAGGAAACAGAGACTTTGTGGGTAGAAGAGATTGACAGCATCGTTGAGAATATGAGGAATGGGAAAACTCTAGGACCTTCAGATTGTATGCCCACTAAGCTTTTTTGTCTTAATTGTAAGGCTTTTTAATCGGTGTCTTTGTATGATAATCATGTTGGTTATCGCTAAACTTGACAAAAAAACAAACACATAGCACTGTGGAAAATATAGGGCACACTCCTATGGGAAATAGCCATAAGTCTCAGAGCTCCGCACTCTCTCTGACTTGGGAAGGATTTTTCCAAGTACTTCAGTGGACTTTGGGACAGTCTTCCAAGGACCAAAGGATTGCTCTCTAATAGTATTACCTGAAAGTATACCAAACGTCTCATACTGATCTCAGTCTTCTTCTGGATAGGCTCACCATCTTGAAACATTTCGCCCATAGGATTGCATTGCGGAAAACAATCGCGGAGAACTACTGGGTTGTTTTTGAAGCTATCGTTCTGAAAATTCTTGTGCTCAGAGAGTCGTAGATGGGGGTCATTTTGAGACTACTCTCACCTCTCTGCATGGTGCGGGTCACGCGCTAGAATTTTTTTAAAAATCGGCGGGAAAAATACCTTTTTCAAAGGGCTGAGGGGCAGAGTCAGCTCCCGGTCATGATCACATTATCCCAAAGTTGGAGGAGGGGATAGGCAAAACGGGTAACTTGGGATACTGGGAAACTTCTCTTTCTTAATCTGAACGGACTTTTCCCAGTGTTTTTTAAAACAGTAGCCCCACCAAATGCACAAACACAACCTGAAATCATATACTTCTCTTAGTGGTGGAGCAATGCCTATCATGAGTCGAAGTGAGCGTTCTACTTCTCTTAGTGGTGGAGCAATGCCTATCTTGAGTCGAAGTGAGCGTTCTGCTTCTCTTAGTGGTGGAGCAATGCCTATCATGAGTCGAAGTGAGCGTTCTGCTTCTCTTAGTGGTGGAGCAATGCCTCTCATGAGTCAAAGTGAGCGTTCTGCTTCTCTTAGTGGTGGAGCAATGCCTCTCATGAGTCAAAGTGAGCGTTCTACTTCTCTTAGTGGTGGAGCAATGCCTATCATGAGTCGAAGTGAGCGTTCTACTTCTCTTAGTGGTGGAGCAATGCCTCTCATGAGTCGAAGTGAGTGTTCTACTTCTCTTAGTGGTGGAGCAATGCCTCTCATGAGTCGAAGTGAGCGTTTACTCCTCAGAGCTGTTGTGGTGAAGCAATGCCTTTCATGAGCTGAAGTGTTTACTTTTTAGTGGTGGAGCAATGCCTATCATGAGTCGAAGTGAGCGTTCTACTTCTCTTAGTGGAGCAATGCCTATCATGAGTCGAAGTGAGCGTTCTACTTCTCTTAGTGGTGGAGCAATGCCTATCATGAGTCGAAGTGAGCGTTCTACTTCTCTTAGTGGTGGAGCAATGCCTATCATGAGTCGAAGTGAGCGTTCTACTTCTCTTAGTGGTGGAGCAATGCCTATCATAAGTTGAAGTGAGTGTTTACTTCTTAGTGGTGGAGCAATGTCTTTCATGAGTTGAACTGCAGCTGCTTCCCCGTCCCCTAGGCACATCCCCCTATTACTGGTAAAAGACAAGATATAGCCTTTTTTAAAAAAGCTCTTCTTGTTTTTTATTCAGCAACACTGCTGCTTTTAATTCCACCCCTCCTTTTGTTTATTTATTTATTCCATTTTATATGCATTACTGGCTTATCCTTGGCTCACTTCCTTATGCCCCCAGAAATGTCTGCTGCATGCCTACCTACCTGCCTGCCTTCCCTCCCTTCTCCCCTGCCCTCCTCGCAGGGATGTTGTGTGTGTGTGGCTTTGACTCAGGGGAGAAGTCCTTCTTGCGCTCACTTGGAGTTTTGGAAGTTCCAAATTTTGCAGGTTTAAGCCCCGCCAAAAAACAGGGGATGATGGGACTGCCTTGAGTCCGGCGTTCGTATGTATCCCTGGATAAGCTTTCATGGTGGTGAGTTTGAGGAGTTTTTTTAATGTGCAAATTGACGGAGCTATGGAAAGGGTTGTGAATGGGTGTTGGATTTTCACAAATTCCCTAAAAATCAGGGGATGATGGGATTTCCTTGAAACTTGGCGTGCGTGTGGACACGTGGATAAGCTATCATGGTGCTGAGTTTGAGGTTTCTAACGTGCAAATTGACGGAGCTATCCCAAGGGTTCTGAATGGGGTGCCCAATTTTCATAAATTCCCCAAAAATCAGGGGATGACGGGATTGCCTTGAAACTTAGTGTGCGTGTGTATACGTCCATGAGGTGTCATGGTGCCAAACTTGAGGTTTCTAACTTTCACAGAAAAAAAGTTGTTTACTTTTTTAGCTTTCAATGCAACCCTATGGGGGGCGGAAACGGAGCTCTGATCCGGATCCGGAGCTCCGAGCGGAGCGGAAATGGGCGGAGCGAAGCGGCCCGATCCAAAAATGGCGGATCTGGAAGTGAAGCGGAGCGGGGGGTCCGTGCACACCCCTAATGAGTACTATAGCAAGATGCAACTCCCAGGTGCTTACAAATCAGCACTTCAGGTGCTTTCAAGAAGGTAGTTTATAGTGCTACTAATCATTGTCACTGAACTTCTTTCCCTCAATAGACTGTCTCCTTTAAAAAGGTGAAAGAAACTGTTGGAAAATACAGAAGGCTTAACAACGGAACACATCATTTGGACCCCTTATAAAATTTCATTAATGAAGTAGGGTAATTGCTCACTAAAAATCTTTTCTGGAAGCACCCTTAATTGTTTATTTCTAACTAGCATATGTATGGACATGCTTTTCAGAGCCCTGTGACTTTTCCAAATTCTTCACACAGGAACTATACAAGTCTCAGTCACTATTCCAAAGAAAGCCAAAACATTCATTTTTCTGTAACTATTCAATTTCTTCTATTGCAGGCAACGGAGAACCCCCTAAAAACTATTCTTGAACTCATGACTAGCTGTTTTCTGGAGAATACAAGCAACACCCAAGGGAGTAAGGGCAGTCCATCAGTCTCACAGAACAAGCTCCCCCAGCCCAGAAGTATAGAAAGCTCTATAAATAAGAATTCTCTCTCCGATGAATCCACATGTGGGCAAACAACATCCGAAAGAAACAGAATTGAAACCTACAGGTACAGATGTATATTTCAATCCTTAAACTCTGGGTTGCAGTTATTTATCCCTTTCTAGAAGAGAAAAAAGAATGCTGTTCATCTGTTTAAAATAAAACTTAAGCTTGATTCACTGTTTCTGGATTAATGAGGCTCTCATACAGCTATTATAAAAATGTTTAACACTACACTGAGAAATTCTAGATGTCTCGTGGAGAAGGAATTGGCGCGTCCCGCCTAGTCAACAACTTTAAGAAAAAAATGAACCATGTGGAATTTTATGAGGTTGCAATAGTGCCGGTTATCATGACATCTCAAAACAAAGTAACATGCATTGAGATGAGGTTGTACGTAAACCAGAATGCTAAGGAAGTTGTGTATCAGCATTCATTAGAACGCTTATGTGAAAGTTAATGTAGCTCTGTCTCTAAATCTAATCTCTAAACCATTGAAGCTTGTAGTCAGTGAGTGTTAAGATTTTACTGTGTGTAGCATAATTGCAGGCTCAAGACTGGCTTGATTTAGCTAGAAATGAGATACTTGCAGATCATGTCTAGAAATGTAAAAGCTGTTTTCAAAGTTTATGCAGCTGGTCTACAAAAAAAGGTTCAGAGATCTAGATAGCCTAAATTCAAAGTCTAAACAATCCCTGTAACAAGATGTAGAATATTCAGCATAAGTAAACAGTGGTGTGAAGTTTTTTTATCTCTTGTTGAATTTTACAATAAATTTTAAAAAGGGCTGTCTGCAGAAATAGCGGGCCTTGTGATAAATATTTAGTTTTTCAATTATCATAGATTCATAGAAAAGCAGAGTTGGAAGGGGCCTACAAGGCCATCGAGTCCAACCCCCTGCTCAATGCAGGAATCCACCCTAAAGCATCCCTGACAGATTGTTGTCCAGCTGCCTCTTGAATGTCTCTAGTTATAAATACAAACATTCTTCAGTTATAGATTCTGAGTGGAATCAGTACAAGTTTTTGATGGAGGAGTGGTAAGCTTAGACATAGAGTCATACTCAAGTGGCTTTTTTAAGTTCTTAAATGTTGCATCTAAAATCCCAAAATAATGGTACGCTATGATTTAAATCCCACTATAAAAGGTGTGTTTTAATAGCCATTCCATAGGTCCATCTAACCAAGCATTGTTTCCTTTCTTATCCTCCTCTGTAAATAACATTTTTCCTCCCACCTTTCCAATAAATATGAACTATTCTAGCCCTAGCCAAAGCCTATTACACTTTTCCGGTGTAATAAAGAAATTTAGGATTGAGAGAGCGAGCCAGTCACATCGAGTTTGGCAACACCCTAAATAATTATTTTTTTAAAAAAAATAACCTAATGGACTCTACTAGCCCCCAAGATGGGTAAGGGAGCACATTCAATTGTTATTTAGTAGAAAGGCTTCACAATCTGTGCCTCCAGCCTTTTATGACGCAGCCAAAACGCCCCCCATTTCAAACCCAGCCAGCCCCACTCCCTACACAAGGCATCCGCACCACCCCGCGCGCAGCAGAAAATGGCGAGCTACCCCACGCGGCGCCTCCTATTTATAAGAACCCCGTGAGCATGCGCATTCGTCTCCGTTCGGCAGCGAGGGGATGAGAACGTAAGCGCAACGCTCTTCCTCGCCTCTCCCGCCCGTCGGGTTGGTTAGAGGCAGCCAATGGGAGGCGCCGGAGGGGTGGGTGCTCTAGCCGGCTTCTCTATGGTGAGGGAATTTCGACGGGGAGGGGGGGGAAGAGGAGGAGAAAGGAATATCTGGGCGTTGTGTGCGCAAGCGCAGGAGGTGCATTCCTAGCCATAACGCTGACAAGGGGAGGGGAGTGAGAAATAAATAAATAAGCAAGTAAATGAGGAGCGTGCTGATGATAACTCGTGATAATTCATTAGCAGTGATGCTGATGCAATCCTAAATAAGCTTAATATGAAGTAAATCCCATTGATAGCAATGGGGGTTACTTCTGAGTAAACCTCAAATAACACTATAGTGCAAAGTGTGTGTGTGTGTGTTCTTTAATTCCTGGTTTAATGTTGCAGTTTTCTCATAACTAAGCAGTCCCCTCCTCTTTTGAATCTTAGGTTGCAATCCTGTTTAGACAGAGGGGAAAGTCCTACAACTCCCAGCATGCTCCAGCTGGAGCATGCTGGGAGTTGTAGGACTTTCCCCCCTGTCTAAACATGCCTAGGATTGTGCCTTTATGCAGAGAGAAATAAAGCAAGCCTCTCTGTATCTGCATGCTTCACCTGTTGAACTTTTGCTTGTCAGTGCAGTTGCTGGAGGCACAGGGCCCCTCCTGGGGGGATAGGAGGGGTCAGCATCAAATTGTGCTCATTGCTTCTTCCAAAAGGTTGTCCCTCAAAAACAATACCTGCAAATCATCTTGTCTTTAGCTTTTTATGATTTAATCCTGTGCACACTCACCTGGAATTAAGTCTCATTGGACTGTGGTGTTTACACCTGTGTAAATATGGTGTGCACATCCTTCATGCATATCGGGGTTGTTAAAAGGGTTGGATTTTTCTACCGTTGCAGTCCATTCCAATAGATAGGGAACTCGTAGGCTGCAGTTCTAAAAGGGTGTAAATCTGACAGAATTCAGAGGAATTTCCTTCAAACTACACATGTAGGTGTTTCCCTCCCATTTTAATCGGGGCGGGGTAAAGCATTTTTCTCTCACCCTCTTCAGTTTTCAAAAACTGGGGGAACGTGGACACAGTCTGAAGTTAATTAGAATGCAAATCATTTCTTTATTTAAAACATTTATATCCCGTCCTATATCAATAAGATCTCAGGGCAGCATACAGATAAAAGCATGCAGTATAAAAACAGTAAATATACACAGCTAAAAACAAAGTAAACCATAAACCAAGTTAAAACAATATATAATTTAAAAGTAGTAAAACTATTAAAACAGTTAAAACAATGTGCCTAGTGAATTCAACCATTAACAGCTTTGTTAAAAAGCCATGTTTTCACTTGGCGCCGGAATAAAATCACTGTTGGCGCCAATTGGGCCTCCAAGGGGAGGGCATTCCACAGTCAGGGTGCCACAGCAGAGAAAGCCCTCTCCCTTGTCCCATCATAACGTATATGTTGCATTGGTGGGATGCGGAGAAGGGCTCCTCCAACAGTTCTCAAGTCTCGGGCAGGCATATATAAGGAGAGGCGCTCCCTCAAGTATCGAGGTCCCAAGCCGTTTAGGGCTTTAAACATCATTACCAACACCTTGAATTCTAACCAGAAGCGTATAGGCAGCCAGTGCAATTCCTTTAAGACTGGTGTTATGTGGTCTCTGTAAGATGTACCCGCCAGCTGTCTAGCTGCTGCATTTTGCACTAGCTGCAATTTCCGCGTCGTTTTCAAGGGCAGGCCCATGTAGAGTGCATTGCAGTAGTCTAATCGGGAAGTTACCAGTGCAGGCACTACTGTGGCTAGGTTGTCCAGGAAAGGCCAAAGCTGGCGGATCAGCCGAAGCTGGCCCCAAGTACTCATGCTGATTTGAATTGATGGGATTGCAAATTAAAGATGTCATTTTAAGGCTATTTTGGTTCTAACAACAACAGCTGTTGCAAAACCCTTTCAAGCGTTCCGAATACTTCACATGCATTATCTAGTTGCAATGCCAACGACAACCCTGTAAGGAAAACCCATCTGATTATCCTCCGTATTGCACCGGCTTTAACCATGGTGAATAAAGCCAAAAGCCTTATTCCCCATGGTTAAAGCCATGGTTTAAGGTGTCTTCTGAACACAGCCTGGCTTTCTGGCTTAACCACCATGGTTAAAGCCATGGTTTAAGGTGTCTTCTGAATGGGCCCTGTGTGGCTTGTCTAAGGCCATCTCATAAAGTCATGGCAGAGATGAGAGTCAAACCAGGGACTTCCTGATTTGTAGCTCAGTCTCTTAGTTTCCATGCTACACCTGTTCTCTGTGATGATGTGTTATTATAATATGGAATAGGGGAGGTGGGGAATTAAGCATGGCCTTTCTTCATAACAGCACTGGAAAGTTGTGTTCATTAAATTGTAAGTTTACCTCAAGTGTCCTTCCGTGCATCATACAAATTCCCTATAAGCTTTGATAACCGGCACATACATGTATTTTTAGGTAATCAATCAATACATTAGTTGCCAGCAGGCGAGGCTGGTGGGTCTGATGTCAGTGGGGCTGTGGATCCATTCTGGGTTTCAGTCAAAAACAGTCAGAAGTCTAAGTGAGCTTTCCAAGGTGCTGAACCTGGTTTGGGGAGAGGGTTCAGCACCTTGGATAATACATTTGGAGTTCTGACTGAAACCCAGAACGGATTCCCTACTCCGTGACATCAGAGCCACTGGCCTCCACTGGTTACAAGGCCGATGACTCCTAGTCCACCTGCCGTTCTTTCATTGGTGCTTGCGTCTCTGTCATTTTAGATATGAGATTGATGAGGAAATCTCCCGTCCATCTGGCCTCTCCAGGCTCCATCCTCACAAGAGAAGCGAGAGGAGCAAGACCGGGCCCACGTTCGATAGCAACTCACCTCCTGAGGGAGAGAAGAAATTTGCCAATCTCTATGAGGGCTTACAAACACCAGAGCTGCCTTTGGAGACAAGAACATCCATGAGGGAAAACCCCCAAGCCAGGCCAACTCCAAGTCTCGGTGTCAAAGGAATGAAGATGGGCCCTATGGACAGTTCTCAAGAGGTTCTTTACTCTCATCCTACACATTTGATTTGTTGTCCCTTTTATTGTTGTTGTTTTGATGTTTATTATTTACTTATTTCATTTCTATGCCGCCTTTTTCAGTCGAGGCACCTGGTCCTTGTCATTTAAAACAGGGAAACAAAGACAAAAATGAGCAGAGGGAAAACCAACACAGAGTTGTCACAAGATGATGATGATGATGATGATGTGAGATTCTTGACATGGAAAAGAGGACAGGGATCCTGTGTCCTTAACAGTTGTGATCAAGAGGGAATTTCAGCAGGTGTCCTTTGTATGCATGCAGCACTTGATGAATTCCCCTCTTCATCATGACAATCAAAGCTGCAGGAGCCCTGCCCTCTTTTGTATCTTGTCGCTCTAGTATAACTCCTGAAGGAACCAACAAAGCAGGACATGGTGCAACAGCACCCTCCCACCCATGTTCCACAGCAACTAGTGCACATAGACTTACTGCCTTGGATACTGGAGATACCACATAAACATCAGGGCTAAAAACATGCAACAGTGAACATAGATTTATTTACCCATCTCTGGTCTCAGCAGACCAATGTCCCTTATTGTCAGTATTGTCAAAATACAGTCACAATTACTCTGGTTAAACAGGTCTGAGCATATGTTTCAAACCACAGAGATACTAAGGGCGTGTCTACACGACTCGTTATCCCGGGGATCGGCCCGGGATCATCCCTGTGCGTCCACATGGCCGTAAAAGTCCACCCCAAGCTCAAAGATGATAGAATCTGTCCCAAACAACCATGAATCACCCTGGAGATCTCATTGATCTGATTCACATTGGATATAAGCTGGCCTTCAAACTGATGATAGAAGAGGCCCAACTTCCGAAAGCCTTTGTAACCATTGCTCTAAGTCTGCACCTACATTGGGATTCTACTCATCTCCATTTTTCTCTTGACTATTTATTTTAGGATTCCTTGAAAAGGAGGCATCTAAAGCGACCCTCTGGAATTGGTAGCATAGCACTACTCGGAGAGAAAGACAGTACAAAGAGCTCTTTCACTGTGCCATTGGATGAATCCCTGGAGAGTATAGGAATTTCCAGGCAATCTGCAAATTTCTCATCATGCAGTGGCAATTCCCTAGACATAAGCAAGGATCATTCACCCAAGGTTCTGTTTAGTCCATATGCAGCCACAGGAGATGAAATAGCCAAACGTTCAGCCGGTGGTCGAGACAACTTGTTTGCCAAACTGAAATCGGAGAGACAACAAACTACAGAAAGGAAACCTACGTCTAGCTACAATATGGAGATGAACGAGGAAAGCCATCACTTAAACATTTTCCCAAGACACATGGCAGCTGGAAGCAAGAATAGAGCAAGATCTCCCCAAAAGAGTCAAAATCAATTTTCGGATTGCAGGTAGGGAGTCTTCTACAGACATACAGCACTGATTTGCACATAACACTAAGCCATGGTGTGGTTTGTTGAAACCATGGTTTGTTAATCAGCTACAAGCCACAATAGAAGCCATGGTTTGTTATAGGCTTATGAAGCCTGGCTTGTTTAAACCATGGCTTCTCATGATGTCTGAACCCATAATTGGGGCTTATCCCTGGCTTGTTTGCACTGATGTTATATGAAACAGAGGCAGCCAGAAAGGGCAGCCTGAAATGAAAGTACTCTGACGGTTGGCAAAATGGTTGAGAGAGACTCAAACTAGAAATAGGTAAAACAAACTACATTTTGTTTGCTTGTCTGCAAGACAAATTCATGGCTAAAGCAACCAACTATGGTGAACATAAACATTATGTGTGAACACAGGCACAAATGTGTGTACATTATCACCGGGGTTTTTATTTGCAGACTAGTCACTTCCTGGTTAAAGGGTGTAACACGCAAACTGCACAACTGTATGCGTGTCTATTCAGAAGTAAGTCCAATTGAGTTCAATGGAATTAAACTCCCTGATAAGTGTGATTAGGACTGCAGCCTTACTCATGTTTTGCGTTTAAATTAGAGTCAGTGGTGGACATTTTTGAGTCTCCTAGGATGGTTAGAAGGATGCGGTTGGATCTAGATTTAAGCTGGATCAACTGCGCTGGTGGAAATGTTACTTCTCAATCCCTCCCTCTGCTACACAAAGAGTCCGGAGGGCCTGCTGAACGGGGTGAGGTGTTGGGCAGGGAGGAGGGGGGATCTAAAAAAAAAAAAGCTTTGGAAGAGAAGTGCTTCCTTTGCCGGAAGGCCCTTTCCTCTTGTAGAAGGTAGGTCCTGGATCCAACCTCGGGATTATTTCCAGGGCTATGGATCATGGAAGAGCCCATGTACTGGTTAGAGCAGGGGTGGATAACTTTGGGAGGCCCAGGGGCCATTTTGCCAGCAACCAAAAAGTTACAATTAGATTGTTTGCAAGCTAATTGGTCCATAGGTCCATGTGGAACCACCAGTAGCATGCCCTCTGACAACCCCAGTGACCAGGCAGGTTGGTTTTTGTTTTGTTTTTAATTTAATTTTTATTTAAAGTGATACAAAAATAAGGAATGAATACAAACAATCCCCCAACAATTAATATCAAACCAACAGTTATGTGAATATGTATAATATACAAAAAGGAAAAAATAAAAGTTGATTGATAAAACTTCTAGGGGAAGGAAGCGTAATCAAAGTAGAGAGAGAAAAATATATAAAGGAAGAAGGGAGACAACAACAAAAAAAGGAAAAGAGAAAAGAAAGAAACCCCCAAATCATAAATGTGCTATATTCCTTCATTTGTTGTTACAATGTCCATATATTCAGAGCTGAGGCAGGCACACATTGTTGTACATTTGGTTGTGATGAATATTTAACGAATCTCCCCCATATGAGTCATAGAATCATAGAACAGCAGAGTTGGAAGGGGCCTACAAGGCCATCGAGTCCAACCCCCTGTTCAATGCAGGAATCCACCCTAAAGCATCCCTGACAGATGGTTGTCCAGCTGCCTCTTGAAGGCCTCTAGTGTGGGAGAGCCCACAACCTCCCTAGGTAACTGATTCCATTGTCATACTGCTCTAACAGTCAGGAAGTTTTTCCTGATGTCCAGCTGGAATCTGGCTTCCTTTAACTTGAGCCCATTATTCTGTGTCCTGCACTCTGGGAGGATCGAGAAGAGATCCTGGCCTTCCTCTGTGTGACAACCTTTTAAGTCTTTGAAGAGTGCTATCATGTCTCCCCTCCATTTTCTTCTCCAGGCTAAACATGCCCAGTTCTTTCAGTCTCTCTTCATAGGGCTTTGTTTCCAGACCCCTGATCATCCTGGTTGCCCTCCTCTGAACACGCTCCAGCTTGTCTGCGTCCTTCTTGAATTGTGGAGCCCAGAACTGGACGCAAGACTCTAGATGAGGCCTAACCAGGGCCGAATAGAGAGGAACCAGTACCTCACGTGATTTGGAAGCTCTACTTCTATTAAGGCAGCCCAAAACAGCATTTGCCTTTCTTGCAGCCATATCACACCGTTGTGTCATATTCAGCTTGTCATCTACAACAATTCCAAGATCCTTCTCGTTTGTAGTATTGCTGAGCCAAGTATCCCCCATCTTCTAACTGTGCATTTGGTTTCTATTTCCTAGGTGTAGAATTTGGCATTTATCCCTATTAAATTTCATCCTGTTGTTTTCAGCCCAGCACTCCAGCCTATCAAGACCACTTTGAAGTTTGTTTCTGTCTTCCAGGGTATTAGCTATCCCACCCAATTTTGTGTCATCTGCAAATTTGATAAGAAAATTCTCTCTCACTTTCTCTCTCTTTTACCCTTGTTTTTTACCCTAGTGCTGGTTGGCTAGTGCCTGCTGTGTCACCAAGAAACGACCCCGTCTCTATCTCTGGAACAGTTTTGCACTTTAAAAATATTTCCTTCAAAATGAAAAGAAAAGTATGAATCAATGAACAGATCAACACCAGAATATTTATGTGCTGCTTCTAAAAGAAATTAATCAGGTTAACAGCCTGTCTGAAACATAAAGGGAGAGGCTGAGAGCCAGCATTTGATTTGCTGGTATAAAGGTCCATCGTTTGAGTTGTGAAGTCTGGTTTACTTAATGGTTGAGAGCTTTAAGGTGAGCTCTCTTTCGATTAAGGCTGTTTTTACAGTGAATTCCTCCCATTTTAGAAATAAAATCATTTAGGTTGCAATCCTATACATGTTGAGAGAGAGAGAAAAGTCCTACAACTCCCAACATTCCCCAGCCGCTGGGGAATCCTGGGAGTTGTAGGATTTTTTGGCGCAGAGCGGTAAAGCAGCAGTTTCTGCAGCTGAAACTCTCCCCACGGCCTGAGTTCGATCCCAGCGGAAGCTGGTTTCAGGCAGCCGCCTCGGGTCGACTCAGCCTTCCATCCTCCCGAGGTCGGTAAAATGAGTACCCAGTTAGCTGGGGGAAAAGCAATAATGGCTGGGGAAGGCAACGGCAAACCACCCCGCTATAAGGCCTGCCAAGAAAACGTCAGCGAAAGCTGGCGTCCCTCCAAGACTCAGTGCTTGCACGAGAGGTTCCTTTCCTTTCCAAGCACCCATAGGATTGCACCCTAAATGATTTTATCTCTAAAATGGCATGGCTGTAGTACGGCCATGTGTTCAGTAAACCAGGAGAGGGCTCTCTTCTAAAGGCAAATGGTCCTGTTGTTTTATATATTTGCTGTTGGGTTTTCTCCATAGCTAACTGCAAGTTTTCCTGGCAAAATACTCTGACTCAAAGCTGAGTCATGCTGGAATAATAGGCATTCCTGGCCTTTAAGCAGAAAAATCCCCTCTTTAAAGTCGGTTTGGCGTGAACGGCAACTGAGGCCTTCTAACCACTACCCCAGGAGAGGAGACTGATTTATTTGGGGCTTTTTAGTTTAGGGGACAAGATGACTAAAGGAAGAGAGAGCTGGGATTTCTGAAGTTGTGGACGGTGTGGAGAGAAGTTTTCTTCTTCCCCCTCTTGCAACCCTAGGACTCGAGGATCAGCCAATGAAACTGCTTGGCAGTAATTTCAGGACAGGCTAAAGGAAATACTGTTTCACACACTGCGTAATTTAAAATGTAGTATTCACTGCCACTTGGCAGCTTTTGAAAAGGGGGCAAGTCGCACCTGCAACAAAATGCTGCAGCGTGAAGTGCTTCTCTTCAGATGCCAACCAACCAGGCATGGCCTTTTTGGGGGATACCCCATTTCATTCCCACTCATCCCCATTGTTCCGTCTTACCCCCCAGCAGTCAGAATTCCGTGTTCCCTGAGCATGCTCAGTTCCCATTGGGCTGGTGCTTTCGAGGAGCGTGTTCTCTTAGGATTTCCCCCACTCTATCTCTGCAAAATGTGGTGTTCCCCCAAAACCTCTTGATGCCACCCTCTTTTGCGCGGACAGTGCCATTTTACGTAAGGACCCACATGGAGAATGCATTCGCTATTAGTATATAGGATGACAAAATTCCAGGGGGTGGGGGTAAGCTTCTTGGTGGCTATTATTTTATTTATCTGAGTATGCATTTATTACATTTGTATGCCATCCAATAGCCGAGCTATTTTGGTTCACAAAAATTAAAACCATAAGCTACAACATCAAAGATAACATAAAACCATTCAGGGAGCAATCCTATGGTCCCTGCGAGAACATCCCAAGGGCCATCAGATATGTCAGAGACCCCTCCTGAAGGTGTAAATATGAACCATACATTTAATTTGGAATAAAATCAAAATAAAACCAAGATAAGAGTCAGCAGCTTGATGGACTAAAAGGCCTGAGGAAATACAGTAGTTTTTACTTGGCATAGAAAAGACCACAGTGGAGGTGTCAGGCAAGCCTCTCCGGGAAGGGCATTCCATAGCCTGGGTGCCACCACTGAAAAGCCCCTCTCCTTAGTAGTGACCCCCCACACACACCTCATTTGATGGGAGCACCTGGAAGAGGGCCTCTGATATAGGGATGTCCATCACCGGGAAATCCAGCCCTTTTCCCGTGGCTTCCATAAATCTGGGGAAGTTTTCGGGAGGAGGGGAGGGAGAGTTATTTGCATTAAAAGCCATTTGCACAAATTTCTTTTTATGCAGTGTTTTTTTTTTAAATGGAAATCTGTAAAATGGAGGAAAGGGAGGCTACGTCCAGGAAGGCCAAGCTGATTAAAGCTTAGAAAGCTTGACCCCTCCCCTGGATGGATTCCTCCAACGTGCTTACTCAGAAGTTGATCTTAAGGGCCTGGTAGGTAAATATGGGAGAAGGCAACTAATCAACACTGCAGGCTCAGAGGCAATATCCCTCTGAGTGCAAGGGTTTGGGGATTAACAACAAGAGAAGGCTCTTGTCTCCTGTGCCTTGCTCTGGCTGGCTCTTGAAGCAAATAGATCGGTAAGGTGGGTGAAGCTTAGTTTTGAATCACAGAATCATAGAACCGTAGAGTTGGAAGGGGCCTACAAGGCCATCAAGTCCAACCCCCTGCTCAATGCAGGAATCCACCCTAAAGCATCCCTGACAGATGGTTGTCCAGCTGCCTCTTGAAGGCCTCTAGTGTGGGAGAGCCCACCACCTCCCTAGGTAACTGGTTCCATTGTCATACTGCTCTAACAGTCGAGACGTTTTTCCTGATGTGCAGCTGGGATCTGGCTTCCTTTAACTTGAGCCCGTTATTCCGTGACCTGCACTCTGGGAGGATCGAGAAGAGATCCTGGCCCTCCTCTGTGTGACAACCTTTCAAGTATTTGAAGAGTGCTATCATGTCTCCCCTCAATCTTCTCTTCTCCAGGCTAAACATGCCCAGTTCTTTCAGTCTCTCTTCATAGGATCTAACAGGACAAAGGCCAATGTCAAGGGCAGGCAACTCGCGGCCCTCCAGATGTTTGGGCCTATATCTCCCATAACTGCTCTCCATTGGCTATATGCTCACTAGGGCTGTCTGGATCGAGGCGGGGTACAACACAAATGCAAACACCATAAAATACATATAACTAATTAAAACATTTTAAACTAATACATTATTAAAAAGGCATCTTAAAATTCAACTGGGTACGCCTGCCGGAAGAGATCAGTCTTTATGGCTTTCTTAAATTCTGGGAGACTGTTAAGTTGATGAATGTCTCCCAGCAGGTCATTCCACGAACTGGGAGCGGCAGAAGAAAAGTGCCTCTGGGTAATAGTTGTCAGCCTATTTAAGATTTAAGAACATAAGAGCCTTGCTGGATCAGACCAAGAGTCCATCTAGTCCAGCACTCTGTTCACACAGTGGCCAACCAGCTGTTGACTAGGAACCCACAAGCGGGACATGGTGCAACAGCAGCCTCCCACCCATGTTCCCCAGCAACTGGTGCACACAGGCTTACTGCCTTGGATCCTGGAGGTAGCACATAGCCATCAGGGCTAGTAGCCATGGATAGCCTTCTCCGCCAGGAATTTATCCAACCCCCTTTTAAAGCCATCCAAATTGGTGGCCAGCAATACATCTTGTGGTAGACAACCCCATAGTTTAACTCTGTGCAGTGTGAAGCCCTATGAAGAGAGACTGAAAGAACTGGGCATGTTTAGGCTGGAGAAGAGAAGATTGAGGGGAGACAGGATAGCACTCTTCAACTACTTAAAAGGTTGTCACACAGGGGAGGGCCAGGATCTCTTCTCGATCCTCCCAGAGTGCAGGACACGGAATAACGGGCTCAAGTGACAGGAAGCCAGATTCCAGCTGGACATCAGGAAAAACGTCCTGACTGTTAGAGCAGTACGACAATGGAATCAGTTACCTAGGGAGGTGGTAGGCTCTCCCACACTAGAGGCCTTCAAGAGGCAGCTGGACAACCCTCTGTCGGGGATGCTTTAGGGTGGATTCCTGCATTGAGCAGGGGGTTGGACTCGATGGCCTTGTAGGCCCCTTCCAACTCTGCTATTCTATGATTCTATGAAGAAGCCCTTCCTTTTATTGGTCCTGGATCTCCCACCAATCAGCTTCATGGGATGACTAGACCCCATTGGGTTCTAGTACTTTGAGGGTGGCGAAAAAAATGTCTCCCTGTCCACACCTTGTACACCTCTATCATGTCTCCCCTTAGCCTCTTTTTTCTCCCAAGCGTCAGACTTTTCGAAGTTTCAAACTTAAGCTAGCAGCACTTCAGTCCACAGCTGGTAGCTGGTCCAGTTGAGGGCTTTTCCAGTAACTGGTAAAGATGGCTTAGCAGCGGCTGGCTCTTAGTTTCAGGCCGGCCAGCTGCAGGTCTTGGGCCCTCCCCCCTCCCACCTTTCCCCCTCGAGACATTCTTTTTCTCATACTTCTCATTCCTGTTTGCTTTGTTTTTGTTTTTAAAACTGTGGTTTGACATTTTCAAAAGCTCCTCTTGGTTATCCACCAGCAGCCCCCGAGCATCTTTTACTTTTATTATTACTAATTTTTTTTATTTTATTTTTTGCCCATGCATGCCATCTGGCAAAGAAATAAGACAGAGACCCACAACGGGACATCAAAAGGGGCGTCTGTACACCAACGCGTGCAAAAGGTCAGGCTCGGAGTGTTTCTTTAGTTGCTGTTGTTGCTTTTTAAGCCGGTTGGGGAAATAAATTCTGGCTTTTAATATTAGGGCCAAGGGAAGGGTTAACACAGTGCCGTATTCATTCCAGAGGCAGCTGTTGCGTTAAAAATCGAGAAGACATTGAGTGTAGCATAGGGTGACCCTATACAAAGGAGGACAGGGCTCCTGTATCCTTAACAGTTGTGATGAAGAGGGAATTTCAGCAGGTGTCATTTGTATGCACGCAGCACCTGGTGAAATTCCCTCTTCATCACAACAGTTAAAGCTGCAGGAGCTTTAACTGTTGTGATGAAGAGGGAATTTCACCAGGTGCTGCGTGCATACAAATGACACCTGCTGAAATTCCCTTTTCTGTACAATTCCCTTTTCTGTCCTCACCCTAATGCAGCAGTTAAGAGAATGAGTGGTAAACTAGGCATCTAACCTCAGCCGTGAATTCGCTAACTGGCTTTGTTAAAGAAGTGCCAACTTTCAAGTCTGAACCTCAAAGCCGGGGCATGCAGGGATGTTTCACCAGCACTTTTTGTTTAGCAGAGACGCCTAAGTCACCTGCTGTGCCCCCTCCCTGGAATCTCGTGTTCCCTCTGAGTTTAGCAGCAATCCTCACAGGAGCTGGGGGGAAATGAATTTCCCTAACGATGCTATATTCTTCCCCGTTGTAATGCGAAAGATTTCTGGGTGGCTTAATCTTAAATGGGCAATTAAAACCCATTTGGTTTACCAAAGTCTTGCTCCTGGTGGAGGTGAAAACCGGAAGAACTGGTGTGTTGGTATGGATCAACGCAGCTGCTTGAATTTGGGGGGGCTCTCCTCGCGGTCATGGCTATGGCGGTTCTGAAAAAGCCTTTGGTGAGAAGTTAGCCGGGCTGACCTTCTCTCGCTTTCCTTTAGCTCCAACCATTTGAGTCTGCAGTGGACTCTAGGATCAGCTAGCCCTGAAGTGCCTTCCCCCTCTTGAAGAATACTGATTTCCCACAGGCTGTGTATTGTTAATGTTTTCAGTGATAAGGTCTGGCGAAGTTTCATCCTCAACTGGTGAAGAGCCGGTGAGAATCACCTCCTCCCCATGTACGCTGGTATGTTTCTGGTGCTGTCTGTTCTGCTTCAGAATCTGATACCAATTGATTGCCTGAAACTCCTTCCTCCAATCTAAGGGGAACAGGCCGAGTCACGACAAGATCCATGAATCTGTCTAGTCCCTTTTTATGACAGTGAGTTCCATGGATTAATAATGTATTGTGTGAAGGACTATGTCCTTTGTCCTCTCTTGAATCTTCAGCACTTTCTCTGCAGCGTGAAAAACTTTATAAGCATCTATCATGTCCCCCTCTTTGTGCAAATTTTCCCCATTCCAATTGGTTCAAAGAAAGAATAGAGTAGAAAAAAAGAATGTATTTATTAAGATAAGGTAGTATCCAATTGTCGTCCGTATGCTGACGGAAGGCTTTTTGATCCTGCGAAAATGGGAGGTTGAGGACAGATACACAGCACATAGTTAAACTATGGAATTGTCTACCACAAGATGTAGTGATGGCTACCAATTTGGATGGCTTTAAAAGGGGGTTGGATAAATTCCTGGAGGAGAAGGCCATCAATGGCTACAAGTCCTGATGGCTCTGTGCTACCTCCAGTATCAGAGGCAGTAAGTCTGTGTGCACCAGTTGCTGGGGAACATGGACAGGAGAGTGCTGTTGCACTTGTGTCCTGCTTGTGGGTCGCTGGTCATCAGCTGTTTGGCCACTGTTTGAACAGAGTGCTGGACTAGATGGACCCTTGGTCTGATCCAGCAGGGCTCTTCTTATGGTCTTATGAAAGCTTCCGTTGGTGGAAAAGAGAGGGAGGCTAACCCCATGTGTAACTTCCCACTGTGTTCCAAAGGAGATTTGGGGAGCAGATTTAGGGAGAACAAGGGGCTGAAACTTTCCAGTGACAGAAGCCTCTGCTGGCTCAAAGAGCCTTCCATCAGATGAAGGACTCTATGGGATGCAATCCATAGAGTTTTCAATTGTGGGACTATAGAATCAATTAAGAAGACATTATTTGGGAGCCGGTTGCTTCCAAAACTAATTAGCTGAACTGAGCTGATAACATCTAATCAGAGAATGCAGGGAACACAGACAAAATTAGCCAGTGTTATTGTTCACACAAGGAATTTCTAGGTTAAGTACATTTTCAGAACTCACCAACATGTATAGACTTAACCCTTGATCCACATTTTACAAATCGGTTTCCCACTCCTGTTCCTGGGACTGAGGCGCCTCGTTTTCTCTGTTGACATTTCCACACATTTTGATGGTAAAATACAGTTATCAGGTGAAACCTTAGTTAATATCAGCAATAGAAGATCATCATCATTTATAGAGCATCTTAAAGAGTTTAAAGTACTTATGCAGTATTTCAGTATTGCTTGCCAAATTGAGGCCACATACTTTTATTCTAGAGTAAAACAAACAAAAAACCTGATTATCCTCAGCTACACACTATGTGATTAATGTCATGAATAGCTTGACCCTCAGTGTGGCTTAACTCTGGCCTTAGCTAGACCTAAGGTTTATCCCTGAATATGAGCCAACAGTGCGATATGGCTGCAAGAAAGGCAAATGCTATTTTGGGCTGCATTAATAGAAGAGCTTCCAAATCGCGTGAGGTACAGGTTCCTCTCTATTTGGCCCTGGTTAGGCCTCATCTAGAGTATTGCGTCCAGTTCTGGGCTCCACAATTCAAGAAGGACGCAGACAAGCTGGAGCGTGTTCAGAGGAGGGCAACCAGGATGATCAGGGGTCTGGAAACAAAGCCCTATGAAGAGAGACTGAAAGAACTGAGCATGTTTAGCCTGGAGAAGAGAAGATTGAGGGGAGACATGATAGCACTCTTCAAATACTTAAAAGGTTGTCACACAGAGGAGGGCCAGGATCTCTTCTCGATCTCCCAGAGTGCAGGACACGGAATAACGAGCTCAAGTTAAAGGAAGCCAGATTCCAGCTGGACATCAGGAAAAACTTCCTGACTGTTAGAGCAGTACGACAGTGGAATCAGTTACCTAGGGTGGTTGTGGGCTCTCCCACACTAGAGGCCTTCAAGAGGCAGCTGGAGAACCATCTGTCAGGGATGCTTTAGGGTGGATTCCTGCATTGAGCAGGGGGTTGGACTCGATGGCCTTGTAGGCCCCTTCCAACTCTGCTATTCTATGATTCTATTATTCTATGAAGTTTAGAAAAAGCAGGTGAAAACGGGGCCCAGGCTTCAGGCTTTGGGGTTCCTTGCCTAGGTTGTCTGAAACACTCCACACTCACAATGCACCCCATAGTGCCTGCTGCCATTTTACCCCCCTGATGGCACAGCTGCCCATGCTTGTGTGTGGGTTGACTACATGGTGGCAGTGTTGGGACGTGCGCATTAGAAACTCGATGGACTCGATGGCCTTGTAGGCCCCTTCCAACTCTGTAATTTTATGATTCTGTGATCCCGGGACCGTCCCTGCCTGCTCCCGGAATATCCTGTGTGTCATTTACATGAACAGGGATGACCCCAGGACAATCCCGGGATAAACCTTAGGTCTAGCTAAGGCCTCTGTCTCTCATCTTTGAACTTTCTAACCTTGCTTCTCTCTCCTAGATGAGAAGGAAACACTGTGAACCAACGTGTGTTCTTTGGGAGGGCGGATTCTGCCTTTTAACCCACAACACACTTCCTCACACAAGTGCTTTTTAATAGCTACTGAACTACCACCACAAAACATCATTATCTGGTAATGGATTGTTTTCGAGTTGCATCGTGCATGCGCGTGACATAGAGGGATCCGTAAAGTGCTCCAGTCTCTAAAAAGCCTTCACTGGAAAATTAGTCATGTTTCATAGAACCATCATCAAAATTAGAAATTTTAGACCATTTTGTTCCTGAGTAGATTATTCAGTCCAGTGTGAGTGTGTACTGTGTAGCCTACACATGCACATATGCATAGATACAATATTTGCTTTAGCACTATTTTCCAAGAGTTTGTCCATTTCGTTCTCAGATGACTATCGCGGCAGGCTTTTGCTTTTGCTTTTTTACCGCTTCCCTTCGGGAAATAAGCCATATTCTAAGTAGTTTCTCAGATTTATTGAATATTTTCTTTTATGTTTCAGCCTAAAATTTTCCTACGTCTTAATCAGTTCTATTTTAGTATATAGCCGTGCCTGCAGATGTACATATTCATTTGAATTCGCAGCATTTAAAGACTACCTGAATCCAAAACGATCCAGATTTTGACAGTGGTGTTTTGATTCGGCCCTTTATCCGGGCTGCTTTGGTGGTCTCCAGGATTTGGAATGTCCCAATCCTGACTCCCATGTGTGCCATCCCGGTCCGGATTGTTTTTGGTTTGGCCATCTCTTCTTGCTAGGCAAAACCGCAAGTCTGGATAACTTGTAAGTCCTTATTTGGTAAAACACATGTAATGTTCTTTCAAACGTTTCTCCATAATATCAGCTTTCTCTCCAACATCCTTTAATCTGATGTCTCAGGGCTTGTGCTTTAGAGTTCTTCCCTAGCTGAGGTGCATGGAGAGGAATGGGGAACGGAGGGTTCTTGGACATTTCTGACATAGGTGTTTTTAGGGTTGTATGAGAAATTTGTTGACATCCATTTTTACCAGAATTTCCCCAGTTTGCATCTCGCAAGCCCAAAGGCAATCTGAGTTCCAAGCCCATACATTTCCAAGCTTATGATGCAATGCACAGAAGAAGAAGATTGCAAGCTGAATATGAGCCAACAGTGCGATATGGCTGCAAGAAAGGCAAATGCTGTTTTGGGCGGCATTAATAGAAGTAGAGCTTCCAAATCACGTGAGGTACTGGTTCCTCTCTATTCGGCCCTGGATTGGCCTCATCTAGAGTATTGCGTCCAGTTCTGGGATCCACAATTCAAGAAGGACGCAGACAAGCTGGAGCGTGTTCAGAGGAGGACAACCAGGATGATCAGGGGTCTGGAAACAAAGCTTTATGAAGAGAGACTGAAAGAACTGGGCATGTTTAGCCTGGAGAAGAGAAAGTTGAGGGGAGACATGATAGCACTCTTCAAATACTTAAAAGGTTGTCACACAGAGGAGGGCCAGGATCTCTTCTCGATCCTCCCAGAGTGCAGGACACAGAATAACTGGCTCAAGTTAAAGGAAGCCAGATTCCAGCTGGACATCAGGAAAAACTTCCTGACTGTTAGAGCAGTACGACAATGGAATCAGTTGCCTGGTGAGGTTGTGGCCTCTCCTACACTGGAGGCCTTCAAGAGGCAGCTGGACGGCCATCTGTCAGGGATGCTTTAGGGTGGATTCCTGCATTGAGCAGGGGGTTGGACTCGATGGCCTTGTAGGCCCCTTCCAACTCTGCTATTCTATGATTCAAAGAAGAAGAAGAAGAAGAAGAAGAAGAAGAAGAAGAAGATAAAAAAAATGTGCGCAAACATGCCATATCAGTGGGAGAAAAATGCGTGCATGTCAAAAATGTTCCCAATTAATGTGTAAATTTCAAGAAATGTGCAGGGGGGAAAAATGTGCACAATTTTTCGTGCTACTAGTCCTTCTTTACACAGCGCGTAGTTAAATTATGGAACTCACTGCCACAAGATGTAGTGATGGCCACCCATTTGGATGGCTTTAAAGGGGATTGGATAAATTCCTGGAGGCAAAGGCTATCAATGGCTGCTAGCCCTGATGGTTGTGTGCTATCGCCAGTATTTGGAGCGGTAAGCCTGTGTGCACCAGTTGCTGGGGAACATGGGTGGGAGGACGCTGCAGTAGTATATGGCCCTACTTCCTGTCAAATTTATGCAAATGAGCCATGTGGCTTTGTTTTGGTCACGTGACCAAAACAAACACCACGTGACCGGAAGTGACGTCACTAGCTGTCAAAACAAGCAGCACGTGGCCGGAAGTGACGTCACCAGCTGTCAATACAAACAGCACGTGACCGGAACTGACGACACTAGCTGTCAAAACAAAACAGCACATGACCGGAACTGACGTCATCAGCTGTCATAACAAAACACCATGTGCCCAGAAATGCTGGCACTACCTGTCAAAAGAAAGGCCACGTGGCCGGAAGTGACGTTTTTTCTGCGGCGACCGGAAATGATGCTTTTTGCAGGCGACCGGTGGAACATGTCCAGGCATGTCTCCCCACAGCCTCTCAGCGGTTGGCTAAGGAATATCACATGGCCTGCCCCGCAACCAATAGGAAGAGTTTTCAGAACCCCTAAAGGATTCACACGCAAAGGATACCCACAAGATCTAGCATTAAAATACAAGTACATATCAAAGCGCGTTAGGAATGCTAAACGCATGAAAGCTGTGGGTATCCTTTGCGTGTGCGACAACGATGCCTCAGCTGTCCTGCTCCATGCTGTCTCATCTTGTTCAGGCCCTCTAAATACTTTTGCATGTTAGAAATTTTAGCCCGGGCTGCTTCCAAATATTTTGTTGATGTATGGGGTCTCAGTAAGCGGGCACTCAAAGCTGACATAGTCTCCTCAGTACATTGCTTGTACCATTCAAACACGTCATCTAAATTATCAGAAGCAGAAGTGCCCACTTTCCGTTTTTTAAATGGCTTTAAAGTGTTCCCCGTGAGGTGTTTGAGTTTTCGTTTGGCTTTACCGTGGCCTCCAGGTCTGTCGTCCTTTGATGCTTGGGGCCCCTCATGTGTTGTCTCAGTCTTTGAATCTTGAGGTTTGAGATTCTCATTGGTTGTGTGGTCATCCGATTGTTCTGAAAAAAATAAACATTCAACATTTGCACAATATTTTCATGACAAGATAACACTACCCTCAAAATAAAAATGAAATAACAATCATGTTTGTCTTTACCTTGATTTTCAGTATGGGTAGGTTCATGTATGGGGCTCTGGCTCCCTGGTTGAGCGATTTTCTTTTGTTGCGACATTTCACAAACACCCTCTGTAAAACACAAGTAGTTTGAATACACAACAGGTATTCCTCAGGTATTCCTCAAGGACATGTTGGGGCTAGCCCACATATGACCAGATACAACACAAAAGAGCGTCAGACTTTTTTTTACTATGCTTCAAAGGCCAATGGATCCTGTATCATTTGATTATGTTTACAAACTCTTTGTAAACTATTTGAACTGTACTTCTGGACAACCATCACCTAAAACATCACAATACAGAACAACTCTGATTTTACAGAAACTTACCTCTATGTATCACGATTTTGCTAACAAGGAGCTGTTGACACTTATGGATACACTTGAACTGCGTTCTATGGAGGACGGCTGTAGAATTTTCAATCTTGTGATGAAAGAAGAATTTTCTGATGGAAAAATTAATTTTGGACGTTTATTATCGATTATTCTGTTTGGGTTTGCTCTTTTAAAGAAACTACAAGCATGTGGGATTCTTATGACTCATGAAAACACAAGACAGATGGTAGAGTTCATGGCAGAATATATCCACAACACCAAGGCACAGTGGATCAATGAAAATGGCGGCTGGGTATGACTCCTTTGAAGAAATGGGGTAAAAGGCAAACTATATTAGTACTGTATATCCTAACTGAAACTGCTTTACTCTCTTTATCACAGGAAAATGGATTATTCAATGTGGCTAAGGCCGAGAAACCGTCCCACCGTACGGGAGAAAAATGTCTGTCTTTTTTTCTTAAATGTTACGCTCTGAAATGGCTGTTTTTTCCTGTATAGAAATTTCAGCTGTGTCTATGAATTAAAATACCTTAAGCCATAAGTGTGGGACTTTTTATTATTGTTACAGTAGTGGCCACTTACCCAAGGCACAAGCATTTTACCCTAGCTCCAATTTAAAGGGTTCATAGTTAAAATGTAAAACGCCTTATATTTAAGTAAAAGTAACTACCTTCTCATACACACGGCCATATGCTTGGGCTATTTTTATCATGCTCCCTCAATTGAAAAGATGGAGTTTCTACACCACAATCAAAATTAAAATAAGCATGCATTTAGGATTTGCTATTCTGTGTATTTAGCAGAGATAAATAAGCCGAAAAAATATTTCTTTAGAAATAGAGAGTTGAAGGAAAAGAAAAAATCACTCACCATTTACATGCCGGAGAACTTCAGATTCCTATGGGCTGCAAAGATGGCTTCTGCATTGCTCTGATTCTTTATATACTTTTTGGCTCTGGGTGTTGTCCTTCAGGTTCTAATTTTGAAGACTGTCATTGGCTGAGACTTCCAACCCCATTACAACAGTGATTAGATTTGCCCCTGGTGGAAACCTATGATGACTCCACAATGGCTTAGTTGCTTATGACCCATGCAACAGTGATTAGATTTGCCTCTGGTGAAAGCCAATGTTGACCCCACACTGGCTTAGTTCCTTCTGCCCCATGCAACAGTGATTAGGTTTGCCCCTGGTGAAAGCCAATGTTGACTCCACAATGGCTCAGTTCCTTCTGCCCCATGCAGCAGTGATTAGATTTGCCCTTGTTCATTTCCTTCCCTGGCCCCCCACCCTGGCTTAGTTCCTTCCATGATGGGATTATGTACCTGTGGTGTGAAATAAAATAAAACTATTGCTTACATAAAGAAATAAAGTTTTCTTTATTTTTTAATTCTCAATGATGCAAAACAATTTAACAATGAAGGAATTTAGACAGAATTTCTAAAAACAGCATTTACAGATGTAAGAAATGACTTATAGGGCCGATCTTTGATTACGCGTTCTACATGTTGAAGAAAGGATTGGTCGGTGGTCTTCATAATTTTTTCAAGGTACATTCGAGGATTTATAGCTCTGCTAATCTCTGTAGTCAGAATTAAGACCTGGTCCACATTCTCTGAGGTCAAAGCAAGACAATTTAGAGAATAACCAATGAGGATAACAACATGCAACACAGGCTGAAACCAGAGTTTTGCACAAAGAATGCGTAGTTTTGTGGAAATGTCATTTTCTGTCCATACTGTACATTCGTGAGAGCTCTGTCCAGGGGCCTGTATTGTACATCCAATACAGCTCTCATACAGATACTGGCTTAGGCAGTGTTTCAAGATGCCATAAATGGTTGCTCTGACAATTCCACGCATAGCTCCTCGACGCTTTCTTGGTAAAATGTGCTGTGTTTCATCAATCGACAGTCCAAGAAGATTTTTCAGGGTGAGATGCGCCGGCTGATTGTTTGCCAATGCTTCAGGAGCCTAAAAGATATTTTAAAACTATTAACATTAAATCTATTTGGAAAACTTTTTAGACAGAACACTGAAAACACACACACCTGAATGTGAATGTTACTTGCAGAAGCCATATTCCAAAGCTCAATAGGTGACGGCGGGATGCTAGTATTGATGCACTTCTCAGGTTCTTCAGCTGTTACAGCCTCTGCTGCTGGCTCCTGGAAATTTAAGGGGAAAATGTAATTTTCTGTAACTCTTACAAGTTGTTTTTGCACATAAATAGGATGCCAGAAAAAAAAAAGTTTTACCTGCATTATAGAGTTTGGTATCGAGATAGAGTCCAACAAGCTTTGCCATATTTGTGAGATCTCCTCATCTTCCTCCTGTGGGGTCTTTGTTGGTGGGAACTGTTCATCGTCAGAGCTGGTGCTGAGATAACGCTTTCTGGGTTTAGGCCTCTCTGGTGCCATCGGGGTAGACACCTCTATAGGCCTCATCGGGGTGCTGGGGGTTTCCATGTTGTCTCCTGCTTAAAATCAGCAACTGTTCCCGACGGGTTGAAAGTCTGAAAAGCACTGCACACCCTGGTGAATCCTTTAGGGGTTCTGAAAACTCTTCCTATTGGTTGCGGGGCAGGCCATGTGATATTCCTTAGCCAACCGCTGAGAGGCTGTGGGGAGACATGCCTGGACATGTTCCACCGGTCGCCTGCAAAAAGCATCATTTCCGGTCGCCGCAGAAAAAACGTCACTTCCGGCCACGTGGCCTTTCTTTTGACAGGTAGTGCCAGCATTTCTGGGCACATGGTGTTTTGTTATGACAGCTGATGACGTCAGTTCCGGTCATGTGCTGTTTTGTTTTGACAGCTAGTGTCGTCAGTTCCGGTCACGTGCTGTTTGTATTGACAGCTGGTGACGTCACTTCCGGCCACGTGCTGCTTGTTTTGACAGCTAGTGACGTCACTTCCGGTCACGTGGTGTTTGTTTTGGTCACGTGACCAAAACAAAGCCACATGGCTCATTTGCATAAATTTGACAGGAAGTAGGGCCATATACTACTCGCTGCTGCACCATGTCCTGCTCTGTTGGTCCCTGGCCGATGGCTGGTTGGCCCCTGTGTGAACAGAGTGCTGGACTAGATGGACCTTGGTCTGATCCAGCATCAGGGCTCTTCTTATGTTCTTTTTGGATATTTTTCTCTCCCTCTGTGTTATATTGCTATGATCTAGGCCCATAAACGATAAACCTGAACTTTTATCTGTGAAATATTGGAGCATATGAAAAGAGAAGGAGCTCTCACAGGACAGGAGGAATTGCGTGTATATGAAGCACTTGCAATCTGCAAACTTTATAGAGCCTGTTGCTTTGGGACAGCAGGGAAAGTGCACCCAGAGCAGAACTGAACGAGCTTTCAAGCCATGTTGCATAGGCGTAAACAGAGGCATTTTCACAAACGTTAACATGTGCTTTCTGGGTTGCAGAAAAACAATGTATACTTTGAAGACGTGGTTTGAAAAACACTTTGGCAGCAGGGTGTACCACGAGCCCACACGGAGACAGCGAGCTCATTTCGTTTTAATAGCCATTGTCCCACGAACTCCGTATGCATTCCTCAAAAAGCCACTGTTCCTGTTCCCCTTTGCGCATTTTATGGAGGAGATCTGATGATTTAAAATCCGTGATCTTTGGCGAAGCCGTTCCAGGTTCACAGCGGAGTCGTGAGATCAACATCAAACCCATTTTCCCTAATTCCTCCGCCCTGCTTTGCGTTTGCGTCTTGTTTCCCAGCCCTGAAAGCGAAATCCTGTTTGGTGCTGCAGATAAAAGCTCTTGGCTTGTTTTTCACAGCCTGTTTGTTTGAAAAAAGCTGTCGCACTTAAGTTATCTCGCCAGCCGTAAAGGTTATAAACCATTTTTAAGACCACACTTAAGACGCAGCTGGGGGAAAGGGATTAACCGTGGGGTGAAAGCATGTTCTTATCTCTGCAGCCATTAGTTCTACCCTCCATAAAACCGCTCTGTGTTCAGGACTGTTCCAGTTCTTAGGCTCCATATTTGGGGGTTGGGGGCGGCGGCAGCGCTGATGTGTAGCTAGTTGACAGCTCTTCGTATTTATACTTCCAGGGAGTAGGATTTGGCATTTCTCTCTCATGCACTAAACTACCTTTATTTATTTATTTATTTATTTATTTATTTCTATACCATAGGGTGACCCTATGAAAAGGAGGACAGGGCTCCTGCATTTTTAACAGTTGCATAGAAAAGGGAATTTCTGCAGGTGTCATTTTTATGCATGCAGCACCTGGTGAAATCCCCTGTTCATCACAACAGTTAAAGCTGCAGGCGTCCTGCCCTCTTTTAAATCTGGTCACTCTAGTATAGTTCCTGCAGCTTTAACTGTTGTGATGAAGAGGGTAGGGTGACCCTATGAAAAGGAGGACAGGGCTCCTGCATCTTTAACAGTTGCACAGAAAAGGGAATTTCTGCAGGTGTCATTTTTATGCATGCAGCACCTGGTGAAATCCCCTGTTCATCACAACAGTTAAAGCTGCAGGCGTCCTGCCCTCTTTTAAATCTGGTCACTCTAGTATAGTTCCTGCAGCTTTAACTGTTGTGATGAAGAGGGTAGGGTGACCCTATCAAAAGGAGGACAGGGCTCCTGCATCTTTAACAGTTGCATAGAAAAGGGAATTTCTGCAGGTGTCATTTTTATGCATGCAGCACCTGGCGAAATCCCCTGTTCATCACAACAGTTAAAGCTGCAGGCGCCCTGCCCTCTTTTAAATCTGGTCACTCTAGTATAGTTCCTGCAGCTTTAACTGTTGTGATGAAGAGGGTAGGGTGACCCTATCAAAAGGAGGACAGGGCTCCTGCATCTTTAACAGTTGCATAGAAAAGGGAATTTCTGCAGGTGTCATTTTTATGCATGCAGCACCTGGCGAAATCCCCTGTTCATCACAACAGTTAAAGCAGCAGGCGCCCTGCCCTCTTTTAAATCTGGTCACTCTAGTATAGTTCCTGCAGCTTTAACTGTTGTGATGAAGCGAGAATTTCCCCAGGTTCTCCACATATATAAATGACACCTGCTGGAATTCCCTTTTCTATGCAACTGTTAAAGATACAGGAGCCCTGTCCTCCTTCTCTTCTTCTTCTTCTTCTTCTTCTTCTTCTTCTTCTTCTTCTTCTATTTATTTGTATCCCACATTTTGCCCAATACTGGGCCGCAAGGCAGTTCATAGGTGACCCTAATATACCACTCCCCATCCAAAATATTTCAGAGCAGTTAACAACAAATAGAATAAAAGAATAAAAACACCATATTAAAAAAAAAAATACATTTTTAGGCCTCGATGGGTGCAGGGGTGGGGGGTGGAGAAGGGTTTTCCCTTTCTACTGTAATGGCGGGCCACCGTTGCAATAGGCCGGAAACCCCTTTTTCTTTCCCACCTCCCTCTGCTCCCATAGAGGCCTCAAAGGGCCTCTTAGCACAAGTTTTAAGAGGCCCTTTCAGGCACTGGTGGGTGCTGGGTGGGGAAGCACGCTTTCCAGGCCTCCGGAAACTGCGCCGATTCCCCTGGCCTGCCAAGGGAATTGTGCACGTTCTGGAGGCCTCGGTCGCGTGCGACACGGAGCGCTCACCAAGGGAGCTCGTCCTTCACTAATACTGTTTAGGTGTCATTCTCACAAACAGCAGATGAGGTCACAGCCCTCTTTCTGGATGGTACCACTGAAGGCCAGTGGAGGCTGGTGGCTCCAATTTTGGTGGGAATCCATTCTGGGTTTCAGTCAGAACTCTAAAAGAGCTTGCCAAGGTGCCGAAGCCTATCCCCAAAATAGGTCCAGTGCCTTCGATAGCTCCTTTATAGAGTTCGGACTTCTGGTTCTGATGGAAACCCAGAATGAATTTATAGCCCCACTGAAATCAGAGCCACGGGCCTCCACTGTTTAAGACTGCATGTTGTGGGTTCACCTTATTGAATCTGCCTCCTTACCAACAAACACAATCGCCTTATGTTGCAGTCTAGCATATTAGGCAGGGCAAGAATTCTTCAACTAACATGCTAGCTTTATAGGAAGGGACCTATAAGGCCATGAAGTCCAACCCCCTGCTCAATGCAGAAATCCACCTTAAAGCATCCCTGACCGATAGCTGTCCAGCTGCCTCTTGAAGGCCTCTAATGTGGGAGAGCCCACCACCTCCCTAGGTCACTGGTTCCATTGTCGTGCTGCTCTAACAGTCTGGAAGTTATTCCTGATGTCCAGCCGGAATCTGGCTTCCTGTAACTTGAGCCTATTATTCTGTGTCCTGCACTCTGGGAGGATCGAGAAGAGATCCTGGCCCCCGCAAAGTGCAGGACACAGAATAAGGCCACAGCTAGACCTAAGGTTTCTCCTGGGATCATCCAGGGTTCGCCCCTGCCTGAGCACTGAATCCCTTGTGAGTCACCTAGATGAACAGGTTTGACTCCTGGATGATCCAGGGATAAACCTTAGGTCTAGCTATGGAAAGAGTCTCCAAAGGAAGGTGCCATCTGCCTTTTTCTTGCATTGTTTCCTGACTGCCCGGCTCCAAAGGCAGTGCTGACGTCAAGTTGCAGAAAGGGAGTCACAGATTCATAAAAATGAGGGGCACACCTTGGTGATGCCATATGCATGACTAGTGCTTGGAAGTCAGACAGGACAGGAAAAGGAGTCAACACAGAAGCTGACAGCCCAGACTCAAAGGGACTGTCCCATTCAAAGTAACAGTCAAACAGGACTTCCCTTAAAAAAAATCAACACTCACAATTCCAGTAACTTCCAGAAAACAGACAATGTGTTTTCTGAGTATTCCTGGAATTCTTAGGCCTTAGCTAGATGGGGCATTATCCCGGGGCGAACTCCGGGATCATCCCTGTGCATCCACATGACGCACAGGGGATCCTGGGATCAGGAAAGGATGATCTGTAATCAACTTGCAAACTTCTGTGAGTGGCCAGTCACGAGCATGCTATAAATCACTCGTTTAGAAAAGCCCTTTGTGTCTCGGGAGCAGGATAAAATACTTCATATGAAGAATGCTTAAATGGTGATGAATGATGAGAGTTTTAGGCCTAAACTAGGGTGACCATATGGAAAGGAAGACAGGGCTCCTGCAGCTTTAACTGTTGTGATGAAGAGGGCATTTCACCAGGTGCTGCATGCCTACAAATGACACCTGCTGCAATTTCCCTTTCAATACAACTGTTAAAGATACAGGAGCCCTGTCCTCCTTTCCTTATGGTCACCCTACCTAAACACCTGGAGGTGCAGTTGTTGCCCATCCCTGATTTAGTGGGTGACAAAAGATTTGTTTTTTTCAACAAGACTTTGGACATAATTCTGATTTAACTGGATTTTTAAAAAACACACAAAAAACCCCCACGATTTGATTATATTTTTGTATTTTAGTTTGTTTCAGCCACCTCGAGTACTGCTTGTGTTGGAAGGGTGGAATATCAATTAATTAATTATATAAAATCATCGTATTTATTTATTTATTTATTTATTACATTTTTATACTGCCCAAAAGCCGAAGCTCTCTGGGCGGTTCACAAAAATTAAAACCATAATAAAACAACCAACAGTCTAAAAACACAAATACAAAATACTGTATAAAAAAGCACAACCAAGATAAAACCACGCAGCAGAAATTCATATAAGATTCAATACAGAATTAGAAAGGTAAAATTTAAATTTAAGTTAAAATTAAGTGTTAAAATACTGAGCTGATGTTGTGAGGTTTTTGGCACCTTTATTTTTTTTTTTTAGCAAATCTGATGCATTTATCTATATACAGTCCAGGTTCTTCTCTTCAGAGGGAGGGGAAAGAAAGATGCAGAATATTGCCACTAAAATACACTTGAATAGGATTTGTGCTGGACGTTTAGCGTGAAGGTCTTCCATATCTAATCAGAACCTTGAGGAAGCCCTTTGAGTCACTTGATGTACATCTAAAGGCAGCCTACCGTAGAAAACCCATAAAGCAGTCAGCGAGACAATGCACTCTTAACTTGTCCCACAATAAAAACCTGTCGTTTGTTATTCTGAAGTGGACGGTGACCGTTGCTTATTTAAAAAAGCCGGTTCTCTATTTGTCCTATAGTATAGGCTATTGTAAACAGGAAGCTGTAAAGGAAGCGTGCATTATTATGTGAAAGAGACTTTCTCTACAAGCTCTGCCATTTCGGTAAACGCAGCGCCCTCAACACACGGAGATCAAACGGGAAGGCTTGACGATTTGGAGAGCACGCTCTATGGTTTGCTTATAATGAGCCCTATTTTCTTCCTGTTCCATTTTCCTTGCTTGATAAATTGCTTCCTTCTCACACCATGCATTAATCATGCGGGTTTCCCAACCTACATATACACGAATCGTGATTACGTGATCATCTGTTGGAGCAAAAGAGCTGTAATAAAATTCTCCCAAATATTCTCCGGCCCCAGAAATCCCATTGTTTGCTTGAACTGGGCTTTCGGGTTATGATTTCCCTCTCTCTCTCTCTCTCTCTCTCTCTCTCTCGTTCTCTCTCTCACACACACACATTCCCATCTCTTTTAAGTGTCATCATCAGTGAGTTGAAAGCGGTAATAATCATCATCATCATCATCATCATCATAATAATAATAATAATAATTTCTTACCCGCCTCTCCATCCTGATCAAGGTTGGGAACAGCTGTAAGTATACAATATATTAAATACTGATTAAAAACATAGTATACATTGTTAAAACTTCCTAAAAAACATACTAAAAACATACAAAAAGCATCCTAAAATTCCACTGGATAGGCCTGCCGGAAGAGATCAGTCTTTATAGCTTTCTTAAATGCTGATAGACTGTTAAGTTGACGGATCTCCTCCAGCAGGCCTTTTCACAGTCTGGGAGCAGCAGAAGAGAAGGTGCTCTGGGTAATACCTGTCAGCCTAGTTCTTCCCAGAGGACCTGAGTCTGTGGGGCGGATTGTACGAGAGAAGGCGATCCCGCAGGTAACCTGGACCCAAACCATGTAGGGCTTTAAAGGTGATAACCAACACTTTATACTTCGCCCGGAAACTAATTGGCAGCCAGTGATGAGATTTTAAAACTGGTGTAACACATGTCATATAACCTAGCTGCCACATTACTTTTCTCACGTACACATTTGCACACTATATTCCAACATACTGCACTGACACTTTTGCGAAGAGGGCACCCTCAGCTGACGGGAGAGATTGTGATGGCGAGAGGGAAGCAGAAAGCAGAAACGTTATTCGTGTTTGCCCAGCTAATGTTGAAGTTTAGAAAATCAACATGTTTATTTAGAGTTTACCTTGAGGCCCAAACTATACATGGCAGGAAAACATGTGTCCACCACTAAATACAGTATTTAGTTGTATTTAAAACTAGTCCTACTTAAGAGTGGATCCGTAAACTAATTTAAGTCCCATTTATTTCGTGGATCTACTTCAAATAGGACTAAACATTGGATGCAACAGAGTGGGGATGTTCAGATGACAAACTAACCCACTGTGGATTGCTAAAAAATGCAATACACGGTGGGTTAGCATTCTGTGTGTGTAGTGGGAAAAAACCCTTCCCACAGTGGGTCACTTACTCACGCCTGCTAACCATCTTCTGCAAGGTGGTTAATGGGTGTACACAGTGATTCCCGTATGGTCTGGCAGGAACCCCATAGCTATTTCAGCCCATTTCGGGGGGGGGGATGCTGGCAGCCATAGAGTCTGCTGGCAAGAGCAACCGCCACTTCCAGTGCTGGTTTCGCCACCATGGATCACTGCCATTTTATTTATTTATTTATTTCTGTAGGAGTGGTTGCTGGGCAGCAACCTTTTGGGGCAGGGAGGATGCCAAGATGTGCGCAGGTTAACTGCTCTGAGGTTCAGGATTTATCCACGTAGGGGGATGTGTAAGGGAACCATGGCTTGGGACCGCAATACCTGACGGAATGCCTCTCCTGACATGAACCTACCTGTACACTGTGCTCAACATCTAAGACCCTCCTCCAAGTGCCTACTCCAAGGGAAGCTCGGAGGGTGGCAACAAGGGAGAGGGCCTTTTCGGTGGTGGCCCCCCGACTGTGGAATGATCTCCCTGATGAGGCTCGCCTGGCGCCGACACTGTTATCTTTCAGGCGCCAGGTTAAGACTTTTCTCTTCTCCCAGGCGTTTAACAGCATTTAACAACGCTAAGTTTGTTTTTAATGGACACCAGAACTGTTGTTTTTAAATGGATGCTGTTGCTTCTATACTGTTGTTTTTATGTTCCTGATGGTTTTTTAAATTTTGTATACTTTTTCATTGTTTACTGTTTTTAACTTTTGTGAACGGCCCAGAGAGCTTCGGCTGTGGGGCGGTATATAAATGTAATAAATAAATAAATAAATAAATAAATGTGGCACTGCAGGTTTCCCAGACATGTGGCAGTTCCCCTTGGACTGGTTAGCACCCACCCACCCACTCTGTGCCATGTGATTCCTCTACCCACCCGCCCACCCCTCAGTGCACATCTGAACAGGTCAACAGTAGCTTAACTGGTTTTACTGTATTTCATTGTGTGTCTGTAACGTTAGAGTTATGATTTTACTCATCTTCATGCGCTGTATTGTTTGTATATGGCTTGTTAGCTGTTCTGGGCTCATTGCAAGGAAGGGCAGGTTCTAAATATAAATAGATAAATTATTAAATGCATAAGAACCTAAAATGTGACTAGCCTGCTAAGGGAAGCAGGCTACTATTCTATCTATCAATCAGTCTATAGATTGATAGATAGACGGGGTTGACTATCAAGTAGGCTGGTGAAGAAGGGATGGCGTGATCTGTCTTCCCTCTTCTAAGCTGCTTGGCTTCCACGCCTGGCATGGAGGAATTGGCTTTCTTTCTTCTGTGGCTAGTGCGGAAACCAAGTAAACTGTCAGAGGAAGGATGAAGCAAGGCACCCTTCCTCCATCAGCCTGCTCACTCGCCTATATGGAATTCCTGGTCCCCTACGGCGACCAGATGAGTTGTTACATGGCTGTAGGGTACTGATCATTGTAACGTCATAGTCCTGACCTCCACCCCACCGACCGAAGATCACCAGTGAGGCGGAGAAATGCAGAGTGTGAACGCTGTCACGAGATGGCTAAGTACTGCAACACGTTTATGAAAAGGTATGAGGGAACGACTCGTGGCCGGGGAAGGCAACGGCAAACCACCCCGCTATAAGGCCTGCAAAGAAAATGTCAGCGAAAGCTGGCGTCCCTCCAAGAGTCAGTAATGACTCAGTGCTTGCACGAGAGGTTCCTTTCCTTTCCTCCATGAGGGAATGAGACACACATCTGCTGGTTTGCGCAAAAGATATGCGCTTGGGTCACATATAGCTTAGCCCAAACCCTATATTTATTTATTTAAAACATTTATATCCCGCCCTATATCATTAAGATCTCAGAGCAGAGTACAGATAAAAACATACAGTATAAAACAATAAATATGCACAGTTAAAAACAAATTAAACCATGAACAAGTTAAAACAATATATAATTTAAAAGCAATTAAAACAGTTAAAACAATGTGCCAGTGAGTTTAACCATCAAAGGCTTTGTTAAAAAGCCATGTTTTTACTTGGCGTCGAAATGCAATCAATGTTGGCGCCAATCAAGCGTCCATGGGGAGGGCATTCCACAGTCAGGGTGCCACAGCAGAGAAGGCCCTCTCCCTTGTCCCATCATAACGTATATGTTGCATCGGTGGATGCGGAGAAGGGCTCCTCCAACAGAACTCAAGCCTCAGGCAGGAATATATAAGGAGAGGCACTCTCTCAAGTATAGGCTTCTTTCTGCTGCCCCTTACGCCTGGAACGCTCTTCCAGAACATTTGAGAACTACAAGTTCAATCGCAGCTTTTAAAGCTCAGCTAAAAACTTTTCTTTTTCCTAAAGCTTTTAAAACTTGATTTTGTTCTGACTTTATACTGCTAGTTTTACCCTACCCTGTGCCTGTTTGGTGCATTCTCTTCCCCTCCTTATTGTTTTATTATGGTTTTATTAGAATGTAAGCCTATGCGGCAGGGTCTTGCTATTTACTGTTTTACTCTGTACAGCACCATGTACATTGATGGTGCTATATAAATAAATAAATAAATAATAATAATAATAATAATAATAATAATAATAATAATTCTGTCCCTTCTTCAAAGAAATATACCTAAAGAATCTTACAGAAGGCCTCTTTAAGTTGTATTTTACATGTGTCAGTGTGTTTGTTAGCTATCCTTGTAAAAGGTAACCGTATTCCACTGCAATGCAATTTTTATTTACTTTCAACCCATTTGCTTCCAACTCAACTCATGATTTACGCATTAGCGTTGGCAGCTTGCTCCAGCCTTGACTCATTCCCAGTGCTGATGATTCATTTTTCCAATCTAGCATATTCATATATAGTCATTCATCATGTCAACGGAGTCACGTTTTGTTGAAGCAGAACTCCTTCTAGCTTTGCTGGGTGAAAACAAGGGGACTAATGTTTTATCGTCTACATTATGGTACAGAAAGCCATCCAGACATCTGGGTGCCAAAAACATCTATTCGTATTGGGAAGGTCAGAAATCTCATGTCCTGCTATAAAAAGCCAGAAAAGGAAATGTATGACTGGGAAGGGTGTTATAAGTCAACCATTGTTGATGTAATCACATTGTACCTGTCAGAGTACTGGGAATACATGGAATCCAACATCCGGGATGGTGGCCTTTAGCTCTCATTCCATTTGGGTGTGGATTGGTGTGTGTTTTCCCAGGTGAGAAATAGACGGCTGGAATAGTTTTTAATTACAATTCCCTATCTAAAGTAGATTTAAGCACCCTGAAGCCTGATGTGAAAGCAACGCAGTGTACACACACTCGAATAACAGGCAACCTAGAATCCAATAATTTAGCATAAAAGTCCAAACAAGAATTGCAGATTTATTTGTCGCAGAAGGTTGCAAAGGAATTATCTTGGGGCCGAGCCAAAATCCACCCCTCCATTTCACCACCCCGTTTGTGAGCATCAAAATGGGAGGGTTGTTTTGGCCAGCCTCTGGGGGAGAATTTGGGGGTTGGGGCAAAACTACATCTTTCCACCAGAGCATCTTTTAGTGGCTGAGAGCTGCCATTTTATCTTCCCAAAGTGCCAGGGAGCATCTGGGAGGTTCTTGGAAACTTCCAAGTTAGATTACTGCAATGCACTCTACATAGGGCTGCCTTTGAAGACGGTTCGGAAGCTGCAGCTCGTGCAAAATGTAGCGGCCAGATTGATTTTGGGAACCAGAAGGTTCGACCATATAACACCTGCTCTGGTCCGCTTGCACTGGCTGCCTGTATGTTTCCGAGCCCAATTCAAGGTGCTGGTTTTGACCTATAAAGCCTTACACGGCTTGGGACCACAATACCTGACGGAACGCCTCTCTCGACGTGACTATACCCGGTCACTACGTTCAACATCTAAGGTCCTCCTCTGGGTGCCTCCTCTGAGAGAGGCTCGGAATGTGGCAACGAGGGACAGGGCCTTTTCGGTGGTGGCCCCCAGACTGTGGAACAATCTCCCTGATGAGGCTCGCCTGGCGCCAACGCTGCTATCTTTCTGGCGCCAGGTTAAGACTTTCCTCTTTGCCCAGGCATATGGCAGCACATCTTAATTACCCACATGTTTAGTTTTTTTACGGTTTTTAATGCTTTATGTGTGTATGTTCTGTGTTTTAGAATTTTAAATTTTGTATACTCGTTTTTATCTTAATTTTTTAGAATTTCTGTAAACCGCCCAGAGAGCCCTGGCTATGGGGGTGGTATATAAGTGTAATAAATAAATAAATAAATAAATAAATAAATAAATAAATGGTTGCCATGTTTTCCCCACCCCCACCCTGATGCTCTCTATTAGAGTGATGCTACACCATGTACTCCCAAGGATTTCTGGAAGAAAGCATGGCAGCTGGCTGCTATTGGGCGGAGTTGTAGTGGACGGTGGCAAGGTTCCCACCCACCCATTTATATTTCTACTATAGCCCAATTCAGAAGACACCTTAAACCATGGCTTTAACCACAGTGGTTAAGCCAGAAAGCTGGGCCATGTTCAAAAGACACCATGGCTTTAACCATGGTGAATAAACCTTTTTGCCTTAGTCACCATGGTAAGCCATGGTTTAAGGCGTCTTCTGAACACGCTTTCTGGCTTAACTACCGTGGTTAAAGCCATGGTTTAAGGTGTCTTCTGAATGGGGCCTCTGTGAAATTTGCTGTTGGAAGGGTCCGTTTCTACCTTCACCACATCATTCTCAGTATAAGTAAAGATGCTAAAATGTAGTTGTTCAACTCAGTCTAAATACAGCAACATCTCTGGTCAAGCTCATCAGTTAGGTAATTTGTGTGCTTAATTTTCTTTTAATCCAGAAAGACCCCAACACTCGCTGCCAGAAGAGACTGTCTACACAGAGATTCTCTAGAACTCGGTACGTTCCTCTTGGTAAAACCTCAATTGATTTTGCTTTCCACCCATTTATGTCTATTTATTTTTAATGGATCAGTTCTGGGGAAACCCCATATAATGAAATTCTACATACCTTCCATAGGCAGGTGAACTCCTCGTAGGGTTAGGAAACATCACTTAACATTGAATCTAAACCCACCTTCCGGAGAGGAAAAAATAGAGACGGGGAGAAATTTGGTCAGTTCACTATGCGAACAGAAACTCAGTTAACCTATAAAAGTTGCAAACTCTGAATTTTGCAATGGAGCTTTCCAATAAACATACTGGCCTGGTTCAGACAACACGCTAAACCATGCTGCTTAACCACAATATGGTTAAGGGAATGCATTAAGGATAATGGACTCCCTTAACCATTTTGTGGTTAAGTAGCATGGTTTAGGGTGTTGTCTGAACCAGGCCGTAAGGTCCTCCTCCTTCTCATAGGTGCCCCAGCAATTATGGAATGATCTCCCCGACAAAGCCTGCCTGGGCCAATGTTGTTATCTTTTGGGAGCGAGGTCGAGACTTTTATCTTCTCCCAGGCATTTAGCAGCATATGTTGAGTTTTGAATCAATCCCAGATATATTTTTAAGTTTGGTTGAGAGCTCCAAGTTGTTTTTAAATGTATGTTGTTTTTGAATGCCTTCTGTTTTACGTTTTTATGGATTTAAATTTTGTATATTGATTTTTAATGTATTCCTCTTTTGTAAACCGCCCAGAGAGCTTCAGCTATGGGGTGGTGTATAAATGTAATCATCGTCATCATCATCATCATCATCCAAAAATGCTTATTTTAGGGAAATAATCTTCAAAAATGCATCATATTCAGGGGAAATGCTTGCAAAAAACACATGTAAGGCAAAAATGTATGCATTAGGAGAAATGTGCATAATAATGCTTATGAATTTTCATGCAAACTTTAAATTTTTGAAGTTCAGGATAAACTTAAGATTGGAAGAAAATGAGAAAATTAGACAAATTGAAAGATTTGTCCATCCATAAGTTTAAACTTGGTGGTCTTCACCTCTCCAGACCTGGGCATATTTTAACCCCCTAACGCCCCCCCCCAATTGAATTTTTTATTTTTGTGGGTCCTATCTGGAGGCTGACAGATTAGGCTGTGAGCCATGGGTTGTGACACATGGGTAGACAAAACATGTCCTCAAAGGCCAGAAGGGCAAATATTACGCACCACCTTGCCATAAGCGAGAAAATGTTTGATGCAGGAGTACATTTCTTAGCATATGTTCTGGTTAAAGAGTTATTTTCTTTCCCCATTTAGTTGACGTTGAGGATGACGAAACAGAGGAGGAGGCTTGCAAGATCCCTGATCCTTCTACTCTCTATGTACTCCAAGTGACATCAAAGCCCATTGACTTCTTCCTTGCAAGAGTAAGAAATGCATTGATCTGCTTAATGCAGGAAGTTGCATTAGATTCTGCAATTCTATCATCAGAAGGACAGAATGGCTGTTGCTTTATACCCAAGAAAGCCGACATTCCTGCTCCCACTTCTAATCCAATAAGGGCGCAGTTGATCTGGGTAGGCCTGCCAGAAGAGACTAGTCTTTATGGCTGTCTTAAACTCAGGGGAAGTATTAAGTTGATGAATCTCTTCCAGCAGGCCATTCCACAAACTGGGAGCAGCAGAAGAGAAGGTCCTCTGGGTAACAGTTGTCAGCCTAGTTTTGACTGGCTGAAGGAAGTTCTTCCCAGAGGACATGAGTGTGAGGGTCAGATTGTACAGGAGAAGGCGATCCCGCAGGTAACCTGGACCCAAACCATGTAGGGCTTTAAAGGTGATAACCAACACTTTGTACTTTGCCCGGAAACTGATTGACAGCCAGTGAAGTGATTTTAAAATTGGTGTAATACGGTCACCCCTAGATGTACCGGTGACCAACCTGGCTGCCATATTTTGAACTAGTTGAAGTTTCCGGACTAGGCACAAAGATAGCTCTATGAAGAACACATTGCAGAAGTCGAGCCTCGAATTTACCAGCGCATGCACTATCGTATTTACACAAGTGGACATCTAAAGGGAGTCCTTCCATAAGTTCGTGAAGTCCAGGGTCTAAACTTATGTAGCTGCACCTTTGCAAAAAATAAATAAAAATAAAAATCACATTTTGAATTTGCTTTCAAAATGGAAAGGGGGCTTCTTCCTTTCATTTTTATTCTTTCTCTCATTGTTCTTTTTAATTTAGGATCTAAAGACCCTGTTGTTTGGCTCCAGTCTCGGCTGCTTCAATGAGGAATGGAAAATCCAGAGCTTTGCCTTCAACAATAGCCCTCAACTGAAGTACGGCATCATACAGAAGAAGGTAACAAGTATAAAGTCATGATTTAAGCGTTACTGGTGCAAATCCCTTGGGAATGTCTCTCTCGCTGGTGAAATGGAACGTACAGGAGTACTTTTCACTGGTTTGAGCCCACGGCCACCAACCCATCTGTAGCCCATGTATGATAGCATCATGATTCTTTTTGCGCTATGGTTTGTTTATGTGCAAACATACCCAAAATGAGTAAATGTACCCAAAATGACTTTTGATACAAGCCACCTTAGGGTTGCTTTGGTGAAGTCTGCTAGGAATGGATGAATCTGTCATTTTCAGTTCCGCCGACATTTGGAGTTTTCAAATCTCATGTTCTTGCTTTCCTGAATGTGAACTTCATGAATTTGGGTAAATTTGGAAACAAAAATTCTCACTCGTCTGCACCAGCCAAATTCAGTTGGTACAGCCATGGAAAGGACCATGATGTTGTAGATTGCAAGCTGAATATGAGCCAACAGTGCGATATGGCTGCAAGAAAGGCCAATGCTATTTCGGATCTGCTCTCGAGGGCCACATTCCTGTGCTGGACAGGACCTGTGCATGCACAGTTACAAGATGGGGAATGCTTGGCTCAGCAATACTACAAACAAGAAGGATCTTGGAATTGTTGTAGATCACAAGCTGAATATGAGCCAACAGTGCGGTATGGCTGCAAGAAAGGCCAATGCTATTTTGGGCTGCATTAATAGAAGTATAGCTTCCAAATCACGTGAGGTGCTGGTTCCTCTCTATTCGGTCCTGGTTAGGCCTCATCTAGAGTATTGCATCCAGTTCTGGGCTCCACAATTCAAGAAGGATGCAGACAATGTGGAGCGTATTCAGAGGAGGGCAACCAGGATGATCAGGGGTGGGCATGTTTATCCTGGAGAAGAGAAGATGGAGGGGAGACATGGTAGCACTCTTCAAATACTTGAAAGTTTGTCTCGCAGAGGAGGGCCAGGATCTCTTCTCAATCCTCCCAGAGTGCAGGACACGGAATAACGGGCTGAAGTTAAAGGAAGCCAGATTCTAGCTGGACATCAGGAAAAGCTTCCTGACTGTTAGAGCAGTACGACAATGGAATCAGTTACCTAGGGAGGTTGTGGGCTCTCCCACACTAGAGGCATTCAAGAGGCAGCTATGATTCTATGTACCTGCCTGCTGATAATGAAAAGGAGCCTGTCAGAAATTCAGCGCTAAAATAGGGATTCAAACCCAGACTTTGAAGAACTCAGCCAGGGGTCCCCAACACGAAGCCGATGGGCGCCATGTCACCCATGGTGTCCACAATGCTCTCGACTCCATGCCCCCATCAAAAAATATTTTTGATTAAAAAAACTTGAAGAGTTTTAGGGCACCAGGTTATCTTCTCTGTTCCTGAACCTGCCATTGATCAATTGTTCAGCGAGGCGGGCCAGAAGGAAAGAGGGCCAGGATCTCTTCTTGATCATCCCAGAATAACACAGGACACAGAATAATGGGCTCACGTTACAGGAAGCCAGATTGCGGCTGGACATCAGGAAAAAAGTTTCTGACTGTTTGAGCAGTACGACAATGGAACTAGTTACCTAGAGGCCCTCAAGAGGCAGCTGGACAACCATCTGTCAGGGATGCTTTAGGGTGGATTCCTGCATTGAGCAGGGGGTTGGACTTGATGGCCTTATAGGCCCCCTTCCAACTCTACTATTCTATGATTCTATGAGCCCACCCTGTCTTCTTTCATCCACACAGACCTTTTCCCTTTGCACTCTCTCTCTTCACTCCCAGCCTCTCCCCTCACTATTCTCTCCCCTCTACGAACTCTTTACCTTACTGTGTCTTCCCTCCTTAGCCGTGCTCTTTCTCTCCCTTCTACATTTTTGCCTTGCTATTTCCCCATCAGCCCAGCCTCTCACTTCGCTATTTCTTCCCTCCCCCACACCACACACACCTCTTTTGACTAGAGGAGGTCAGAGGAGGGCCAGGATCTCTTCTCTATCCTCCCAGAATGGAGGACACGGAATAACAGGCTCAAGTTACAGGAAGCCAGATTCCGGCTAGACATCAGGAAAGACTTCCTGACTGTTAGAGCAGTACAACAATGGAGCCAATGACCTAGGGAGGTTGTGGGCTCTCCCGCATTACAGGCCTTCAAGAGGCAGCTGGACAAGCATCTGTCAGGTATGCTTTAGGGTGGATTCCTGCATTGAGCAGGGGGTTGGACTCGATGGCCTTGTAGGCCCCTTCCAACTCTACTGTTCTATGATTCTTTGACTAGCCAGGCCCCATAGCAGCCATTATGGGACTTGCCACATCCTCCATGGGAGCCACTTCATGGTGGTCTGCACAGCAAGTTTCTCAAATGCCCAGATGTGCCCATGGGTTGGGGACCCTTGAACTGAACGCTTAAACCCCTCGGCTAGATGGATAAATCAGTCAGGTTCAGTTTCGCCCACACTCATTTTTCTTAAATCTCGAGTTCTTTTTGCCCTGAATAGGGAGAACTTTGTAAATTTTGGGGTTGTTATGTTTAATTCAAACCGAAGTGAAGCGTAATGCTCACCCATCCCTAGAAGTGATAGGCTGCACACAAGTGCCCACGTGCCTGGCGGTAACACCCCGCACAAAAAGAGTCTCGATTGAGTCATGCATATAATCACAGCACAGATGGTTTTTGGTTGTTGTTTTTTGGCAGGGTTTTTATCAACGAAGCAAACGAAGGAACTGAGAACTCTGGCAAACTGCCTTTGCACAGTGCTCTGGACAAAAAATAAATAAAAAAAAAAGTATTTTCGGGGCTGGGCCGGGGAACAACGCAATGGAGAATTCGTGATACCACAGTTCCACTTCAGAAAATAAAACAGATAATCTGGAACTCCCGAATACAGAAACCTGTTCAATTACACGCTTCCATGTTTCTGCTGGATGCTGAGAGAAAAATCATGCCTGTTGGCCAGGCGCCCAACTTCTAGGGTGCTGTTGCATTCATGTCCTGCTTGTTCATCCCTGGCCGATGGCTGGTTGGCCACTGTGTGAACAGAGTGCTGGACTAGATGGGCCCTTGGTCTGATCCAGTAGGGCTCTTAGAATCATAGAATAGCAGAGTTGGAAGGGGCCTACAAGCCCATCGAGTCCAACCCCCTGCTCAATGCAGGAATCCACCCTAAAGCATCCCTGACCGATGGCTGTCCAGCTGCCTCTTGAAGGCCTCTAGGGTGGGAGAGCCCACAACCTCCCTAGGTAACTGATTCCATTGTCGTACTGCTCTAACAGTCAGGAAGTTTCTCCAGATGTCCAGCTGGAATCTGGTTTCCTGTAACTTGAGCCCGTTATTCCGTGTCCTGCACTCTGGGAGGATCGAGAAGAGATCCTGGCCCTCCTCTGTGTGACAACCTTTTAAGTAGTTGAAGAGTGCTATCCTGTCTCCCCTCAATCTTCTCTTCTCCAGCCTAAACCTGCCCAGTTCTTCTTCGTGGTCTCTATGCATCACACATATGGGCTTTGCGCCTGCGCAGAGACCAGACCGGAACCTTCTCTAGCTGAGTGGAACGTTTTTGGCGGGAACCCCTCCCCCACGCTACCGCGCATGTCCATGGGGTTCCCGCCCTTACCTCAGTTCTTCGTCGTCCGCCGTTGTGCCTAGACCGAATAACTTTACCTCTAGCGTTTTCTCTGTAGATCTGTTTAAAATACTTTTCTAGCTTACCTTTTCTTCAGCTTTCTTCTTTTTCGTCCTTTTTTTTCTCTCTTTATCTATATAAAAAAAAAAAAAAAAAAAGTTTTTTGTAGTTAGATTTCTCCTCAGCGACTTCGGTCGTGTGAAGCCTTTATGGCAATCAAAGCACCATTTAGAAAGTGCGTCAAATGTGGAGCTAAGCTCCCTCCGTCTGACGGCCATTCTTTGTGCATTATCTGTTTGGGAGAGGGACATGTGGTAGAGACCTGCCACCATTGTATGTCTTTTACCAAACAAACCAGAAAACACCGAGCAGACCGACTCCGCTCCGTACTTTGGGAGAAGGCTCTCAAGGCCACAGAGGCCCCTTCGATGGAAAGAACGGCGGTTCATAAGTCTGTTGCCCGTAAAACGGCAGTTACAAAGACTGTTGCGGAGAAACCGTCAGACCATAGCACTGAAGTGCAGACCAGAGCAAATAGGGCTGAGATACCCCTCACGCCTGGTCGGTCTTTATCGAGTTCTATGGCTAAGACAATCCCTAAAACAGCCAGAACTCTGATATCTTCTTCTGAGCCGGAGAAGAAAAAGAAGAAGAAGAAAAAGAGGGATGTGGAGAAATCCACCGTACCGTCACCTCGACATCGGGAATCGGCCAAGAGCCATTCCACGCCTCCTGCCGTACCGACCACTTCGATACCGAGGTCACCTTCGGTACCGAGATCTATGTCAGTACCGACGGCCATGATACCGACATGTCCTCCAAGTTTATCAGAGGGTGAAATTCGGGATTCAGTGTCGGTAACGTCCGCTCGGCAACCTATGAGGCCGCAAGAACTCGTACAGCCTTCCCCAAGACGGACCTCAAGAACAGATTGGGACAGAGCATCGCAGTACTCTGATTCCCAGCCTAGATATTATGACTGGGAAAGATACCGTCCTCAACAATATTTTCAAGGGGATCAAGGTTACTACCAGCAGGAAGGTTATTATGCACAACCTCCTCCAACAACAAGAGTCTGCCAGTTGCCTCTGCTTTCTCCATCCGCTCAGTTAATGTCGACGGTATCGACGCCTCGACACCGTGCACAGCAAGCAATACCATCTGCTGCATCCGCTACTGTGCTACCGCAAGACGAACAACATGGTCTGCAAGTGGTGACGTTATCCTCGCCAGAGGATAACTATCCTTCCGATTCTGAATCTGAACATTCAGTTGCTCCAGCTGCCCCTTCACCTGACGATGCAATCGATGATACAGACCCGTCCTCTCCTTCGGACGATATGGTTCGTTTTTCGGACCATATGCTTAGGATGTCCAGAGCATTGGGACTTGACATACAGGAAACAGATGAATCGGTAGTCGACCCAATTTATGATGTCTTTCAGTCGACAACGAACCAACGTTTGGCCATTCCTGTTCCTCAAGCCTTGAAACAAACGGCTCAACTGTCATGGAAAACCCCTGCAGTGACACAGGCAACATCAAAGAGATTGGAGACACTCTATAAAGTTAAGGAAGAGGATGCACAATTTTTGCTTCAACATCCTAAGCCGAATTCCATTGTAGTGGAATCGGCACAGGGACAGTCACAAAAGACTCATTCTGCACCTGTCGACAGAGAGGGGAGGAAATTGGACCAAACTGGCAGGAGAGTTTACTCGTCCTCATCTTTGGGCATCAGAGCATCGGTGTACGAGGCAACTATGGCGAGATATCAGATTTTCCTTTGGGAAAAGATGGGTTCTCTATGCGAACATCTTCCGGAGGATAAGAAGGAGCTCGCAAGAGTATTCCAGAATGAAGCGACAGCCATAGCAAGGCAGCAATTGTCTACCGCTCGACATCAGGTGGATTGCCACTCAAAGTCGATGATGGGGGCCATTTCTTTGAGGAGGCACGCTTGGCTCAGATCAGCCAATCTTACTCAAGAAACGAAATGGAGGATAGAGAGCATGCCATTCGATGGCGAAGGTCTATTTAATACAAAGACCGACGAGACGCTGGACTCTATCTACAAGGCGAGAACAACAGCCAAAAAGATGGGGTTTACTGCTCCTCCTCCACAGACTCAATACCGACAGAAGAGATGGATAAGACCTCCTCCACAACAACAACGGCCCCAATACCAGCAACCAAGGCAGCAGCAGCAACAACTTCAAAGGAAGCGGCCTTATCAGAGCCGTTTCCAACAGGAAAAGCGTCAGCCCGACTTCTCTAAGAAGCAGCGGGTTTGACTCCTCGGCTCCAGATCCACCCCCTTTTGCGAACCGCCTAGCACCCCATTACCATCAATGGGAGTTAATAACAACAGACTCCTGGGTGCTCACTATCATCAACTCGGGCTATGCCATCGAGCTCGATGCCCTCCCTCCTTTTTCCGGCGTGAAAGCAACGACTCCATCCCCTCCTCTGCTGCTCGAGGTACAGACCTTACTATCGAAGGGAGCCATCTCTCCCGTACCTGCAGAGGAACTCAATCAGGGATTTTTCTCTCGTTACTTCACGGTCCCGAAGAAAGATGGAGGTCTTCGACCGATCATGGACTTAAGACAGCTGAACAAGTTCATCACCCCGAGGAAGTTCCGTATGACAACGGTTACTTCAATTCTGCAGCTTCTACAGAAAGGAGTTTGGTTTGCAGTGGTGGATCTGAAGGATGCGTACTTCCACATTTCCATCAGGAAGTCGCATCAAGCTTACCTTCGGTTTTCGATCAGAGCGTCCCAGTACCAGTTCACCGTTCTTCCGTTCGGATTGGCCACGGCGCCGAGGGTCTTCACGAAGGTTATGGCGGTGGTATGCGCTCACCTAAGGCAGAAAGGCATTTACGTGTATCCGTACCTGGACGATTGGCTTCTCGTAGCGGACAGCAGCGAGGCGCTCCAGTCGGATATACTAACCACCCTCAACCTGTTGGACTCGTTGGGGCTGTGGGTCAACCACGAAAAGTCCATTTTGACTCCGCAGCAGAGATTGGACTTCATAGGGGTAACCCTATCCTCTCGAGACGGGAGGGCATACTTACCGTCAACCAGGGCGAACACCTTACAGCAGTTAGCCATCGATACCGAGAGCCGCCGAAAGGTTTCGGCATGGACAATTCAGAGACTGTTAGGATTGATGGCAGCTACTACGGCGGTCATCAGATTTGCAAGGCTCAGAATGAGGATCTTGCAGGCCTGGTTTTTGAGGACTTTCGACCTCAGACACAATGCTCGACGAACTTACCTTTCGATACCGAAGCAAGTGAGGGCATCCCTGAGATGGTGGTTCTCGATGTCGACTCTTCTCGAAGGCGTTCCATTCCAACAAGACGCGCCTTCGGTAACGATCACGACGGATGCATCTTTAGAAGGATGGGGAGCCCATTGCAGCTCTTTAACCTCTCAGGGTCGTTGGCCTCGATCACAGAGGGAGCATCACATCAACCATCTCGAACTCCTGGCAGTAGAAAATGCAGTAAAAGCATTTGCACAGATGATCGAGGGCAAGAATGTCTTGATCGCGACAGACAATACTACTGTAGTGGCATACATCAACAGGCAGGGTGGAACAAGATCACACCCTCTGAACCGTTCTGCACTCAGGATATGGAACTGGTGCATAAAAAGAAGGACTTACCTGACTGCGATCCATGTAGCCGGCAAGGAAAACGTCATTGCGGACTCTCTCAGCAGGTCCTTCCATGTCGACCACGAGTGGGAGCTCGATGTCGAAGTGCGGGAAAGCCTTTTTCGGTACTGGGGCCGTCCTGTTGTCGATGTCTTCGCTACCGAAGACAACGCAATTTGTGTCAAGTATTGCAGCAGGGCAGGAAGAGGAGAGCAATCTTTAGGAGACGCTTTCACCAGGACTTGGAGAGGAAATCTCCTGTACATGTTTCCTCCCTTCCCTCTATTGACAAGGGTGATAGCCAAGATCCAGATGGACAACTCCAATTGCATCCTCATCACTCCGTGGTGGCCTCGTCAGACGTGGTTCGCTCACGCCCTTCGGCTATCGAGAGGGGTTTACATCAGGCTCCCGTCGACACCGAAGCTACTGTCTCGACACCAGGGCAGGGTTCGACACGCAGATCTGTCGACCCTCAAGATGACTGCATGGAGGAAAACAACCACTCCTCCTCTGGAACTAGAACTTTGACTGTGGATCACATTATATTGGCAGCACTAAAGCCTTCCACTAGGAAAACTTATGCAGCAAAGTGGCAAAGATTTCGGAACTTTGCTTCAGTACAAGATCAAACACCAGAATCTTGCCACTTGCCCTTCATCCTCAATTATTTATTGACACTTTTCCAGCAGGGACTTAAGCTCGCATCCATCAGGGTTCACCTTGCTGCGATTACATCTTTTCACCGGGGTATGGATGGTTTTACACCTTTTACCCATCCAACAACCAAGAAATTTTTGAGAGGGCTGAAGAACACGATACCGACTGTGAAGAGTATCATGCCGCCATGGAGCCTGTCAGTTGTGCTGCAAGCTCTGACACGCAAACCCTTCGAGCCCATGGCTTCGACAGACCTTAGGCTTCTAACTTTAAAGACAATCTTTTTAGTAGCCATCACATCGGCAAGACGTGCAAGTGAGCTTAAAGCTCTTAGGATAGATGTTCCATACACTATCTTTCATAAGGACAAGGTTGTGCTACGCACAGACCCAGCCTTCCTACCTAAGGTAGTGTCAACTTTTCATCTGTCCCAGCATATTACTTTGCCTGCTTTCTTTCCTAATCCAACTTCACCTCTTGAGTCTTCCTTGCATACTCTCGATGTAAGAAGGGCTCTTGCTTTTTATAAAGACAGGACAGAGACATTTAGAAAAACAAAGCAACTGTTTATTTGTTATGGTGAGCCTTCTAAGGGACTCCCTGTCTCCTGCCAACGACTGTCACGTTGGATAGTGGAGACAATAGAATTGGCCTACTCTATTGCTAAATTAGAGTTAGTGAAACCTGTGACAGCTCATTCCACCAGAGCTGTTTCAACGTCGGTGGCCTTCACCAGAGGTGTTCCACTGACTGAAGTCTGTAGAGCCGCAACGTGGTCTACTCCATCCACGTTTGTCAAGCACTACAGTTTGGACACCCGTGCGAGGCAGGACTGCTCGTTTGGGAGGACAGTGCTTTCAGAGATCTTCAGATGATGCACCAACCCACCTCCAAAGGTATGTCAGCTTGCTACTCGCCCATATGTGTGATGCATAGAGACCACGAAGAAGAAATGCAGGTTGCTTACCTGTAACTGTAGTTCTTCGAGTGGTCATCTATGCATTCACACAACCCACCCACCATCCCCACTTGGTGGTGTGAGACTTATAAATGACACTGTTTTATTGTGGAATGTACTTTATTTTATTTACACTCATGTTTATGGGGGCACAACGTCGGACTCCTGTAAACTGAGGTAAGGGCGGGAACCCCATGGACATGCGCGGTAGCGTGGGGGAGGGGTTCCCGCCAAAAACGTTCCACTCAGCTAGAGAAGGTTCCGGTCTGGTCTCTGCGCAGGCGCAAAGCCCATATGTGTGAATGCATAGATGACCACTCGAAGAACTACAGTTACAGGTAAGCAACCTGCATTTCTTTCAGTCTCTCTTCATAGGGCTTTGTTTCCAGACCCCTGATCATCCTGGTTGCCCTCCTCTGAATTTTGGTTGCCCTCCTCTTTCTTATGTTCTTACCAGGAAAACAGACTCTCATTTCACCTTTGACAAGAAGAACAAAGCCCTTATGTCCCTCGCATGTTGGCGTTGCCTGCACACAGTGTTGTTGGAGGGCGGGGGGTGTTTTGGGAAAATGTACAGGGACGCAAGCTTTTAATGACAAGCACAGCATCTTCTCTTCCTTGCAATGACTGTGACATGATGGGCACAGCGGTCGAGAACGGAGGTGGGGGAAATAAAGGTGGGGGACTGGCTGGAGCTTGAACGAAGCACTCCAGCCTGCAGAAGGATCTCACCACAGCATCAAACGACACTTCCCCCCCTCCCTCCATCCTTTGCCTCACCCTTTAGGGTGGGCCATGCGGTGTACTGGCAGCAGTTCAAGCCTGTGTCCTGCGACATCTTATCTTTGGAGACAGCAACAGGAACAGCAACGTTTGGTAAGTCAACAGTTCCGAAGGTCGGGGCTTTTTTCCATTCTAAACTGAACCAAAAAAAAAACCCCTCTATTGTTGCAAGGGGAAAAGGGGGCCTTCCTGAGCTTGACCTCATGGACGGGAGATTAAGGACAAATTGATGAGTTCGCGTTGACCAAGACGCTAATGGACGGTGCCCCAGAAACCCTCCTCCTTAAACCCATTTCTTTTTCTTTTGAATGTACAAAATTCACATTGTAATCATGGCTTGCAGGGGTGGGGGGCGAAGAGAAGGCTTTCAAATCGGAAGGAGCCTCCTTGGGAACCGCGTGTCGCCGTGTGGAAATGCACGCCCGTACGCGCGCACTGCAAGGTTGCTGCTGGCGACAACTCAGCCTCTCAGTGCCAGAGATTTTCCTTTCCTTGCTTGGAAGCGCTACTGTGTCGTTTTGCTTCTCCCATCTCCATTGGAGGGAACGGGAGCTTTTCACATGTGTGGGACAGTTTCCGGAGGGCGAGCTGAATTGGTCTGTTGCAGCAAAAACAGCAAAGAGAGAGCCAGTGGGAGGTTAGAGTGTTGGAGATCCAGGTTCTAGTCCCCGCTCAGCTATGAAGCTCACTGCATGACTTTGAACTAGTCCCTGGCTCAGTGCAGACACCACATTTCCCAACGGTGGTTTTACAACTCCACGGTGGACTTTTTACACCACCGTTGAAAAACGTGTTGTCTCGTAGGAAAACTCCACGCAACGGTGGAGATTTTTGTGTGTGTGGAAAACACTCCACGCTGAATATCCACGCTGTGCAGAGGAGAGTTCCTGCACAACCGCTGTGCTGCGCGTTGTGTGGAGGGCTCTGTGGAGTTTTCCGTTGTGTTGAGTTGACTTTTCCCACTGGCTACAGAGTTCCCTGGCAAGAGCGGCGAAAGGAGCGAGTGACCCTCTAGGAGAGCTGCCGGGATTTTTTCCCCCAGCAATGGCTGATGGGATACCATCGAGAGGACCGGGGAAGGAGAGAGGGCGGAGGAGCTGTCAATCAAACATCACAATGGATTTTACTCAACTTCACGGTAGCCCACAGTCACACAACGGTGGAGTTAGAACACGTTGCGTGGGGAATGCCTCCTAAAAACTCAACCGTTGAGTGGAGTTTTCCCACTGCGTTGACTAACGTGTTGTCTGAACTGAGCCACTGACTTGTAGCCTAACCTACCTCACAGGGTTGTTGTGAGGATAAAATGGAAAGGAGGGGGGCACGTAAGCCACCTTGGGTTGCTTACAAGAGGGAAAAAAGGTGGGGTATGAATGCAAGAAGAAAAATTAATAAATACAATAATAAATAAAGGAGAGGAAGCAAAAAAGGAAGCCAGGGTGCCTGGGTCAGACAGCTAGTCCCTTGGTCTGCTGCTTTGACCAGAGGAATCAGCGCCGGAGGCATATCAGTCCCCACGGAGTGCCTGGGTGTAAACCACACAGCGCTGTATCTACGTGCCTGATCTCCCCCCCCCTCCAAACCCCTGTCCTCACTACTGGGCCAGATGGACCATGGTTTGGGCTCGATATAAGGTGGTGTCCTATGTTCTAAGGCACCCTTCCCCAACCTGATGTGATAGACTACAACTTCCAGCATGCATTCCCATAGTCCAACGCATCTGGAGGCCACCAGGTTGGGGAACACCAGGCTGTTTGAAGGCCGCAAATGTGTTTGCGAAGAGATGTCCATGACACAGCCACGTGCACTCCTCAGGGAGTTAGGGCTGGCTGCCGCTCCCGCCTTGAGGATACGACAAGTGAGCGGTCTGGGTTTGGGGCTTTATTAATTAAACAAAATCCTAGGCCTGTAATTTGGGGATGTGGAAGGATGCTTCCGAGGAAAGGAACGGTATTCCATAGGGCAGATCTGCCCCACAGAATAATATCACCTGGCCCCATATAATTGCCCGTCCCCTGGGAAGCATCCTGCGCTGACAGTCAGGTAGCGCTAATGGCATTGCGCTAGTGCACGGGCAAGCCACCTGTGGCCCTCCAGATTTTTCAGCCTACAACTCCCATCAGCCCTTGCCAGCCTATCCAGTGGTGAGGCATCACGGCCAAAACCAGTTGCCCTCTTCTGCACTAGCAGAAACCAACGCTGGTGCAATGAGAAGAGTAAGGCCTAGGATGGGCAGGCAGCCATTCTGGAGAGATGTTACCTTGCTCTGAGGGGTCCTCCGTGAAGTACCACCCTGCCCAGTGCTCCGGAGAGCCCTCCAAGCCCAAATGCCTCGTAGCAAACAAAAAGAAAAGAAATACCCCCCCCCATGTACATTGTTCTAAATCTGAATCTTTGGTGCTTTCAAAGAGGACGCCATTTGAATTTCAAGAAACAGCAAACGACAGCCTGAGATACCAGAATGTTAAATGTTCCCATCACTGGCCAAAAAAAGATCTAATGATTTAAGAAGACTAAACAACAAATCAAAGCAACCAACATGAAAGCAAAGGCTTTGGTGTTATTCAACTGCCTTTGGGATAAGGCGGCGAACGGAGAACTTTCTTCCTTCTCCGTTGAAGGGCGTTGGACATTTGGGCAAACAGAGAAGAGGAACTGATTTCCTCTGCCACCCACAGCCAATCTGGATGTCTCTTGAGAGCACTTGCATGCATAATATGTCAAATGTCATAGGGTTCAAATCAAAAGCCCTAAAGGCCAAACACCCATTTCCCCCACACCCGGGGTGTTGAACTTTGTTCAGTCCCAGGGCTGAATTCTATTTCGGAGCTGCTCTCGGGGGCCACATTCCTGTGCTGGACAGGACCTGTGCATGCACAGTTACAAGATGGGGAATACTTGGCTCAGCAATACTACAAAAAAGAAGGATCTTGGAATTGTTGTAGATCACAAGCTGAATATGAGCCAACAGTGCGGTATGGCTGCAAGAAAGGCCAATGCTATTTTGGGCTGCATTAATAGAAGTAGAGCTTCCAAATCATATGAGGTACTGGTTCCTCTCTATTCAGCCCTGGTTAGGCTTCATCTAGAGTATTGCATCCAGTTCTGGGCTCCACAATTCAAGAAGGACGCAGACAAGCTGGAGCGTGTTCGGAGGAGGGAAATGAGGATGACGAGGGGTCTGGGAACAAAGCCCTATGAAGAGAGACTGAAAGAACTGGGCATGTTTAGCCTGGAAAAGAGAAGATTGAGGGGAGACATGATAGCACTCTTCAAGTACTTAAAAGGTTGTCACACAGAGGAGGGCCAGGATCTCTTCTCGATCATCCCAGAGTGCAGGACACGGAATAATGGGCTCAAGTTACAGGAAGCCGGATTCCGGCTGGACATCAGGAAAAACATTCTGTTAGAGCAGTACAACAATGGAACCAGTTATCTAGGGAGGTTGTGGTCTCTCCCACACTAGAGGCATTCAAGAGGCAGCTGGACAACCATCTGTCAGGGATGCTTTAGGGTGGATTCCTGCACTGAGCAGGGGGTTGAACTCGATGGCCTTGTAGGTCCCTTCCAACTCTGCTATTCTATGATTCTATGAAATGCAAAAGCAGTGGAGCCAAAAGCCAAGGGGGCAACTCCAAAAGACCAAAATTACCAGCATAGTTTAGCTTAAAGCTCTTACAGCCAGTAGCCTTAGGAGAGGTCTCCTCGAATGAGGAAGAAAAGGCACAAAAGCCAGGAAAAAACCACCAAATGATCCGGAGAAGGGGTGTATCCATGTGATGGTTCCATTTGTAGAGGCTGATTGGGACCGACGGCTGGATTCAGACCACGGGCCTGAGAGTTTCCACCCCTGCCATACACCATGAACCACAGGAAACGCAGATTGGAAGAACAGGCCTGGGAGAAGAGTTGCCTTCCATCGAAGGTCTTCCGATCCCAGGGCTTTTAGAATTGTCCTCTGTTGACCCAACACCCTAGCCCATGAGGCTGTGCTCTCTGGACCCACAAAACCTGCTGGGCTCTAAACCATTCACATTGCTTGCTATTACCTGCCAGGACCAGATATTTTTGAAGCCACAAATTGGTACCCTACCAAGACACACGAAGGTTTTGTTAGTTTGTTTTGTTATACATGTATGTATTGCATTTATATCCCAACCTTCTTCTCAGACGCTGTCTCTGCCCCACCCTCCCTCCGTTTTATCCCCACAACAACCTTGTGAGGTAGGCTGAGCGGTAGTGGCTGGCCCAAGGTTATCCAGATGAGGTTCATGGCTGAGGGAGGATTTGAACCCAGGCCTCTCCAGTCATCATCCCAACTCTCAGGCTCTGATTTGAGGGACCCCCAAACTAAAAAAATAAAAATGCAAGCAAATAAGCCAAGTGGGTGATTTTCCACAGCCTGTAGGCCTTATATGATTTGTCTGCCCCTTTTTAGCAACAAGCGGGTTGTGTGAGTGAGGCTTGCTGCTTGCATAGGTGTTGATATGAGTAGGCCTTGATTCACATTTGAATAGTATAAAAGACTACAATCCCGTGCATGTTTAAACAGTAAAAAAAAGTCCTACAATTCCCAGCATGCTTCAGCCACCCTGGAGCATGCTGGGAGTTGTAGGACTTTTTTTTACTGTCTTAACATGCATAGGATTGTGCTTTGAATGTAATAGTGGACAGCAGTTGAGTCTGAGGCTCATGTCCGTGTCCCACTACACCAGCCGTCCTCAACCTGGGGCGCTCCAGATGTGTTGGACTGCATCTCCCAGAATGCCCCAGCCAGCTGGCTGGGGCATTCTGGGAGTTGTAGTCCAACACATCTGGAGCGCCCCAGGTTGAGGATGGCTGCACTACACGTAAGACCTGAGATCGCAACTCAAGGGACATTGTGAATGGGAAACATGGTCTGCACGGAGTTATTCCTCAATTTGAGTTTCACTCTGTGTGTATATTAGATTCCAGAGGCTCAGTGATACGCTGAACGTTGCGGTTGGAGTGGGGGGTTAGCACATAAAACCTTCATTTCTAATTCCTACGGAGATATTTATAATGGTGTAACAGTCCAACATTTTCAACAACGTCCAAAGCAAAATTTCCAAGCTAAAAAGGCATAAGAGGCCCATTACTTTTTTTCCCTTTAATGTCCATTAATTTCATTTTTGTTTTTCTTTCCCCCTCAGCCTGTCTGTAAAATGTCCCTCTTGAGGTAGCTTCTGCCCCACCCCCTAAGTACATTCTCTTATATCCTGCACAACTCACTCTCCAGGGCGGAACCATTTCTCAATATTTGGCCCAAAATGGCCTTTTCCTATTGTCATCCGATGACTTCTGCTTTTAACCTTTATGCCACGCTGAGTGCTTCCACTCCCACCCATCAGCTATTTCCAGACAGCTGCCATCAGCCCTGCCTGGTCACTGCTTCTTCGGCCTCTCTCCTTTATGAAAACCAACCATCCTTATTTTAAAAAGAAAGTGTTAATCTTTGAACTGAAAATCCAAAATGCAAAGGGCCTTGAGAATAAGGTGTCCAGGCCCAAGGATGGTGAGGATCCCCAACCGTTCCTAGGGGCTGTTCACGCAACACCCTAATCCATGTCCCCTGGTTGAGTGTGGGTTGTTGTTGAACCGTGGGTTGTTAGCTGAACTGTGGGTTAGCGTGTTTTCTAAACCCAGGACATTTCCCATATGGTGGTGTGTTAACCAAGCAGTGCGGCTTATTGACCACCTTGAACAACCCAACAACAAACCGTGGGTTCTCAAGGTGGCTTGTCCAAGAAAAATAAGCCACCATGCATGGTTAACAAGCTGCCCATTGGAAAATATCCTGCACCTTATCTTTAAAGCAGGAGTGTTGAACCCCTTTCAGCCCGACAGCCGAATTCCATTTCGGAAAAGGTCTCGGGGGCTGCATTCCATTTCGTGATGGAAGCCTCATACATCCCTACACTGATGTCTGGTGTTTCTTTATTTGTCTTGACATGGCAGGTGCATCCAGACCTCAGAAGCTCACCGAACCAAATGCCTTACTTTGGCTCTGGCCAGCATTTTATGGCGTGCCGGCAGCAGCGAGAAAGCCGTGGTTGCCTTGTAAGTGAGGGGGGTGCATTGTTAAAAAATATCTCGCAGAGTTTCCAAACAAACGTGCCATTCCACCCACCTTACCACCATTTGGCTTCCTTCTCTTCAGCTTAGTGAGATTGATCTGGTGGCAGGGTCAGATCTCCCCACCTGAAGGGCTTCCATTCCAGAGGATGGATTCCCCAAACTTCGTGCTGACCACACAAAGGGGACTCAATGAACCAATATGTCCTGGGGTTTCCCCATTCCATCAGAAGTTATCAGGGTATGAGAAGCTGCTTTGTACTAACTAGTGCTGGGCTGAAAATTTCAACCATTCCATTTTTGATGTTTCATGGGGGAGGGGGAGAAAGAAAACTTGGGCAAAAGAGGCTGGGAGAGGTGAGAATCCTGGAACATTTTCTCCTTGGGGAGGGGGACAGCGTTTCCACATACTTTTAAAAATGTAGCCAGTTGTTGAGAGGTCTTCTTTCATTCTTTCTATTTTTTTCAAAACACCCTTGGCATTTTCAGAAGCCCAGGAGTTCTTCCTGAGTGCTTATTGGAGAGGGAGAGGTCACATGGGCCATGGCTAGACCAGGCCTAGGGTGACCCTATGAAAAGGAGGACAGGGCTCCTGTATCTTTAACATTTGCATAGAAAAGGGAATTTCAGCAGGTGTCATTTGTATAGATGGAGAACCTGGTGAAATTCTCTCTTCTTCACAGCAGTTAAAGGTGCAGGAGCTATACTAGAGTGACCAGATTTAAAAGAGGGCAGGGCACCTGCAACTTTAACTGTTGTGATGAAGAGGAAATTTCCCCAGGTTCCCCATCTATACAAATGACTCCTGCTGAAATTTCCTTTTCAGTACAACTAGGATGACCATATGAAAAGGAGGACAGGGCTCCTGTATCTTTAACAGTTGCATAGAAAAGGGAATTTCAGCAGGTGTCAATTGAAGAGGGTGAAATTCCCTCTTCATCACAACAGTTAAAGCTACACTAGCTATAGTAGAGTGGCCAGATACAAAAGAGGGCAGGGCTTCTGCAGCTTTAACTGTTGTGATGAAGAGGGAATTTCACCCTCTTCAATTAACACCTGCTGAAATTCCCTTTTCTACATTACAGTTAAAGATACAGGAGCTCTGTCCTCCTTTTCATATGGTCACCCTAACCAGGCCTATATCCTGGGATTGTCCCGGGGTCATCCCTGTTCATGTAAATGGCACACAGGGGATCCAGGGATCAGCCAGGAACGACCGCAGGACGACCCCAGGATGTAGGCCTGGTCTAGCCATGGCCATGGTCTCCAAGAGGCATTCACTAAGAACTGCTAGGTTCCTCCAAATGATGAAGGAAGAGGGGTGGAGTTTTTTGGGGGGGAAACCCTAAAAAAATATATAGAAAGAAGCCCCTTTTGCAACAAGCTACACTTAAAAAAGGGATGTTTAAACCCTGGCCTTCTCTCCCCAAGGAGAAAAATTCTCTGAAATTTCTTCCCTCCCGGTGAAAGAGGCAGAAAAAACAATGCCTCTTTTCCAGGGAAAGTTCCCGAAAGTAGGGGGCAGGATTTCGCCCAGCGCTAGTACTGAGCTAGGCCATTTGCTCTCTCTGCTCTGACTGGCAGTCACCATTGAAGGTTTCAGGCAAAGGATCTCTCAGCCCTGTTGGCCGGCAGCTAGAGGCATCCATTGTGGGGTAATCTGGCCATTTTTCGGCTTGCCCGATGTCTGCAGCGCCCCTAACTCAGCTTACGTTTTCGAGTCCAACTGCCAGTTTTTCTTGAGATCCGGGACTTTTTCCGGGGTTTTAACATGAGCATAAGTAGACATTTGTGTAAATTATGCATTTGTGCAAATAGCCACCTAAATTTGCATGGACTGCAGGAATTGCGGCTGCGATTTGCGCAAAATTCCATTTACACAAATAAAATAATAATAATGGAGAACCCAGGAACTGGCCTGACTCGATGCAGATCGAGTCGGACCAGGTCGTGGGAAAGACGGCCGAAATCCAGGGGGCCGAGCTGATGAAAAGTCAGTGAGCTTAACCCCCTGGAGGGATTTCTCCCAACATCCCCACTGAGAGCCTCTTAAAGGGAGATGCCAGGCTCAGGATCTGGGACTTTTGGTACAGTGACCGTAGCTCCGTGGTACAACACAGCTTCCATCCCCAGACGGAGACAAATTCAGACAAGACTGTTAGCGGGTGGTTCATCTGTCCAGCGAGGTGATGTTTGCTCTGTCCTGGACGGGGTTGCACTCTCCCTAAAGGATCGGGTCCGTAGTTTGGGGGTGCTCTTAGATCCAGAACTGTCACTTGAGGCACAGGTGAACTCAGTGGCAAAGAGCACCTTTTATCAGCTTAGGCTGATATACCAACTGCACCCTTATCTGGACAGAGATAGCCTAGCTACAGTTATCCATGCTCTGATAACCTCTCGTTTGGATTACTGCAATGCGTTATACGTGGGGCTGCCTTTGAAAACGGTCCAGAAACTTCAACTGGTACAAAACAGGGCAGCATGGTAACTAACAGGGACTGGCCGACGAGACCACATCACGCCAGTCCTTTTCCAGCTTCATTGGCTGACAGTCCAGGTCCGGGCCCAATTCAAAGTGCTGGTATTAACATTTAAAGCCCTAAATGGCTTGGGGCCAGGCTATCTGAAGGAACGCCTCCTCCTATATGTACCTGCCCAGACCCTAAGGTCATCCTCAGGGGTCCTTCTCCACGAGCCCCTGCCAAAGGAAGTGAGGCAGGTGGCTACCAGGAGGAGGGCCTTCTCAGCTGTGGCACCCCAGCTGTGGAATGAGCTCCCTAAGGAGGTTCGCTTGGCACCTACATTATATGCTTTTAGACGCCAGGTGAAGACCTTTTTATTCTCCCAGCATTTTAACAGTCTATAAATAAATTTTAACTTGGTGTTTTAAATTTGTAATTTTGCATTGCTGCTGTTTTTATCTTGGTTGAGCTTTTATATTGTATTTTATATTATGGTTTTATACTGTTGTTTTATACTTTGAATGTTTTTAATTTTTGTGAACCGCCCAGAGAGCTCCGGCTGTTGGGCGGTATAGAAATGTAATAAATAAATAAATAAATAAATAAGCACTGAAACGCCTCTCTCAGTGAAGGAACACAACACATGGGCAGAGCTCCTGTTTTGCATGCACAAAGGCCCAGGTTCAATCCTTGGCATCTCCAATTGAAAGGATTGGATAGCAGTTTATAGGAAACAGCCCTGCCTGTATTGCTGCCAGCCAGAACAGACAATAGTAGGTTAGATGGACAAATCATTTGACCTGGCAAAAGGCAGCTTCCTGTGATCTGTACAGATTTATCACTAAGCAATGAAACCCTTCGCAAGGATATAACTGTTGCCTTATACTCATTTGGAACAACGGTGGTTCCTGTAATCTAGCAGATGTCTGGGGTCTTGGCCAGAGGGTCTTTCTCATCCCTGTTCCCAGAGATCCATCTTCAGAAAAAATCAGAGGGACCGAAGGCACAGAAGCCCAAGCTAAAGGCCAAAGTGTACGAAGTAGTCTCTTTGGAATCTCTTGCAAAAGAGCAGCCTTCCTCAACCTGGGGCGCTCCAGATGTGTTGGACTACAACTCCCAGAATGCCCCAGCCGCTGGCTGGGGCATTCTGGGAGATGCAGTCCAACACATCTGGAGCGCCCCAGGTTGAGGAAGGCTGCAATAGAGGATGTGGGGGGTCATCACCATTTGCTCTTTCCTTTCTCCACCTGTTTTGCTTCTCTGCCTTTCTTAGGAGTTCAGGAACGCAGCAGTTCACTCCCGCTGGCAAATACAAAGCAGATGGGATCTTGGAAACGGTACTGTTCAACCTCGACTGTTATTATTCTTCGTATACGTTTTTGCCATTTCTCACGTAGTGTAAATAGCGTAGATAAGGTGGCCTGTGTTCCATTTTGCACATGTGGAATTTGCAATCTCTTGGGCGTCATTTGGATTCCTGAGAATCCCAGCTATCCATCAAACAATAAAAGCATCCTTTCAGCCTTTAATGGTGGTAGAGAAGAACAGAAAATGGGTGGTCAGTATCTGGCAACTGGCAAGAAACCAGAGCAGGTTTCAACAAGTCTTCGGGCATAGCCATCTACGGTTACTTAAAGACTCGCGGACCTCTGGTTTGCGTATGTGTAAAGTGTGTCTGGTGTACTCTCAAAAAGAATGCAAAAGGAGAAACTAGTTCTCCAAAGTACCAGCAATGAAAATGTAATGCCGGCCAATACGTTTTGGAACTGAGGGCACCTTTTGTATTGAGGACAGAATGGTTTGTATTAATGTTTGGGTTTTAGAAGTCTTTAAAACGATAGCTTTATTCTTCATTCTCAAATAGTTTTACATTTGAGATGTTTTAGACAGCAATCCTATGGCCCTTAGACAATGGGCATGTCTACACCACACGGGGTTGCGGGAAGGAGTGGGGAGGATCTCACGGTATTATGCTCACGAGATCCTCCCCCTCAGTCTACACGTGACACGTGACGTCCCGGGAGGATGGAGGATGTCGCACCCGCCATTTTTTTTAAAAAAAATATGAAGATGAGTGCTCGAGCACTTGAACGAAAAAGAGTTTTCTTTAAAAAATATATATTCCTGCTCCCCCCACCCCACCCCCGATGGGCACAGAGCTCCTGAAGAACTCCTTGCCCCGTGCCTGAGTCCTAGCTCCTCGTGGTTACTCATGAGGAGCCACGATAAAACTGCAACGGTGGGCCACACCTCCCGTGATCTTGGGATCATCCCAAGACCGCAGGGGAAAACATAATTAAAGGGTAGGGCTATATCCCGGGGAAAGGGAGGAATCATCCCTTCCTGCTCCCGGGATCCCCCAGTGCATCATGTGGACATACGGGCGATCCCGGGGTGATCCCTAGGATATCACCCCGTGTAGACATGCCCAGTGTCTGGGGGTGGTGGGTGGGAATAAGATTGTTTGTTTTCCTCATTTTAACGTGTAGAAAGGGCTCTGTGCTCAGAGTCCAGAAGCTGCACCCCCTGCTCCCTCCCTATCATAGCCGGTGCGAAGTGAATCGTGCTGGCTCCCTAAACCTGAGTGCGGAGACAGGGGAAAGGGGGCAGTCCCGGGGGTGGGGATAGAAAGAGACCGGGGAAGCTGCCTTCCACAGCTTCCTATACACAACCCACCTTCCTTCCCTCCCGCTCAGAACCACTGCAGCTAGATGGGCAAAATCGCCCATCTAGCAAAAAATGCAAGGCGGCTGGAGCACGGAGACAAGGCCGTCCTGCACAAGGATACTTGGCAGCTTCCAACTTTAGAGGCTGCTAACTATCATGGCAAGGATTGTGCCCTCATTCATTTAAACGATCTTGCGTAGATTTTTGTTTACACGTTTTGTCTTCGTTTATAACCTTGTGTCGATTGCTCCCCTAAAGAAGGATCCTACGGTCCTGAAACACGTAGGATTAAATTTTCATTGTCGGCTCTTTTGAGAACTAGTTTCTCTTTCTTTGCATTCTCCCTTTCGGTTTTCGTTGCAGTGGAATCCCACCACGCAGTTCCTGAAGGGGAGAGAGCCCATCCTATCTTCCCTCCATCTAGGCTCCCTCCTCCCCCAGGGAAGGAAGAGGACGTAACTACAGATTACACCCCAGTGGGTGTAATGGAGCCCCAGGGCCAACTTTTCTTTTATAAAACGTTGAGATCAGGAATGCCCGTTACTCACGATTGTGCTTATGGGGCGTAGTTAGCCCCCCCAAACTGACGAGGCTGCTCTTTGGTTAAAGAACATCACCCTCCCCCCACCTCCCAAAAAAGACTGCAGGAGAAGTAGCACGGGGGTGGGGAACACAAGAACAGAGACAAGAACGGGGTGGTGCTGAACTGGAAAGATCATTCTTGTGGAATAAACATCATAAAATATACAACATATTTCAATTAAAGTCTGCCTCGGGAGCAGCAGAGTTCTGTGTTCTATGTCCTCAAAGAAGTTCCATTGGCTTGCCAAGACCTCTCCCTGTCCCTCTCCCAGCTTCTGGCGACCAGTCGGTGTTCCTATGAATGCGCAACGTTTACACGGCTTGGGACCACAATACCTGACGGAACGCCTCTCCCCACATGAACCTACCCGTACACTGCGCTGAACATCTAAGGTCCTCCTCCGAGTGCCTACTCCGAGGGAAGCTCGGAGGATGGCAACAAGGGAGAGGGCCTTTTCGGTGGTGGCCCCCCAATTATGGAATGATCTTCCCGATGAGGTTCGCCTGACGCCAACATGGTTATCTTTTCGGCGCCAGGTCAAGACCTTTCTCTTCTCCCAGGCATTTAAGAGCATTTAACAACATATGCTAAGTTGGTTTGTTTTTTAATGAACCCCAGAACTGTCGTTGTTTAAAATGGATACTGTTTTACACTGTTGTTTTTATATTTTTGATGGTTTTAAATTCGTATACTTTTTAACATTCACTGTTTTAACTTTTGTAAACCGCCCAGAGAGCTTCGGCTATGAGGCGGTATATAAATTTAATAAATAAATAAATAAAAATTTTGCATCAGTGTCATCCTCTGATCTTCCCTTCACAGCTTATGTTGCACTTCCTCACAAAATATGAAGACCTGCTGATGTTTCTGCAACAACATATCCATCAGGTATGGAGCTGGCCCAGGAAATGGGCGTCCTTGTTCAATTCTCTGTTGCTTTGTTGGTACAGAAAATTGCCCAAGTGATTTGTCTCTCTCTGTGTGTGTGTGTGTGTGTGTGTGTGTGTGTGTGTGTGTTTTAGAACATTTCTTTCTTTCCTTTCAGTTTATATATTAAATTCACAGGACAATGTTATCAAATGTTGATAATGTGCAAAGGATAATGTGCAAAGAACTCCAAAATTTTACAGCTTATAATCAGCTTTGACTGTGAAGTGCTCCCATGCATCCTGCTTTAATTGTGCTTTAAAGCCAAAAGAATCGACCTATTTTGCTACCTCTTTAGGAGCGAATCATTTGTTGTTCTCCGAGCGGCCACTGGGGGCGCAGGAGGAGGATTTGATATGTTTAAAGTACAAATTTAACCAATGCTTACATCTGTGTATGTTTTAAAGATAAAGACGTCAACATTGGCACAGTAATAGATATTAAGGAGAGCTTTAAGCATACCAAATTTGAATCGGATTGGGTCATCCGTTGATTTTTTTTAATGGTTTTTTTACATTTCCCCCCTTAAACGCTTTTCCTGGTATGCAAAGGATCTTAGGAGCACTGCCACCCAGGGTGTGATTTAGCTAACAACAACAACAACAGCTTTACGCTGTAGGGCAGTGGTTCCCAAAGTGGGCGGTACTGCCCCCTTGGGGGCGGTGGGATTGCATAAGAGGCAAGGGGGCAGCAGGGGGGTGTTCGAGGTGGTCTTTTCCGAGAAGCGCCTCTCCTGAAGGTCTTAAAACCCAGGGACATTTTTATGGGAGAAGGTAGTTTGGTCCCAAGCCATATAGGGGAAGAATCCACACGTGTATTAATACCATTTAAGAAGAGTCCTTTTAACGGTGAATTGAAATGTTTCAAACACACCAAAATGCTAATGAAGAGACATACCCTGCTTGGTGTGCCCCGCCACGCAGGCTGCAAAACCGAGACATTCGCTCTCTTTCCCCTCCCTCCCTCGGCAAGCCTGTGGCGGGTGCTTCCCATTTAAAGGGGCTGCGCACAGTACGGCCCCTTTTTCATTCTCAGCTCCTCCGCCTGGCCGCTGCTCAGCCCAGGTGCCCAGACCAGCAGGATCCAGAGGAGCATGAAGAATTTACAGATTAGTGAGGTACTCTACCCTAGTTACTAAATGTGATATCTAATATTCTTTGACTAATATTCTTTGACAATATTCTAATGACTATCAGACTTTGAAAAGATGCTGTCACTTAATCAAGTTCATCCATTATGTTTAATTGAATAAACTAAAAAAAAAATGGATTTTGAATAAATATTCAATTAATTGTTACTGTTTTGAATTTTATTGTTATTTTCCTTAGTGGGTCGTTGAAAACCGCTATTCTGAATAATTATTTTTATAGTGTAGGGTAGGGGGGCGCTGGGCATGAGTTTGTGGAACCAAGGGGGCGGTGACCTGAAAAAGTTTGGGAACCACTGCTGTAGGGGATAATTTGAGGGAAACAGGTACGTGGGATGAAGCCTTCGGCCTCAGTCCTCACCAACAGAGCTTATCTGCTCAGACATAAGAAGTAGGGGTGTACACAGACCCCCCGCTCCGCCCCGCGGGCCGATCCGAAAATTTCGGATCGGCCCGCACCGCTCCGCCCATACTCCACTCCTCTTCACCGCGGAGCTCCGGCTCCGAATCAGAGCTCCGCAGTGGAGGGGAGTGGCACCAGGTAAGGCCAGGAGAGGAGGGCGGGGGGGGGTTTACCGGGTCCTGCCGCCGTCGCCGCCCGTGCGGCAACGGCGGCAGAGCCCGGTAAGGGACCAAGGGAGAGGGGGGCCTTACCTGCGTCCGTCCGCGGTCCCTCGGCTTCTTCAATTGAGCCCGCGGTTCAACCAGGAAGTCTGGGCCACAAGTGCGGCCTAGACTTCCTGGTTGAACCGCGGGCTCAATTGAAGAAGCCGAGGGACCGCGGACGGACGCAGGTAAGGGAGAGGAGGGGGGGTTACCGGGCCCTGCCGCTGTCGCCGCATGGGCGACAGTGACAGCGGCAGGGCCCGGTAAACCCCACTTACCTTTCTGGCGGAGCTCCGGATCGAGGCGAAGGATCCGCCTTCACCTCGATCCTCTTCGCCACGCTCCGCCGGCCCCCCAATCCTCTTCGCCTCCGCCTTAAGGGCAGGCGAAGCCCCCCGCTCCGCTCCTGCTTCTCCGGTTCGAGGAGAAGCGGAGCACATCCCTAATAAGAAGGCTCTTTGGCCTAGTGATCAATGCAAAAAGCCGATCAGGCAGCACTGCTGTGCTTGGACCGTATAACTTACTGCAGATGGTGTTTGGGGAAGGTGGTTGAAGGATTGCATATTTGAATGCTCCCCTGTGAGGAAAACAAATCCCTGCAGAGAGAAAGAGATACAATTTTATTTCAGTGGCCATGAGCCATAACAGAAATACAGCGCAAAGATAAAATTATATCACTCTTGAACGATGCATTTATAAAGTCAGAACTCATTATTAACGTGAGTTAAGAAAGAAGGTAAGATTCACAGTCAGCTAGCATGCAGAGCCAAGGTTTTGTTTCCTGGCTTTTAATCTCCGAACATAGAAAACTAGTATCTCATGGAGACGTCTAAGCTAATTTTCTGGCTGCAGGAATGGTTGTCTGATTTATTTTATTTTTTACATGGGGAAATTTTCAAAAATCCAGCCCCCTTCCGCAGACACGTGGGATGCAGTCCAGGAGTGGGTTTATCACATGACTTGCTGTTTGTGGATTTATTCCTTTTTATGTATTTATATAGTTTATCAGACAGGCTAGTTCCAAGATATTTGGACGGAGGGTCGTATGCAACATGGCATCTGAACCTCTGGGTTAAAAACACATGGTTTGGCCATTCCTGGACTTTCCAGCTATGGGACCTCAGTAGCAGGACAAGAACAGACCCTGGAGAACAGCTGCCAATGAAAGTAATGACTGTATTCAACTGGTAGCTTTGGGGACCAGAGGGATAAGGAATCATAGAATCATAGAATACCAGAGTTGGAAGGGGCCTACAAGGCCATTGAGTCCAACCCCCTGCTCCATGCAGAAATCCACCCTAAAGCATCCCTGACAGATGCTTGTCCATCCAGCTGGTGATCCAACAGCTGGTGTTGGATTACAACTTCCATCAGCCCCAGCAAGCATGGCCAACGGTCAGGGATGATGGGAGTTGTAGACCCAAAAGCTCTGGAGGACCAGAGGTTCTCCATCGTCCCTTGCTCTAAACAACACTCAGGGTGTGCGGCACTAAAATCAGTCGCGGTTGAAATGGTTAGCAAGTGTTCAGTGTGGGCATTCTTAGTTTGGAAAGGCGGAAGAGAAATATTTTAAATATAAGCCTAATAGGTGATGGCCAGGAATTTGGAGAGCTTTAAAAGAGGGTTAGATAAATTCCTGGAGGAGAAGGCTATCAGTGGCTGCTAGTGCTGATAGCTCTGTGCTACCTCCAGTATTCGAGGCAATAAGCCTGTGTGCACCAGTTGCTGGGGAACATGGTGGGAGGGTGCTGTTACACCATGTCCTGCTTTGCTGGCTGACAGCTGGTTGGCCACTGCGTGAACAAGTGCTGGACTAGATGGACCCTTGGTCTGATCCAGCATGGCTCTTCTTAGGTTCTTACTTGAGGGTTTCCCATGGGCAGTTAGTTGGCTACTGTGTGAACAGAATGCTGAACTGGATGGACTCTTGGTCTCCTTGTGTTCGTAAATAAATACATTTGGGGTTCTGAACGCTTGTTTTGAAAGGGGTACCTTCCCATCATGACTCAACACCACGTCGTTTTTCCTTCCCCTTCCATTCTTCCCTTCCCCTCCAGTTCGAAGCCGGTCCATATGGTTGCATTCTTCTGACTTTATCTGTGATATTATCAAGGTCCATCGATCAGTGAGTACATTTGCATTTCTTTCTGAAAGGCGGCATTGGTTCCTAAATCCCTCAGATATCTTTGCAAGATGTACGGCATGGCCAATGTTCAAAACGTGTTCTAGCTGGCCATAGATGAAATTCCTCAGGGTAGGATTTCTCGGAAACTGGCTGTCCTGAACCTCCCCCCATTGCGCAACACACGTCCATAGTCATAGTTGCGGTACCAGATGCGCACAGGTAATGTACGTGATTCCTGCTGTCTGCATGTGCAAGGAGCATTCGTATGTTCTTGAAGAACCCGGCTCCTCTAAATTGCTCACACATGGAGTCTGTGGTTAAGGGGTGCGGTGCAAGCTATGCGCTTGATCAGTGTACATCTATTCCAAGAACAAGGTGTGTTTTGACACTTAGGCCGTTGCTAGACCATGGGTTAGCACGGTGTTAGGCCCGTGCTCATCCCTGTGCGTCCAGATGATGCAAAGGGGATCCCGGCCCCAGCCAGGATTCGAGCCGCCCTGGCACCGCGCTAACAGGAACAGGTTCTTCCTGCGGTCCCGGCCTCAGGTCGGGCTGAGGCCAGGACCGCGGGCATGTGGACTGCTCCACCACTTTTCCCGGCTACCGCACTTACGCACGAGTACCTGGGAAAAGCGGCAGACGGGCCGCAGCGCTCCCGCCGCCACTGAGTCCCCGGTATCCATTTCCCACCCACCCCCATGTCCCCGGCCTGTGATGGCCTCTGCCGCCGAGTCCCCAGGCGGGGGACATGGCAGTGCTGGCCATCACAGGCTGGGAACTCGGCGGCAGAGGCCATCACAGGCCGGGGACATGGGGGGGCGGGAAACGGAGGCCGGGGACATGGGGGGAATTGCGGGCGGGGGACTGGACATCGTGGGGGGGGCGGGGGGAAGGAGAACGTGCTGGGGGACTGGACATCGCGGGGGGGGCGGGGGGGAAGGAGAACGGGCCGGGGGACTGGACATCACGGGGGCGGGGGGGAAGGAGAACGGGCCGGAGGACTGGACATCGTGGGGGGGCGGGGGGGAAGGAGAACAGGCCGGGGGACTGGACATCGTGGGGGGGCGGGGGGGAAGGCGAACGGGACGGGGAGGGGAGAAGGAGACTTTAAAAAAAAAAAAAACTACCTACCTGTCCTGGCTCCTGCGCTGCTGCTGCCTATTTTTTTTAAAAAAAAAATGGCGGCCGTGCCGGCTCTCCTCCAGAGCTCGTCGCGGCTCCCGTCTGGATAAGGGTGAGATCTCGTGTTATTCCTAACGCAAGATCTCTCCTCCTCTCCTCCGGATTATCAGTTAGGTCTAGCAAGGCCCTTAGATGAAGGCAACTCCAGGAAGTTCTTCACAACACATTTTCGATTTCATTTCCTCGACATACATCTCAGCTGTCTAGATGTAAAGTTGCAGTGGGGGGAGGCTAGTCCTGAATATTTACCTGTGTAAACTGCAAGATGACAAAACTAAAGCATTAAGAGCTAATAAATGAATAAAACTCAACGTCCTTTATCATGGAGTTTTCAATAAATGTTTGCATTTTTTAAAAAAAATAATCCCTGGTTGCACACCCTAATGAAATGTACTGCGTACCACTATGGAGGCACCCGAGTGGGTTTGTTCCGAAGATGATATTTGAACCAGGGACTCCACATTCTTGGTGACAACGTCACCTTCCGAGAAACCCGGCAGGCGAAAAGTCATTCGCTCGGGAGCGGAAGCAAATGACTTTTCGGTGAGAAGGAGCAACCGGGAGATCTAAACTGCTCCAATTCTTATCTTCTGTTGATGTTGTGCAAGCTTGATGAATTTAGCCCTTATCACTCAGGAGAATGAAATGTGGATTTTCTTCCGCGGGGCCAGGCCGGGCAGCTGTTTAAAAGAGCGGCCTGTACCTTCTTCTTAAGGGCATTTTAATTACTGCTATCAGCATCTTCCCCTTATGATTAGACAAGTGACAGAAGATAGATTCCCTTGGCGTTTCTTCTGTGAGGAAATGCGTACCACCGAGCCTCTGGTACAGGCATTGTGAGGGGTAACCATTCAACATCGAGGAGTGCTGAAAAGGCACGGGAAGCCAACACAAACAGGAGAGTCGAAGCGTGTTCGTTTTTGATGTTTTATAAGCAGCGTGGGAACCGTGGCAATCCTGGTCCCTTTGCAACCGGGCCTCCTGCCTCTGATGCTGGGGGCAGCCCTCAGGACTTGTCGCCATGGACAGCCTTCTCCTCCGTGAATTTGTCTAATCCCTCTTTAAAACCGTCCAAACGGATGGGACGTCACTAAATCTTGTGGTAGTGAGTTCCATAGTTTAACTCTGCGCTTAGGGAAGAAGTCCTCCCTTTGATCAGTCCTGAACCTCTCACCACTCAGCTTCCTGGGATGACTCCATTGGGGTCTGGTATTATGAGAAAGGCAGAATAGCGACTCCCTACCCACATTCAACACACCATGCATCATTTTGTTTACCTCTGCCATATCTCCCCGTCTTCTCCTCCCCCCCCCCCAGCTGTTGTAACATTTCCTTGTAGGGGAGTTGCTTTAGCCCCTTCATCATTTTGGTGGTCATTAGCCCAACCCTCTGCTCAATCCAGGATACAGCTAAAGTGGACACCCAGCTTCTGCTTAAATATCTTCAGCGAAGGCAAAAAGAACTACCCAACCCCGACATTGTTTTCCACTGTGAAATAGCTCTTCCAGTCGAGGCCGGTGACTGATGTCAGTGGGGTGGGGAATCCACTCTAGGTTTCAAGAAGAGCCGGCCGGAACTCTAAAGGAGGTATTCAAGATGCTCTTTTAGAGTTCTGACTGAAAGCCGGGGGCGGATTCGCCGCCACACTGACGTCAGAACCACCAGCCTCCACTGGTTTCTCCTACTTTTTCACCCAAATCTGTTTCCTTGCAATGACCTCTCGTCCAGCCCTGGGGAGCAACAGAGAACAGATTGGCTCCATCTTCCAGAACAAGTTGGAAGGACCCAAGTCGTTAATGAAGACAGGAGGACAAGGTTGTGATCACCCTGGGTCTGTGACTCCAGAGAACTCTCTCCTGACCTCCTGTATTTGCTTTGAACGTGGTTCCCACGTGGATGAAAGCATGTTTTGAATCAAGATACCCATCACAACTTGGAGTCTTCAAAAAACTCTTGAAGCTTTTTAACTTTTTCTCTCTGAAGTGGTTTTCTCCCCCCCCCTTTTTTTTTTTTTAAGAGGATGAAGAAAACAATGGCTGGTGTTCTTTAAGTTTAATAATAATAATAATAATAATAATAATAATAATAATATATATCATTTTTTAAAAAAGAAAGAAAACAATAGCAGTTAGAAAAAGCTCAGAGTCTCAGGAACATTGAAGGTCAAGGAGAAAGCTGTTTGGTCCATTAAAACGAATCTATTATAATCCATGGAAAACGTGATTCAGGCTAATTACCTCGATTTCAGAACTCAATTCTCCAGACCTGTGCAGCCTCTCTTACCTTCCTGAAAATATGTCCACCTCCCTCTCGAACTGAGCTGGGCTGGAATTGCAAAGCATAGGGGCTTGCTCTTCCCTCTAACCTATGCTTGTTTGTAGCACAGCAGTGCGCAAATGGCCTCTCCAAATTCTCCCCTTTATTTGTGGACAGACAATTTGAAGGAACAATTTGATCGAATTTCTCCAGGGCGAGGATAAATTCTCCGGCAGTTTAAGAACATAAGAACCTAAGAAGTGCCCTGATGCTGGATCAGACCAAGGGTCCATCTAGTCCAGCACTCTGTCCACACAGTGGCCAACCAGCCATCGGCCAGAGATGAACAAGCAGGACATGATGCAACAGCACCCTCCTGCCCATGTTCCCCAGCAACTGGTGCACACAGGCTTACTGCCTCGAATACTGGAGATAGCACACAACCATCAGGGCTAGTAGCCATTGATAGCTTTCGCCTCCAGGAATTTATCCAACCCCCTCTTAAAGCCATCCAGATTGGTGGCCACCACTACATCTTGTGCCAACACAAACAGGAGAGTCGAAGTGTGTTCGTTTTTGATGTTTTATAAGCAGCGTGGGAACCGTGGCAATCCTGGTCCCTTTGCAACCGGGCCTCCTGCCTCTGATGCTGGGGGCAGCCCTCAGGATTTGTCGCCATGGATAGCCTTCTCCTCTGTGAATTTGTCTAATCCCTCTTTAAAACCGTCCAAACGGGTGGGACGTCACTAAATCTTGTGGTAGTGAGTTCCATAATTTAACTATGCACTGTGTGAAGAAGTCCTTCCTTTTATTTGTCCTGGATCTCCCACCAATCAGTTTCATGGGATGACCAAGGGTTATTATTTATTTATTTATTTATTTATATAGCACCAACAATGTACTTGGTGCTGTACAAAATATACAAATAAAACAGCGATACCCTGCCTAGAGGCTTACAATCTAAAATCACATTAAAACACGTGAAGGGCAGAAGGGATTCACAAAGCAGAAATAAGAGAATAATCGTAGTAATAAGAACAGTAGATCAAGCTAAAATACCAAAAGCTATTGAAAACAAATGAGTTTTCAAACGTGTTTTAAAATCTACAATGGAACTCGTGGTACGTAGTTGCTCGGGAAGAGCATTCCAAGCAAATGGGGCAGCCAAAGAGAATGGGCGAAGCCGGGCAAGAGAGATAGAGACTCTTGGGCAGGAGAGCAACATAGCATTTGAAGAACGGAGGGTACGAGGGGGATGGTAGAGTGAAACGAGAGAGGAAAGATAAGAAGGTGCAAGACCATGACATGCTTTAAATGTCAGCAAAAGAAGCTTATATTGAATTTTATATGTAATCGGAAGCCAATGGAGAGATTTCAACAAAGGAGAAATATGGTCAAAGCGACGAGCCAAGAAAATAATCTTGGCTGCAGAATGGTGGCGAGAGACCGAAGAGGAGAGAGGAGCATAAGGAAGACCAGTCAAGAGAAGATTACAAAAGTCCAAACGGGAGATAACTAATGCATGGACAAGGGTCTTAGCAGAAGATTCAGATAAGAACGGACGGATCCTAGCAATGTTATATAGGAAAAAACGGCAGGACTTGGCTACGGCCTCGATATGTGAGGAGAAAGAAAGTGAAGAATCAAAAATGAAGCCAAGACTACGAGCTTCTTCCACTGGATAAAGTGTGACATTATTAACAGTAACAAAGAATGAAGAGTGAGTGGACAGTTTAAATCACCCAGGATGAGGGTAGGAGAATTATCAGAAAGAAAAAAGGTTAACCAAGAGTCAAAGTCAGAGATAAATTTTGACGCTGGACCAGGAAGACGATAGATAACTGCAACTCGCAGCCGTAATGGAGTGAAAAGTCTCACCAAATGAGCTTCAAAAGAGGAATAGCAGTGAAAAGGAGGAGCAGAAACAGGCTGAAACCAGCATACGCTGGACAATAGAAGACCCACACCGCCCCCATACCCCTCGGAATGACTGGTGTGAGAGAAGGAGAGTCCTCCAAAGGAGAGGGCAGCATTAATAGCAGTATCATGGGCAGGGAGCCAGGTTTCAGTAAGAGCAAGAAAATGCAAGGATCGCGAGAGAAATAGATCGTGAATGGCAACAGCCTTGGGGGCAATAGATCGACAGTTCCATAAAGAACAGAAAAGGGTAACTGAGAGGAAGGAAGACATTGGATTGGGACTAGATTAGAAGAGGCAAAAGAAGAGGCAAAAGAAGGGTTGTTGTTGTGAGGATAAGGGTAAATTGTGAGGATAAGGGTAAATTGGAGTTGTAATGTATTGTTGGTTAAAATAAAAAAAGGAAAGATGTATCAATAGGTAGAACTAAGTGAGACACACAAGAAGTTAGATGGAAGAGGAAGTCAGGGACACAGACTTTGATTGAAGGAATACTCACCCAATCAGGAGGTGACACAGCAGGCAGTGACTCAGCACTCTCAGAAGTCAGTCAGGGCTGGAGAGAAGTTAGTTAAAAGCTATGTTTGTTTGAGGCAATAAAAGTTTTATTTTTATATAATACTGCATTCCTCATTTGCAACAAACCTATCTTTGAAATATGGTAAGAGGGGACGGTTTGGGAGGGAAGACTAGCAAAACTGTTTTCGCCATGTTTAGTTTTAAGCGACGCTGAAGCATCCAGGCTGCGATCCTAGCCTGAACGTCAGAAGAAACTAGTAAATACTAGGGTTCAAAATACTAGGGTTCTAGTATTTTGAGAGAGGGAGAAAAACGTCTCCCTTTCCACGTTCTCCATACCATGCATCATTTTGTACACCTCTATCATGTCTCCCCTTAGCCTCCTTTTTTCCAAGCTAAACAATCCTAGTTGATGTAACCTTCCCTTGTAGGAGAGATGCTCCAGCCGCTTAATCATTTCAGTTGCTCTTTTCTGCACTTTTTCCAGCTCTATAGATCTCGCCACTGACAGGGGTTATAGCCTAGCTTCTTTCTTTTCTTCATGCTGCCACCACAAGTGGCAACAGCATTAACTGCGTTGATCTACTGGCCGCCATTTTGCATCCGCCACAATGCAGGCGTGAGTGGGACAGTGTTACATCCAGCTTCAGGGTAAAGGTGGAGCAACTGCTGTGTCTAAACTTTTGTCCAGTTTCCTGGAAGTTTTCTTTTACCGTGAAAGAGACGTCCACCGTTCTGCCTCATTTTCAGGGTGTTTTATACTTTATTTTTGTGGTGATTTTGAGCTTACCTCATCACGGCGAGGTGGCTGAGGGGCTGCACCTCCCCTCCCCCTCCTGCAGTGCTGAAAATAAAAATAAAAAAAATAAAAATGGCACCTGGAGCGGCTAGGAAGCACCAAACGGGTCAAAGAAATCTTCAAAATGGCTGCTATGGGTGCCATTTTGTTTTAAAATTATGTTTTTCCAATTTGGGGTCAGGGGTCAGGGGCCACACGCGGCCTGCGGCCTACATGTCTCACGACCCTGATCTTGACGAGGCAGATAGAGGAAAAGTAACATCCAAAACAGCCTTCAGACAGATGAAGATCACTTAGACGTATGTGTATCATCTTCTGGCTTCCGGGTGTTTATGCCTGTTAAACCAAGGCCTCAGCTTGACCTATGGGTCTAGCGTGACGGAGGGGTGAGGATCTTGCAATATTTTCCTCACGAGATCTCCCCCTCTGTTTACATGTGGTGCGCGACGACCTTGTAGGGAGAGGATGTCATGGTCGCCATTTATTTTTTTGTTAAAGTAGAAGAGCGCACGAACGCTCATGCGCAAAAGGTAGGGTTTTTTATTTTAAATTAATTTCCCCGCTCCCCCTACCCCACCCCCAATGGGCGCAGAACTCCGGAGGACCTCTGCGCCCTGTGCTCCGGTCCCAGCTCCTCGCGAGGAACCGGGACAAACCACGACGCCCACACACACGTTCCACGGTCTCAGGATCAGCAAGAAGGGGAGGGTGAGATCCCGGGACAAGGGAGGGATCATCCCTCCCTGCTCCCGGGATCCCCTGTGCATCATAGTCCCAGTGCTCTTCAACATTTTTATTAATGATTTGGATGAGGAGGTGCAGGGAACGCTTATCAAATTTGCAGATGACACAAAATTGGGTGGGATAGCTAATACCCTGGAAGACAGAAACAAACTTCAAAGTGATCTTGATAGGCTGGAGTGCTGGGCTGAAAACAACAGAATGAAATTTAATAAGTATAAATGCGAAGTTCTACATCTAGGAAATAGAAACCAAATGCGCAGTTACAAGATGGGGGATACTTGGTTCAGCAATACTACAAACGAGAAGGATCTTGGAACTGTTGTAGCTAGATTCACAAGCTGAATATGAGCCAACAGTATGATATGGCTGCAAGAAAGGCAAATGCTATTTTGGGCTGCATTAATAGAAGTATAGCTTCCAAATCACGTACTGGTTCCTCTCTATTCGGCCCTGGTTAGGCCTCATCTAGAGTATTGCGTCCAGTTCTGGGCTCCACAATTCAAGAAGGATGCAGATAAGCTGGAGCGTGTTCAGAGGAGGGCTGCTAGGATGATCAGGGGTCTGGAAACAAAGCCCTATGAAGAGAGACTGAAAGAATTGGGCATGTTTAGCCTGGAGAAGAGAAGATGGAGGGGAGACATGATAGCACTCTTCAAATACTTGAAAGGTTGTCACACAGAGGAGGGCCAGGATCTCTTCTCGATCCTCCCAAAGTGCAGGACACGGAATAACGGGCTCAAGTTAAAGGAAGCCAGATCCCAGCTGGACATCAGGAAAAACGTCTTGACTGTTAGAGCAGTATGACAATGGAACCAGTTACCTAGGGAGGTTGTGGGCTCTCCCACCCTAGAGGCCTTCAAGAAGCAGCTGGACAACCATCTGGCAGGGATGCTTTAGGGTGGATTCCTGCATTGAGCAGGGGGTTGGACTCGATAGCCTTGTAGGCCCCTTCCAGCTCTGCTATTCTATGATTCTATGATTCTATGTGGATGCATAGGGACGATCCCAGGGATCGCCCCGGGATTTCACCCCGTCTAGCTATGGCCCACGTCTGCCCATGGCGCCCCCAAAAAAGGAACCTTCCTTTCTGCGATCCCTTTCCTAGATCCTCCCTTGCAATCATTTCAGACTTCCCTCCGTCCCCCCTCCTTCCTAACCCATGTTCTATTTCTGTAGCCAACCCGTAATTGCGCGTTTGGTTAATGTTAATGGTCTGTTGCCATGAAGGAGGGGTGTGAGGTCACCCATGGAGTATTACGGCTTGGCCGCTTGGATAGGAGCTGTGTGTGTATGTGTGTGTGAGAGAGAGCCAGACCTCACTTTAAACACACATATGTGATGTATTTATATTTTAAGTGGCAAATACCAGGCAGATCTGCAATTAAAACGGGCCTGGGGGGCGGGGAGTTTGCATGTCAGCATTTTCCACTGAAGGAAGCTGCTAGACATTAGCTTTCGGTTAATGTCATGGCAGGCTTTAGAGGTTAGGTCAGCCCCCCTCTCTTTTGTCCTTCCGCTAGCAGGCAAATCCTTTTTTTAAAAAATAATACTATTCAGACAGGCCTCAGAACTATTCTCGGGGTCTCTAGGTGTGTGGCTAATGCAATGTTGTGCTTGGAAACGGGATTAAACTCCCTAACATGTCGTACAGCGTGGGCGTCTACTGTATCTAGATGGATTCTATTTTGTTTTGACCAACAGGACTCTTGCTACTTGCTCTGTGAGTCTCTTACAGAAATAGCTGGTTGAAGGCTGTATTTATTTATTTATTTATTTATTTTATTACATTTATATACCGCCCCACAGCCGAAGCTCTCTGGGCGGTTTACAACAATTAAAAATAGTAAACATTAAAAGTATACAAAATTTAAAAACCATTAAAAACATAAAAAACAGTATAAAAACAGTATCCATTTAAAAACAACAATTCTGTGGTCCATTAAAAACAAACTTAGTGTTGTTAAATGCTGTTAAAATGCTTGGGAGAAGAGAAAAGTCTTGACCTGGCGCCGAAAAGATAACAACGTTGGCGCCAGGTGAGCCTCATCGGGAAGATCATTCCACAGTCGGGGGGCCACCACCGAAAAGGCCCTCTCCCTTGTTGCCATCCTCTGAGCTTCCCTCGGAGTAGGCACTCAGAGGAGGACCTTAGATGTTGAGCGCAGTGTACGGGTAGGTTCATGTCGGGAGAGGCGTTCTATCAGGTATTACGGTCCCAAGCCATGTATCCCTGTGAAGTAATGGTAACGAGTATTGGTCCATTTGAAGTTTTTTTTTTTCTTGGCTAAGAAAGAGGCAAAAGAAGTTCTTCTGTTAAGACTGAATGGCAAGATTTGATATCCTCGGCAGTTCAATTCTCTTCTTCTTTTTGGCATTCAACTTCAAAGCGGGCGCAGAGGGACTAACTATCTAAAAACTATTCAGTGTGGTGTAGTGACTAGAGTGTCGGACTGGGAGTCAGAAGATCCGGGTTCTATTCCCCACTCGACCATTGAAACCCAATGGGTGACTTTGGGCCAGTCACAGACTCTCAGTCCAACCCACCTCACAGGGTTGTTGTTGTGAGTATAAAGTGGCGAGGAGGAAGAGAATTATGTACGCTGCCTTGGGTTCCTTGCAGGAAGAAAGCCAGGATACAAATGCAATAATAAATAAATAAATAAGCATTTTCACTGGCCCGTATAAATGCTCTACTATCTGTCTTTCTAAAGAGGAGATTCAATAAGGATACTTCATTGCAACCTTGTTCCTGCGGTTCAGGTTATCTCTAGAGTGTAATGCATGTTTTATTATATTGCAATTGCAATTGGGATATTAGGAAAGAACTGATGTTGGCTAAGTTTCCTGGGAGAAACAATCTGTTTTATGCATCTTATTTATTTATTTATTACATTTCTATACAGCTCAATAGCCGGAGCTCTCTGGGCGGTTCACAAAAATCAAAAACATTCAAAGTATAAAACAACAGTATAAAACCATAATATAAAATACAATATAAAAGCTCAACCAGATAAAAACAGCAGCAATGCAAAATTACAAATTTGAAACACCGAGTTAAAATTTATTTATAGACTGTTAAAATGCTGGGAGAATAAAATGTCATGGCAGTCATGGCATTACTGTTTAGCCGACATCATTCCTGTATTTCTGTAAAAGTTGATACGGTGGGGGTTTTCCCCCTGTTGCAGTTAAGTTCAGAGCTCAGTCAAGGTGTTTGTTTATTTTCATTTTCTCCACATGGATGATACACTGTTCTGTATGTCTTTGAATATATATTTCATTGCTCTCCCTCCCTCCCTCCCTCTCTCTCTCTCTCTCTATTGCATACCTTGCTTTTCATGGACAGCAATAAACAGATTTGGATTTAGCAGGCCTTTGGCATGCTAAGGCATGCTAAATCCAAATCTGGCCCTGGTTAGGCCTCATCTAGAGTATTGCGTCCGGTTCTGGGCTCCACAATTCAAGAAGGACGCAGACAAGCTGGAGCGTGTTCAGAGGAGGGCAAGCAGGTTGATCAGGGGTCTGGAAACAAAGTCCTGTGAAGAGAGACTGAAAGAACTGGGCATGTTTAGCCTGGAGAAGAGAAGATTGAGGGGAGACATGATAGCACTCTTCAAATACTTACAAGGTTGTCACACAGAGGAGGGCCAGGATCTCTTCTCGATCCTCCCAGAGTGCAGGACACGGAATAACGGGCTCAAGTTAAAGGAAGCCAGATTCCGGCTGGACATCAGGAAAAACTTCCTGACTGTTAGAGCAGTACGACAATGGAATCAGTTACCTGGGGAGGTGGTGGGCTCTCCCACACTCGAGGCCTTCAAGAGGCAGCTGGACAACCATCTGTCAGGGATGCTTTAGGGTGGATTCCTGCATTGAGCAGAGGAGTTGGACTCGATGGCCTTGTAGGCCCCTTCCAACTCTGCGATTCTATGATTCTATGTAAGCTGGCCTGTTTTTTGTTTTGTTTTAATTGGCTGGTGCTATTATTTCTTGTATTGCACTTTTCAATTATTAATTTTTATTTATTTATTTATTTATTTATTACATTTCTATACCGCCCCATAGCCGAAGCTCTCTGAGCAGTTTACAAAAGTTAAAAACAGTAAACATTAAAAAAAAAAGTATACAAAATTTAAAAACCATCAGGAACATGAAAACAACAGTATAAAAACAACAGTATCCATTTAAAAACAACAGTTGTGTTAATACTATGTTTTAATAAAGATTTTCTTTTCATTTCATTGATAGCTGCCTTGAGTTCCTTTTTTGGGGGCAGTTTGATTTATTGTATAAGTACAATAAATCAGTCAGTGGCATGTGGAGAAACAATCATTTGGCTCTGATCTTGCAAGACACTCTGAGAAACATTCTTTGCAAAGCCTACAGAATCTCTTATCTTGAATGTTTGTAAGAAAACCTTGGCCAAAGCGTAGGACAGTGGTGAAGCAGGTCCACTGTCCAGTGCACTCCATGAAGAGAGCTCCCTCGATTTTTAACAGTTGCATAGAAAGGGGAATTTCAGCAGGTGATATTTGTATGCATGCAGCACCTGGTGAAATTCCCTCTTCATCACAACAGTTAAAGCTCCTGCAGCTTTAACTGTTGTGGTGAAGAGGGAATTTCACCAGGTGCTGCATGCATACAAATGACACCTGCTGAAATCCCCTTTTCTATGCAACTGTTAAAGATATTGGAGCCCTGTCTTCCTTTCCATAGGGTCACCCTATTTGAGGTGAGCCTGGCTATTGCTCCAGCTTGGATGCAGAATGGCCTGGTTGTTATATGCAGCATTCCCACTTAAAAAGCAGACTTTCCCAACTCTGGGTCCCCATATGATGTTGGAATATAATTCCCCATCATCCCAATGGCCTGAATGATGGGAGTATTAGGTTAACAACATCTGGGAAACCTGAGTTAGAACCTAAGAACTCACGAACATAAGAAGAGTCCTGATGCTGGATCAGACCAAGGGTCCATCTAGTCCAGCACTCTGTTCACACAGTGGCCAACCAGCCATCGGTCAAGGACCAACAAGGCAGGACATGGTGCAACATCCCTCCCACCCTTGTTCCCCAGCAACAGGAAAGTTTGATCTATAGCATCCAAGGCAAAATGGTTGGGGAGGGGGGACCTTCACTGAGACCCAGGAGAGATGCAACCCTTAATGGACTGTGCCAGGTTAGGTGGACATGTAGCCCCAGCATAACACAACCTCATAGACCACCTTAGCTGTCTTGATGGTGTGACTATTTTCCCAGGTTGTGTGCACGTAATGATGTCTACCGTGGAAGAGAGGGTTTCATCCCGACCCAGGCTAGCCATAAATCTTTAAGCCTTGATGGTTACTTCCTCACTAGCACAAATGATGCGAACTGCAGATGTCGCTTCTCCTCGAATGCCTTAGGTGCAACTCCAAATTCCCACCCCATTTGCAACCAACGATGGAATTAGAACTTCCTCCTATTGTCCAAACTCCAAGTCCCACAGCCCCTAATTGACGCATGTTGCATCAGTCACTTGTTTCAAGTAAAGCCGTGGGATTTCCACGGTGTGAGTAGTTCTTAAACTTTGTCAGTAGCCAAAGATGGTTCTGGCTGACGCCCCATAAATGTGCAATAATCTCTTTGACTTTTCTTTGTTTTGACTCTGCCCATTCAATTCGGCACTTAAGAAAAATGGGTGGTTTTTTTTTTTAAAAAATAGTCACTAATACAATCATATTGTATTACATTATTATTTTAGTATCCACTCTTTGAATTGAAATCAACTGTTTGAATTCCGTTTTCATGTCAGTTGCTAAGTACTTTTTATTATTTTTAAGTTCTCACATTTTCCTAAGATAGTCTATATTTAAGTTTGGCATTGCATAATACAACTGAGATTATTCTCTAGTCTTATTCTTGGAATCAGATTTTTTTTAAAAAAAAAAAAAAGTGGAAAAAAATGGATTCTAATATTTGACTTCAGGGGAGGATTTTCAACTCAAATCGTGCTTAAACCACTCTGATCCCTCCGGAGTCTTGACTTATTCACTGCAAATGTATGAAACCATTTGGTTTTTATACAGAGATAAAAATAATAAAAGGGGTTTAAGGTCTGCAGCAGTTCAAAATGCATACCAGTTCTGCTGCACATGCTTATTATAGGACTTTGCGTACTCCTGGGAGACTCTGGTAGCCATGTTATAGTATGTCACAGAGCATGGATGAGCTCCAAAAAGATGGATTAGAGAGTTTAATGTGTTATATGTGGGAGTTAGACTGCCTTTGAAGACTTCTTGGAAATGTCAGTTAGTCGAAAATACCTCTAACTAGGACCAGCTGCAGGGATCATATCTCACCAGTGCTTGTATACATGGTGTTTTAGTATACCTCTAGTCCATTTTGGGACACAATTCAAAATGCTGGCAGTTACTTTTAGAGTCCTAAATGGTTTGTGCCTGGGTTATCTAAACCAGCACCTACTCCCATATGCAGGTGCCCTGCCCTCTTTTAAATCTGGTCACTCTAGTATAGCTCCAGCACTTTAACTGTTGTGATGAAGAGGGAATTCCACCAGGTTCTCCATATATACAAATGACACCTGTTGAAATTCCCTTTTCTAGGCAACTGTTAAATATACAGGAGCCCGGTCCTCCTTTTCATATGGTCACCCTAACATTGACTGACCCCTCCTCTCTCCTCCCACAAACAAGGTTGGCCTGGAACCTAAGATGACATCTTTTGGAATCAGGCCTTCCAGTATGTCATCAAATGTTGACTTTAGCATAGGTGGGGTAAATTGATTTAATTAATTTATTAATTAAATAATAATAATTTTAATGGGTTTTGCTGATTCTGCTCTTCTGCTATTGAAATGTCTGATTGTATTTTGCCCTAGGAGGGGAACTTTCTAAACTGAAGAACAACGTTCAGATTTCTTAAATAACTAAAGGAGCAATCCTGTGCTTGTTCAGACAGAAAAATGTCCTACAATTCCCCAGCCAGTACCACAACCCCTCATGGCTGACTGGGGAATGCTAGGGATTGTAGGACGTTCCCCCCCCCCTCTCTAAACAAGCACAGGATTGTGCCATAAATAAGTCAACTCCCCCCCTCCGCTACTTATCTTTCTCAAGCAAGAGAACTCACTTCTGACACCACAATACCATATCAGAAACTTCTTGTAATATGGCAGGGGGCTGCCATTTGAGAAAATAAGCCCTAAGCCCCTTCAGAAAGTTGCCTCACTGTGCTTTGGATCCGGGTGCCTGTGTTTTATTGCATAGCATATTTGTATAGAAATAGTTAGAGGATCGTGTCTTTCATATACGCTGAAATGCCCCCATTTTGCTCCAGTGGGGAGACATAGCAACCAATGGGTGCCGAGAGCACACAGCCACAACCAGACTTTGTCTGGAGACAACCGGACTTTGTGTGAGGGATTGCAGGAGGGAGACGCACCACAAGTCACCTTTCTTAAATCTCATTCTTTTTTCCCTGCCAGAGTTCGTGGAGATTTTGATGTGATCACAAACCAATTGATAGGCGCGCATGGATACTGCACGCAGGTAAATATAAGGGAATGGTCTTTGTAATGGAGTCAAAATGTATAGCCTACACTCAGTAATGGGACCAGTGCCTAGACTCAGGAATGGGCCAATAAACTGAAACTGACTCCTAGCACGACGGAAGCCCTGTGGGTGAGTGGTTCCCGAGTCCGGGAGACAGGCTCATGGCCTGTTCTGGATGGGGTTGCACTGCCTCTGAAAGATCAGGATCTGTACAGCACCATGTACATTGATGGTGCTATATAAATAAATAATAATAATAATAATAATAATAATAATAATAATAATAATAGTTTGGGGGTACTCTTAGACCCATCTCTGTCGCTGGAGGCTCAAGTGGCCGCAGTGGCTTGGAGTGCCTTTTACCTGGTTCGCCAACTACGGCCTCTCCTGGACAGGGATAGCTTGGCCCCGGTGGTACAGGCATTGGTACCCTCAAGTTTGGATCACTGCAATGCGCTCTGTGGGGCTGCCCTTGAAGCTGCTCTGGAAGCTGGAGCTGGTGCAGAACGCTGCAGCTCGGCTGTTGTCTGGAGCTGCCCCTTTCCAGCATGTAACTCCTCTGCTGAGGGAACTGCACTGGCTGCCTATTCGCTACCAGGCCAGGTTGAAGGTTCTGGTACTTGTGTACAAAACCCTAAACAACTTGGGACCAGGATACCTGAGAGAGTGCCTTCTCCCAACTCTGGGAGTTGTAGTCCAACACATCTGGAGCTCCCCAGGTTGAGGAAGGCTGCCCTAGACGAACCACGAGCCTCTTCCGCCTAAGTCCTGCAGATGTTACGTCTCCCTGGCCAACGTCTATATGCCTACAGCCCTTTTATTCTGTTGAAACTAGGAGCTGGTCAACCTGCTGCTGACTGGCAAAGCTGCATCCAACGTTTTCAACGATGTGATGGGGCTGGACTCTGGAAACGGCAACGTCACGGTTTTAAAAGGCATCACCGGCCGCAGTGACGTCGGCTTGCTGTCCCTCTTTGAGCACTACAGCATCTGCCAGGTAGGTACCGTATGTCTCTCCTGCTTCCAGAAAGACCTCCTTTGATTAATGAAATTGAATAGGGATAAATGCCAAGTTTTACATCTAGGAAATAGAAACCAAAGGCACAGTTACAAGATGGGGCATGTTTAGCCTGGAGAAGAGAAGATTTTATTTATTTATTTATTTATTTATTATTTATTTATTACATTTCTATACCACCCAATAGCCAGAGCTCTCTGGGCGGTTCACAAAAATTAAAAACATTCAAAGTATAAAACAACAGTATAAAACCATAATAAAAAAATACAATATAAAAGCTCAACCAGATAAAAACAGCAGCAATGCAAAATTACAAATTTAAAACACCAACTTAAAATTTATTTATAGACAGTTAAAATACTGGGAGAATAAAAAGGTCTTCACCTGGCGTCTAAAAGCATATAATGTAGGTGCCAAGATTGAGGGGAGGCATGATAGCACTCTTCAAATACTTGAAAGGTTGTCACACAGATGAGGGCCAGGATCTCTTCTTGATCCTCCCAGTCTGCAGGACACGGAATAATGGTCTCAAGTTACAGGAAGCCAGATTCCAGCTGGACATCAGGAAAAACTTCCTGACTGTTAGAGCAGTACGACAATGGAACCAGTCACCTAGGGAGGTTGTGGGCTCCCCCACGCTAGAGGCCTTCAAGAGGCAGCTGGACAAGCATCTGTCAGGGATGCTTTAACGCGGATCCCTGCATTGAGCAGGGCGTTGGACTCGATGGCCTTATAGGCCCCTTCCAACTCTATTATTCCATGATTCTTTGATTCTAGGTCAACTCGCCATCCAGTTCCAGAGGAGAACTGCCCAGGATTGTGCTATGCAGTGCCATTGTTTAGGCTGGAATTGACGCAAAAGCAGGACAGTCATATTTTCCCCATTCCATCCCTTCATTGTTCCATGACTTTTCCCTATCCTGTATCCAACTCCTCACGATTTCTGGTTTAATAAGGGCAATTTCCCAAGTTAACTCCAGAATAAGAGCGTCAACGTTTGCCACAACTCTGTTGCTCCTTTATCTCATTTGCGTTTTGTATGTTACCGATACATGTGTGTGCATTGACCAGTGGCCGCTTGATGTGATAAAACCTATCATTACACCATGATTAGTTTGGTGTGGTGTATTAGTGATGTGACTGGCACTGGTAAAAACACCATTACAAACAAGAATCTTGACCCAAGCTGCCTGAGATGTCCACACCAGTTCCAGCATAACAGAAATGAGCAGCAGTTCTGGTCCCTTTGCAAGAGTCCAAACGGCTTCGAATCACCCAACAATGTAACGTATTCCTGCGTGTTTCCCTTTGAAGGACTTGTAGCGTGTTATTAATGCGCGCGACTGGGGCAATGTGACTTCTGATGAGTAACTTAATCGGTTGCAGAAATCCCAGCAGATGGCATGACTTTTTGATTGAGAACATGTGCTCGCCACCATAAACTGGAGTTCTTGTGTCTTTAAGTGCAGCACAGCACATGAGAGAGGCAGCAAAAAGCAAATAAAATTCCGATGGGTTTACTTATTTCAGGGCTTGGTTCTGAAGTGGGGGTGGAACTGGCAACCCTCTACTTCCAGTCACCACTTTGTAAACATAAAGAAGTTCAATAATACCCTTTGGAGCCATTTGCATTGACATTGGCATGGCCGGACAAAAATGAACCCAATCTACTGGAATTCAACACACACACACACACACACACACACACACACATATTTCTCTTGCCCAGCATTTCAATAAATAGACCTGGGCTAGACCTACACTAAGCAGGATATAGCACTATGAAAGCGGCATATGGTATATGTCAATGGGCCCCAACAGCTGTCAGTGCACTTCAATACCGCTATAAAGCAGTCGTGTGGCTCCTGCCTCTTATATACTGCTTTCATACCGCTTTCATAGTGCAATATCCTGCTTGGTGTAGATCTGGCCCTGGTCAGCACTGAATTATCTTGTGGGATAGTAACTGAAAACGAGCAAGGAACATAGACAGAGAGTGCCGTGGGCTGATCCTAAATGTAAGTTGTAGAGAATGTTCCTTTGGACTTTTCCAAATGATGTTCATCTTTCATTTCTAAAGCTGTGTTTGTTGCGTGGGCCTGTGGTTCAAGATACTAGAAGCCAACAGGCAATGATTGGGATGTAGGGGAGAGTTGCCATTTGGAATCTGTAAGATTGGAAAATATGAAATCTGGATTAAGTGTCATGGAGGGCGTGGGAACGGTGTGTGGACTCTTGCGCTGGGTCAGTACCAATGTCCCTTGGTTTGGACCGAGACTTGGAACAGGGAGGTTTGGCCGCCCTGTCCTGGTGGCTAGGCAGTTTCTTTGGGCTTTGCTAGACCTACTTGGGAATCTGGGCCTGTAGAGGGGCCAGCCCATGCTAGAAGTAACACGGGCTGTCGCTCCTGTCTACATGTAACATGTGATGGGGTGAAGGAAAGCCCCGTCGCGTCGGCCATTTTTTTGTTTGTTTAAAGGGGCCATGTGCGCAGGAGCGCACCAACGGGAAAGGTAGGTTGTGTGTTTTTTTTTAAAAAAAGGGTTCCTCGCTTACCCTGCCCCTGATTCCCCCCCGCAATGTCTAATGCCTGCCCGCCCGCCATGCCCGATCTCCCCGTCGCCCGCCCGCCATGTCCGATCCCCCCGCTGCCTGCCCGCCCGCCATGTCCGATCCCCCGCCCACCATGTCCGATCCCCCCGCCACCCACCCGCGATGTCCGATCCCCCCCACCTGCCTGCCATGTCCGATGCCCCCACCGCCCACCCTCCCGCCATGTCCGATGCCCCCACCGCCCACCCTCCCGCCATGTCCGATGCCCCCATCACCCACCCGCCTGCCATGTCCGATCCCCCACCCTCCCGCCCACCATGTCCGATCCCCCATCCGCCCACCCCCCCGCTATGTGCAATCCCCCTGCCGCCTGCCCACCATGTCCGACCCCCCACCCACCATGTCCGATGCCCCCCCATCGCCCCTCGGCTCTGATTCCCCCCAATCTCCCCTCCCCGATCTCCCTTGGCCTCCATTTCCCGCTTTCCCCGATCTCCCCATAGCCTCCGTTTCCCACCCCCATGTCCAGTAGGCCGCGATTCCCACCCACCCACCCCCATGTCCCCACCATAGCCCTGATGGCTACGTAGATCCTGTGGAGCGCTGTGGCCCCTCCGCCGCTTTTCCCAGCTACCAGGGAGTAAATGCGGTAGCCGGGAAAAGCGGTGGACCTGGGTACAAGCCTGTGGTCTCGGGCTCAGCCCGAGCCTGCAGGAAAAACCGGACCAGAGGCGTTGCTGGTTACCCCAGGCCCAGGGAGGGTTGACCCCTGCCTGAGCCCGGGATCCCCTGTGTGTCATCTGGGGGCATCGGGCTGAAGCCTCGTCTAGCAAGGCCCTTTGTCTCTCCTATGAAGTCTGGAAATTACTTTCAGCCACTCTGAGAACACACACTATCAAGATCCTAGGCCTTACCATCGGGTTAGTCTCTCTCTCCGTCTCTCTCTCTCTCTCTCTCTCTCTCTCTCTCTCTCTCTCTCTTTCCCTCTCTCCCTCTCTCTCTCAGTTCAGACAACACATTAGTCAACACAGTGTGAAAACTCCACTCAATGGTTGAGTTTGTAGGGGGTCCTCCCCACACAACATGTTCTAACTCCACCAATGTGTGACTGTGGGCTACCGTGAAGTTGAGTAAAATCCATCGTGATGTCTGATTGACAGTTCCTCCACCCTCTCTCCTCTCCCAGTCCTCCCAATGGTATCCCATCAGCCATTGCTGGAAAAAAAACACCCAATCCCGGCAGCTCTCCTAGAGTAGCACTTGTTCCTTTTGCCACTCTTGCCAGGAACTCTGTAGCCAACTCAGAGTGGGAAAAGTCAACTCAATGCAACGGAAAACTCCACGAAGCCCGCCACACAATACCCAACACAGCAGTTGTGCAGGAACTCTCCTCTGCACAGTGTGGATGTTCTGTGTGGAGTGTTTCCCCCCCCCCCCAAAAAAAATCTTCACCATTGCATGGAGTTTTCCCGCCAGACAACGCGTTTCTCAACGGTGGTGTCAAAACTCCATCACAGAGTTCTAAAACCACCACTGAGTATCATGTTCCCCAAACTGAGTCCCCTCTCTCTGTTACACATTTTTGCTGCTTGCACCTCAGCTGAGGTAACCAGGCATACAAAAGCAACCACATCCATCCGTAATGAGAATTAACCCTCATTGGGGATTAACCTTCCCTACCTGGTTCTTCATTGCCTTTCACGTCCTCTAGTTTCTGTTCGGATCTGCAAGTGATCAGAGAACACCCCGACAAATCCTTACGTTTATTCTCGAGTACGGCCTGTCCGTGAGGGAATGTGATTTATTAATTTATTATTTATTTCAAACATTTGTATCCCACCCTATATCAGGAAGGTCTCAGGGCGGCGTACAGACAAAAGCACACAATATAAAACAATAAATATACATAGGGTGACCATATGAAAAGGAGGACAGGGCTCCTGTATCTTTAACAGTTGCATAGAAAAGGGAATTTCAGTAGGTGTCATTTGTATATATGGAGAATCTGGTGAAATTCCGTCTTCATCACAACAGTTAAAGCTGCAGGAGCTATACTAGAATGACCGGATTTGAAAGAGGGCAGGGCACCTGCAGCTTTAACTGTTGTGATGAAGAGGGAATTTCCCCAGGTTCCCCATATATACAAATGTCACCTGCTGAAATTCCCTTTTCAATACAACTGTTAAAGACACAGGAGCCCTGTCCTCCTTTTCATATGGTCACCCTAAATATACACAGCTAAAAACAAATGAAACCATGAACAAGTTTTACAGAATCCTTTAAAGATGTTTTAATGTTTTAAAGACGTTTTAATCATGTGTGGTATGTTTTTAATCAGTTTTTAATGTGTATTTTATATTTATTTTATTTATTTTATTTTATTTATTACATTTTTATACCGCCCAATAGCCGAAGCTCTCTGGCCGGTTCTCATATCATGTTTTTATACTGTTTGTTTTATACTTTGAATGGTTTTAGTTTTTGTGAACCGGCCAGGGAGCTTCGCCTATTGAGCGGTATAAAAAATGCAATAAAATAATAATAATAAATAATAATAATTAAAACAATGTATAATTTAAAAGCAGTAAAAACAATTAAAACAGTTAAAAACGAAATTAATGCCAAATCCTTCGGCCTCCTCAAGGCAGGCAGCATTTTTGGGGGTTGTTTTTTTAAAAATCTTTTTGACCTGCCAAGATCTGCTTTGCAGTTCCTTTCAATTCCACACCATGTTTTCTCTCTTCCCAGCTCTTGACATGCCCACCCACCCTCTGGAATGTCTCTCCCATCACTAATACCTTTTGCAACCAAGATTAATGTCGGCACCACCTGTGTGTCTCTTACACATCCCTCCTGGATCAGAGACAGGGTGGAGGGGCAGTCCAGAGGGGAACGTACCCAACCATTTCAACGTTGCCAGCTGAAGAGGATGACCTGGCAATTCAGGCCTAAGTCGATATATTCTAACCAAGAAGGCCTACTGGCCAAAGCTTGACAGCCCTGTTACAGTTGACAACGTCCAACAAGTCTGGATTTTATGAGGAACGTTTTGTGGTTTGGAAACTGGTACCTTACTTGTGGCCCATTAGGCCAGCAACAGCAAAAAAAGAAAGAAAAAAAAAAGCACAGGAAAGGCATCATTTGATTTGTTTTCGGCATGCCACGGCTTCAATTTGGAGCAGATTTTTGGAAGCGCTTGCCAGACATCAAATTAAGTGCAACCCAGGGCTGAGAAGTCCTGTTGCCAGCATGCTGATTACTGGCATTCCCTTCTGTTTACTCAGCGAAGCGGGGAGGGCGGAGAATCGGCTTTGATTGTGGCACAGTGCAATGGGGCAGAGATTCGACCAAACCTTTGAGAAAACATCCCTCAAGATGGGAAAGAAACCCAGACCTTGCAGGAAAATACCTGGCTAAACAATGTGATTGCAAGCAAATGGTTAAGTGAGAGCAGAGCAGAGATATTCTGACTAGGATGATTCCTTCTCCAAGCCCAGAGCGTTACCTTGGCTGACAGTACGGACCCCAACGTCTTAGGAAGCACCATGCTGCCTGAGGTGCTTTTACTGCTGATGTTTGACTGGGGTGACCCTAAGGAAAGGAGGACAGGGCTCCTGTATCTTTTAACAGTTGTATAGAAGAGGGAATTTCAGCTGGTGTCATTTGTATGCATGCAGCACCTGGTGAAATTCCCTCTTCATCACCGCAGTTAAAGCTGCAGGAGCCCTGCCCTCTAGTATAGCTCCTGCAGCTTTAACGGTTGTGATGAAGAGGGGATTTCACCAGGTGCTGCATGCATACAAATGACAGTGGCTCAAATTCGCATTTCTGTACAACTATTAAAAGTTTCAGGAGTCCTGTCCTCTTTTTCATATGGTCACCCTACTATTGACCATGAGGATTTCTACATTCGAAGCATTTGCTCTATACTGAACCATTTAATGCTGTCATTCAATGACTCACCCATAATCCATATTTTGCTTAAAGAGCCCTATACAAACCTTCACACACAATGCACAAAAGTCTAAACAGAAGCCAGGGACGTGGTGCGGGCCTGGCTTACGTGAGCACCCACATCCCTCTACACCAGTGGTTCTCAACCTTTTTTTGCTCCATTCCCCCCTTTCACCATTGTTCAGAATATAATTCCCCCCTTCCCAAGATAGTCTAACTTAACACAAAGCATGGCCCCTTTTACATTCTCATTTCCCATGCTTTGCGTTGCCCCTTTAAATGGGAAGCTTGAAACTTCTAGTATTGCGAGGGAGGGAGGGAAAAGAGAGCAAAGGCCTGGCTTTTGCAGACAACATGACACTTTTCTGGGGATGTTTTTTAATAACGTGTAGGAAGACATAATCTACAGGACATCATACTTTGCTGAATAGTGGTCCCAATCCCCCCCCCGGAACCCTAAAATCCCCCCGGGGGGGAATTCCCCCCTTGTTGAGAACCCATGCTCTACACAGTTCAGCCCCACACACGAGCAGCTGTCAAATACTGGAGGTAGCACACAACCATCAGGGCTAGGAGCCATGGATAGCCTTTGCCTCCAGGAATTTATCCAACACCCCTTTTAAAGCCATCCAAATTGGTGGCCATCACTACATCGTGTGGTAGTGAGTTCCATAATTTAACTATGCGCTGTGTCAAGGTCCTTCCTTTTATTTGTCCTGAATCTCCCACCCATCAACTTCATGGGCTAATCACTATGAAGACATTGAAGACTGCAGCACAAAATTCTATACAGATATAGAAAATGGTTCTGACTATTTATTTCCATTATCCTCTGCGCTGTCCAGATCAACCTGATTAACCAAACCTTTTCAGGCACCTTGGTGGGTGGTTTTTTTGGTTTGGTTTGGTTTTGCGGTCCCTGCAAAACATATTAATTGCCAAATTTATTTCACTTCACACCTTGTAATGTTGTTAGTGCTGAGAGCAAGAGGCCAGAGTTTTGTTCTTATCACCTTTCAAGTACCTGCAGGAAGAATTCTGTCTCTCTGCTCTAAGCAATGTGCAAAATGTATTTGTGGATGTGGAGGAATGCCACCACTGGAACCGGATGGCTCACTGTAGCGCTGCGGGGAATTTAATATACCATCGTGGGAGGATAAAATCAAGCAAATCAAGCATTAAGTATGCTCACCCCCTGGGCGTTCAAAATTAAGTATGCTCACCCTCTGGGCGTTCAAAATTAAACCTGCCTTTGCAGGTATCCCTTCCTAAAGGGCTGGCATTTTAGAAAAATGAAATCTGCCAGTCAAACTTATGAGGGCACAAAAGGGATCTAGAGGAGGAAAGCGAGTGATGGGCGCCCGCGTTTCCCAGCAGTGGACTGGTTGCAAAACCGTTACAAACGATAAAAGGTGATGAGGCATTGGAGCCAAGTTTTTTAAAACTAATCTGTATGCTATTAAACACAATATTATTTTTAATAGTTTTTATTCTTTTCAATACTTAAACGTACATCAATACAATAACAAAAAAAACTAACATAATACATAAATGTTGAGTAACCTTAATAGCATATTTTCTAATTAACATGTTAACATAATCATACTTAACATAAAAGTGCACACACACACACACTGGGATCTATTCCTGTTTCCAAAATCTCATTGTTTCTTTTGGAGGTGGTTTCCCACTCCCCTTAGATAAAACATATTCTAGGAACTGTTTCCATATTCCCTCGAAATCATTCGTTTCTATTATTCCTCTTCTCACTTTTATATTACATGTTAATTTATCATTAATAGCAATGTTCCATATCTCTTTATACCAATCTTCTATATGGTAATCCCCTTGAACCTTCCAGTTCCTAGATATCGTTAACCTTGCTGCCATCAGCAAATTCGTTATCAATTCTTAAACACAATAAACTGACATGTGTATCAGATACTTGGGTGCAAATTTGCAAATCGCTATTTTGGAACAAAGCCATATGTTTTGTGTTTGAATTTGATACCTCCTTTGTCCCTGTACCAATATGGCCTTGCCCAAGGCAATGACTGAAACCTGGCGTTGACTGTTAAAATATATCGGCCTGAGTTAGATGTAATAGTAAACCATGGTTTCCTGCTACAGAGATTACCCTGCACGAAACTTATGCTTTCATGGTTTCCCTCCCTTTTCCTCCTGTTTCCCAACCACAAGGAGGAACTTTTGCTTCTGAGTTTGAACAAACCACAATTTCCCATGACATTGGAACTGAAGTAACTGAGGTTTGTTTAAACTCTGCTTAAAGCGCACAATCCTATGCATGTTTAGACGGAAAAACAGAAATGCTAGACAGGGCATGCTGGGAGTTGTCTAAACAAGCATAGGATCGTGCTGTTAGTGAACAAACTAGGATCTACAACCATGTTTAGATCCTGGCTTGTTTTCATTAACTGCAGGAGCTATACTAGAGTGACTAAATACAAAAGGAGGCAGGGCTCCTGCAGCTTTAACTGTTGTGTTGAAGAGGGGATTTCACCAGGTGCTTCATGCATACAAATGACACCTGCTGAAATTCCCTTTTCTATACAACTGTTAAAGATACAGGAGCCCTGTCCTCTTTTCCATATGGTCACCCTAGTGGATATGTGCCTCTAAAACACAGTTTTCCTGCTGCATTCAAGTGTTGAAACTGTAATAAAAAAAATCTTTCTCAGTTGATGTAAACCAGGGGTGGGCAAATTCGGCCTCTCAGCATGTTTTGACCTACAATTCCCATAATCCTACATTATTCTGTCTAGGGGTAACGGGACTTGTTGGCAAAAAATGTCTGGAGGTCTAAAGACTCACGCGTAATGTAGACCAACAACAAGGCCCAACGGCCTGGCCAGAACCATGGTGTGACCTGAAGGTGCAGCCTTGACTTTTTCCCAGAATCCCTTGCAACAAGCAGGCATCCTATGATGGTCATGAAAGTTCATTTTGTTTTGTTTTTTAAAAGGCAAATCAATGTTTCCTTGAAGCTAGAAAGCTACTGCTTTAATTGGGCAGTGTATGTGGTTTCACTACAATGAAGTTTTTTTTAGTATGTTTCTAATTTCACTTCAAGAGATTCTTAAGATTTTGTTTCTTTTAGGACTGGGAGAAAGGAAGGTGAACTGCGTGTTTGATTTTCCAAATGCAGCCATATGCATGTGTTTAGAAAGGAAATCCTTCTGATACTATCTCCCCCTCCAAAATTGAAACCTACCTTTTGCTCTCTTTCTAGCAGCATATTTATAACCTCGGACCTCTGTTCGCAATTCAAGAATGTATTATTGTTATTATTTTTAAAAAGCCAACAAACAAAACCATTGTATGGAACAATGGCTTTAAAAATAGTGATTAATGAAGTAACGAGGCAGAGAACAGCTGCGCTATCAAGCGAGAAAGAAAAGGGTTATCTAACCGTTACATCGAAAGAAACGTGGGCTGGTGGCAATTTACCGGCATCATGTTTGAGGCGCAATGGATGGGTTTTATTTCGTATTCTGGGCCTTGGGCCGACCGTGCATTATGTCGGGTTCTGACTTCCCAAAGACCAGGCCCAATTCACAGGAAAACCCTAATACAGCCCTAATAAAGATCCACAGATAACAGTTCAAAATATAAGACTTAGACCAGGTTCATTTCATGAGCACCAGAACAAGAGTTGGCAGCTCTCGGGGAAAGCAGGGGGCTGCCTGTGGAATATCTGGGGATCCCTCCAGGGTCACTGGAGTATCCTGGATTATGGTGGCAGTGGCTGTTCGCACTGGGAAGCTGGCGATCACGCCAAGGAGTGGGTGGTTGTGGCGAATGCAAGTACACATGTGCCCTCCATTTGTGAGCCCTTTTGTAAGTGCATGCTGGGAGTTGTAGGCTGTACAAGGACCTATGGCTGCTGTGCAAGGAAATGGTGGATCCATCAGTGTGGTGTAGTGGTTAAAGTGTTGGACTGGGAGTCGGGAGATCCGGGTTCTAGTCCCCACTCAGCCACTGGGTGACTTTGGGCCAGTCACGGACTCTCCGCCCAACCTACCTCACAGGGTTGTTGTTGTGAGGATAAAATAGAGAGCAGGGGGATTATGTATGCCGCCTCGGGTTCCTTGGAAGAAAAAAACAAGGTGGGATATAAAAGCAATAATAGATAAAATAAATAAATAAAGTGGGGGATCTGCCATAAAACGGCCTCCATGATTCAGATTTCTGAATCCGAGGCCCGAGTCTTGCACAGCCCTAGTTCGGAGAATCCAAGACAGAGTGGGGCAGCTTTGCAGGTAATCTAAGCCTTGTTTTGTCTACTGCTAAAGGCTTTGGCTTAAATACGAGAGAGTGGACATCAGCATCGGACATTCGATCCTAGCAAGGATACTTGCCTCGTAGGCGATTCCTGGATCACAGGACACCTCTGCTCCACCCTCTTTAACTGACGACACAGTAAAGGAGGCAAACCTGAAGCACCCTCTCCTCCAGAGACCTGGGGCAAGGCCTCACACATTACTAGAGTGGGGTGGGAGATACTTCATTGTGGAGACTTCCCATATAGGAATGTGTGACATTGGGAATTCCATTCTGTTGAAGCCTGATAGAATTTCTCAGTATTTCTGTTCTGATAAGCGGTGGCAAACTCGTCAATGTCTCCTTCAACAGCGATGCTAGTGGAAATTCTTCCTAATGTGAAATCAAAATACCCCTTGTCTTGTAATTTGAATCCTGGGTCCAGGTCCTTTCCCCACAAGACTTGATCTCCAATCCTCTCTCCACTTTTGTCTTCCTTAGGTTGTTCCCATGTGTCAATGTCCTCCCTACAATGTGGCATCCAGAACTCATCAATGTCTCCTTCAACAGCGATGCTAGTGGAAAGGAACCATGTCATTAGACTAACTTGTGCAGATAGTAGTAAAACTCTCTGGGACTAAATTATGAGGAAATGACTCCCTGGCTGGTTGTTAAAGATTAATTTTATGATTGTTGTGATCTTGAGCAATGTGGTCTAGGGCGAGGGTGGACAGAAAGTAGATCTCCAGATTCTTTGGACTTCAATTCCCAGCATTCCTGGCCATTGGCCATGCTGGCAGGGCCTTCTGGAAGTTGAAGTCCAAATCATCTAGAGATCTTTGTGCTGCCCACACCTTCATGCATGGCTTCAGGAACACTTGAAAGCCAGGCGCATAACTCCTCCTCACCCAGGAGGAGAGCTGCAATTCAATGGAGAAGGACCTTCACAACTGACCCTGCCTACATGGGTCAGGCTTTCAAATTACCTTGGCGATCTGGGACTAAGCTACCTGTGATCACTGATGAAGAGGCCTTCTGTCTTTTCTCTGCCACTTTGCAGTCTAGAAGCATCGGGCTTCCGCAGCTGTTCTGCACCTTCCCCACTGTTCAAACCGTGTTTTGTTTAACGCGTTGCACTTTCTCCCGTTTGCTCAGGTCGGCTGTTATTTGAAGACCCCCAAGTTTCCCATTTGGCTGGTGTGCAGCGAAAGTCATTTCAGTGTGCTCTTCTGCTTGAAGAAGGATTTACTTGGGGACTGGAAAATGGAGCGGCAGTTTGACCTATATTACTACGACGGCTTAGCCAATCAGCAGGAGGAGATCCGTCTAACAATTGGTACGGAGGCAAACATTTTTCAAGGGATGGGACTGTGGAAGCCTTTGTCCCAAGGGTGTTGGGCATGCCATTGGGGAAATGCATTTCGTGGAAAGTCTTTGGGTGCCTTCAGGCGTCACATTCCTGAACCTCCAAACCATTTTTGTGCACCACGATTGTGCACTCAATCCTGCCTCCTATGCTCTGCTTCATAGAACTACACAGGTTTGATCAAATCACAATTTGCTATTGCATCTGAATTGGCAACCTGTGGTTTGAGTGAGCCTTCCGAACAAGAATGGATGATACCCAGGTTTTCCCAATTCTAGCTTGGAAGTCTTGCTGAAACCGCAGTTTCCAGTTCAGACCTAACAACAAACCATAGTTCGATCAAACCAGGGGCGTTCCATTAAGGAGAGAGCGTGAGGGCAACAGGGACGGGGGAAAGAATGCACAGAGCACAGAATTGGTCACTAAATTTCCAAACCATGAACTGGAACATTAGGAAATAGGGTCTGAATGCAGTTCTAGAGTTAACAGAAATGCCATGGGATAGTAACAATTCCTGACATTTGGAAAACAAGTTGATAATGGTGGTCTCTCTCTCTCTCTCTCTCTCTCTCTCTCTCTCTCTCTCTCTCTCTCTCTCTCCTTCTCTCTCCCTCTCTCTGTCTCTCTCTCTCCCTCTCTCCCCCTTTTCTCTCTCTCTCCCTCTCTCCCCCTTCTCTCTCTCTCCCCCTTCTTTCTCTCTCTCTCTCCCCCTTCTCTCTCTCTCTCTCTCTCTCTCTCCCCCGTCTCTCTTTGCTGTTGCCCGTTCAATACATTTTCCCCATGGATTTAGGCAGTTTTACAGCATGGCAATCCCCAACCAATTGCTGCACTCAATTCTGGTTATGTTTCGGACTTTTGCAACACTGGTGTCAGCTCTGGATTCTTTCCTAAGCTCCTCCACAATTACCCTTCTACTCTCATGTTTTCCTAGGGGTTGGATGACTCATTCTATTGCTGGTCCATGTCACTTTTGCCTACGTACACTCCTAAATCCATTCTGCCTCTTTCCTCATTAATTTGCAGGATTTCCCCCCATCTGCATAAAGACACAAAGATAAATATGCTTTTTTAAGAAAAACTTTTTAAGTTTCCAAAACAAAATCAACACACAGAGAGAGAAAAAACTTCATTAAATATTTATTTTTTGAACTTACATTCTCTCAAAATCCACATTTCTAATGAAATATTGTCTGTCTGTCTGTTATAGATTTGTAAACTGCCCAGACAACTTCAGGTAGTGGGTGGTATAATAAAAAAATAAATATTCGTAAGCCACATTTTAGGACCATGCCCACAGAAGACAGCTCACATAATACTTAATAAACCATTATATAATGAATGCGCAAATATCATATTCCTCAAGCAACCTTGAGCCTTAACTTTCTGAGCTTTCTTAATTTATTCTGTGGGAGCCAGTGTGGTATAGTGGCTAAAATGTTGGACTGGGAGTCGGGAGATCTGGGTTCTAGTCCCCACTCGTCCCTGGAAGCTCACTGGGTGACTTTGGGTCAGTCACAGACTCTCAGCCCAGCCTACCTCACAGGGTTGTTGTTCTGAGGATAAAAATGTAGAGGAGGAGGATTATGTATGCCGCCTTGGGTTCTTTGGAGGAAAAAAGGCAGGATATAAATGCAATAATAAATAAATGAACAGAAATGCTTCCAAAATTCTCATTTCAATTTCAACCTGGATTTTGGAGTTCCAAGTTACCTAACCTTCTTCTAAAGGAGAGCTGATCCATGAGGAATCCTCCGTTGTTGCCTTTTTAACTGCCAGATTTTGCCCCGAGCCTCGTGCCTGCATTGCCATAGCCTTCACCTGCAGTTCCTTTATGCCTTTCTCCCACTCTCACCCACCAATGACCATCATGTGTCCATTGATAAAGCACAGCCAAGAGTAACTTTGATGGGATCGTATCCATAACTGTATTGAGATTCTTTTTGTGTGACGTTTTGCTGACGCTCACGTGTAATTGGGTGCGTTGCAAAAAGAAAAGAAAAAGAAGAAGCAAAAATGGGATTCGCTGGAATTCAACAGATTGAAGACTCCTGTCCTACAAGCGATGGCAAATGTAGGGCTGAATCTACACAGAGCACTGAAGGCGCTCGCATGTGCCCCCAGTGCGCCCCCAAAGCGATGGTGTAGATGCTGCCCTGGAAGAGACGGAGGAAGAGGCGGAGGAGGAGGCGGCTGGGGAATCCGGCCGCGTCCTTGCCGCCGCCGCCCACCTACCTCCTCGCCGGCCGGGTCGGAGAGCTTGGCGGAAGAAGGCGGGGTGGAGAGTGGAAGAAGCTCTCCGACCCGGCTGGCTCTTTCGCCGGCAGCAGGAGGCTGGCGGGGAGGTGGGGCAAGGACGCGGCCGGATTCCCCAGCCGCCGCCTCCTCCGCCTCTTCCTCCGTCTCTTCGAGGGCAGCATCTACACCATCGCTTTGGGGGCGCACTGGGGGCGCATGCAAATGCCTTCAGTGCTCTGTGTAGATTTGCCCTAGGTTGCCCTTTAGATGCCATTGAACGTATTCCCTTTTTCTTTCTCACCTGCACTCATCAGTTGTAGCACCTGTAAGGCTCAAACGCCCCCAGTACTTTCTTGGGCCTCCTGCACGTACTGCCCTTTGAACTGTGGAAACTCTTGCTTCTGCTGCACACCCACGTGTCTAACCATGCTGTTCCTTCCAGCCTCCGAGCGCTGTGAAGCTGAGAACTGCTATTCATGCTGCAGGATGCAAGGGAGAAAGCGTGGGCGTCGTGAAACGGAGAGCTGTCATTCAAATGGGGGGGGTAGAGTTAGGGGGCGGGAGAGTGGAATTTGGTGCTGAGTTCTGGCATTCTCTTCCGCTGTCTTCTGCTCTGTTCTGATTTCCGGCAGCGTTCAGCCCAGAACTGTGCCCTGTCGACCGCTCCCTTCCCCTGTGTCACCAGAAGGTAGCTGGAATTGCACGCTTTCCTGGGAGTAAGCACCATTGTATTCAATGGGACTTACTTCTGAGTAAGCATCGGGAATGGGCAAATCTGTCCAGTTTGCTTTTTCCTGCATTTGAATATTTTAAATCTCAAGTTCTTTCTCTGTCAAATCTGGAAGAAAAAAAAACCTTGCGAATTTTTGGAAATTTCATATCAGAAATAACTGGGACAAAATTCTCATTTATTTATTTATTTATTATGACATTTATATGCCACCTTTTTTCTTCTAAGGAACTCAAAGCAGCATCCATAATCCTCCACGTTTTATCCTCACAACAACAACCCTGTGTGGTAGGCTGGGCTGAGAGTCTGTGTCTGCCCCAAAGTCACCCAGTGAGCTTCCATGGCCGAGTGGGGACTAGAACCCGGATCTCCCGACTCCCAGTCCAACATTTTAGCCACTACACCATGCTGGCTCTTATCCATCATCTGCATTGGCCAAATGTAATAGCTACAGCTATTCACAGCTTGGAGAGGACCATGATGTCCCTTCTTCCAGGTAGCTATTAAAGATGAGGAGCTCATCAGAAAAAAAGAGGTGGCAACCCTAATTCAGCACTAACGTGTTTGAATACACAGAAATTCAAACCCAGACTTTAAGAGCAAAGCACTCAAAGCCCTGGGTTGCGATGGACAAATCTGTCATTTTTAGTTTCTCCAACATCTGGATTTTTTTAAAAAAATATGAAATTTGTTTTCTAGATATGGAGAACTTTGCAAACTTTGGTAAATTCTGATTAAAACTGAACTGAACTAAACTTCTCACCCGTCCCTAGTAAACATCCATAGGCTTGTGCTGTCAGGAAGTATTACATGTAGGGAAGGTTGTGGTATTCAATGGAAATTCCAATACATATCGGAACAGGCCAGCTGAAGAACACAGCAGAAGGTCCCAGTTTTGGCCTCCAGCTTTTCCAAGTAGGTCTGGAAAAGCTTCTGCCTGAAACCTTGGAAAGCCGTTGCTGCCAGTTAGTGTCGACAGCACTAGCCTGTAGATGGACACATGGTCTAACTCAGAGTAAGACAGCTTCCTATATTCCTATGACCTGAACCACTCCTGGTTTCATCCAGCATGATAGATGTGAATAGATCCATGTGGATGATGATGGTAATGATGATTAGCATATATACATATCTGTCTCTCATTGGAAACACATCAGGGGTCTGGAAACAAAGCCCTATGAAGAGAGACAGGACACGGAATAACGGGCTCAAGTTAAAGGAAGCCAGATTCCAGCTGGACATCAGGAAAAACTTCCTGACTGTTAGAGCAGTACGACAATGGAACCAGTTACCTAGGGAGGTCGTGGGCTCTCCCACACTGGAGGCCTTCAAGAGGCAGCTGGACAAGCATCTGTCAGGGATGCTTTAGGGTGGATTCCTGCACTGAGCAGGGGGTTGGACTTGATGGCCTTGTAGGCCCCTTCCAACTCTGCTATTCTATGATTCTATGATCCAAAAGCCTGATGGTGCATGCCTGACTTGATCCTGCAGATACGTCACAGCCATATGCCGAAGACAAAGAAAATGACCTCATTCCTCCCCTTGAACACTGCATTCGGACCAAGTAAGTGCAATGCGTTGTGGGTGATGGAGGCGGGGCTCTCTCCTCCCCCGCCCCCATCAGAATAAGTTTCTTCTGTACAAGGATCAGACTGCTTTTGTGTGATGAATACACATGTAGAGCGCAATCCTGCTGATTGCGTCCTTGATGCTCGGAAGCGTCCGAACTCGGAGGTGTCCATGATTCCTATGCCCTGCTGGTCTGAAGCCAGCAGGGCAAGAAGAATGACCGGGGCCCATCTTCACCTTGCTGCCCTCTGTCTTTGGCGATTTTTGCTAGACGGGCTTTTCAGTCCATCTAACGAGGGCACTTTGGAGGGAAGGAGGCTGGCAGAAGCTCAAGATATGTCCTGTCCTGGCCTCTTTGGTCTCCTCCTCTCCCCACCCACCAGAAGGCCCTCTTTCCACCTCCTCCAAGGTCGCTTCTTCAACCTCAGAGGACAGCCAGAGCTGTTCTTTCCATGCCTCCTGCAAGGGATCGGGGGAGCCGGGGGTTGGATTACTGACTTCCCCTTCCGAGGTCGGTGTTTTCTCCATCTTCGGATTGGGGGGGTTCAAGCAATCCAACAGCTCCTGGGATGCTTAATGTCCTTTAAAGTGGAATTCCACAAATTTGCATGAAGCACAAGCACAGTCGTGCTGGCATGGAAAGTAATTGGGTCTCAGTCTAGGGTGACCCTGTGGAAAGGAGGACGGGGCCCCTGTATCTTTAACAGTTGTATTGAAATGGGAATTTCAGCGGGTGTCATTTGTATGCATGCAGCACCTGATGAAATTCCCCTTTCATCACAACAGTGAAAGCTGCAGGAGCCCTGCCCTCTTTTGTATCTGGTCACTCTAGCATAGCTCCTGCAGCTTTCACTGTTGTGATGAAGAGGGGGTTTCACCAGGTGCTGCATGCCTACAAGTGACACCCGCTGAAATCTATACTTCTGTTAAAGAATCAGGAGCCCTATCCTCTTTTCCATCTGGTCACCCTATCCCTTGACTCTCGTGACCACTTCATACAGAAGCTGAGTAGCAAGGGAAGCCACTCTACTTGTCTGTCTCATCATCGTCCCCCAAGAAGCTCAAGTTGTCATTCGTGGAGGTTCTGAGAAATCGGTTTGGCTAGGAGAAGGTGTGGCTGGCCATGGTGAATTTGAGTTTAGGTTTATGTAGGGTTTGAATGTAGGTTTGAATGTAGGTTTATTTGAATATAGGTTGAATGTAGCAATAAGAGCTTCATTGTTAAGTGTGAATTTGAATGTAGGTCTCCCTAGCCCACATCTAACATTGTATCCCCTACACCACACTGCCCCTTTCTTGGTCATCAGAGCATAAGCACATCATAAGAGCCCTGCTGGAATAGACCTAAGTTCCATCTAGTCCAGGGTCTGGCTTTTTCGGTAGACCAATCCAATATCTGGGAGAATCTCCCCATCAGGGCATAAAGATATTTACCCCTTCCTGCTGGTACTCCTCCAGCAACTGGTATTCAGTGGCAAACTGCCTTTGAGCAGACAAGTGCCATTTATCTATGACTAGCAAACTTTGTCCTGGTTTGCATGTCAGAACAACCCAGTTTTTTTAAAAAATAAATAAATCCTGAGATGTTGTGAACTGAGCAGGAACAAGAAAGTGGGATGGTTCCCACTGCCTGATTGCTCCCACTGCAAGCAGGATTCTCAGACGGAAGGGCCTCCAAAGAAGAAGTGTTTCATCCCAAAGAATTGTCTAAGTTTAATTGCCACACCTTGTGGCAGTGAGTTCCATAAGTTGACAATGCGCTGCTGTGTGAAGAAGTCCTTCCTTTTGTCTGTCCTACATCTCCTGGCAATCAGTTCCATTGGATGACCCTTGAATTTTAGGATTTATGATTGGGAGAAAAATGTCTCTCCATCCCTTTTCTCTAGACCATCAAGAAAAGCACTTCAAACGTTACATGAAACTAAATCTTTTAAAGACACACGGCCGCTTTTGTCCATTAAAAAGGTTACAGTCCTTTTTCATGAATGCAGGCTAGAGTTCTCTTATGTTTACTATCTCTGGTTCCTGGTTCATTCCCACTGGCTTGGATGCAGCCTTTTCTAATCCGTTTCCTTACTAAGGGCCTTGCTAGACCTACCTGATAATCCGTCTGGGAGGCGGGGCGACGGCGCGCTACAGCTAGCGCGCGCCGTCACCCTTTTCCAGACGTCAGCACGCGACGGGGCAAGGGAAAGCCCCGTCGTGCGCTCCGTGTTTTCCCCCCTTAAAGGGCCATGTGCGCAGCAGCGCACCACTGAAAAGGTAAGTACTTTTTTAAAAAAATTAAGGGTCCCCACTCCCCCTGCCCCTGATTCCCCCCCACAATGCCTGATGCCCCCCTGCCCACTCGCTCGCCCGTCCTCCCCTGTCCCCCGTCCTTCTTTCCCCCTCTCCCTGATGCCCGTGCCCGTCCTTCTTTCCCCCCCTCCTGCTGGGTCCGGCCTTTCCCCCGGCCCCTATCTCTCCCCCGCCCTGTAATTCCCCCCCCCGGCCCGAGCACTGTGCCCAGTCCATGGCTTCTCCCAGCTACTCGCGAGTAAGCGAGCAGCCGGGAAAAGCCATGGACCCTGCTAGACCTTCCGCAGCCCGCTGCGGAAAAACCGGGCCATAAACGAATCTGCTTATGCCAGTTCAAGCGAAGTCTTAACCTGGCCTGACCCCGGAATCCCTTGTGCGTCATCTGGATGCACAGGAGGTTGACCAGACCTCACACCGCGCTAAGGCCTAGTCTAGCAACGGCCTAAGCCTTCTGTAAACCGCACAGAGAGCTTCGGCTATGGGGCGGTATATAAATGCAATATATAAATAAATAAACCTGATCCTGCCTCTTGCCCAAAGGTGATCTTTCTTGCCCACCTCCCCAAACCCAATCCTGTGATAGCTGTGTGAGCCACTGCCTTGAATTGGATATTGCTCTGTTGTCAGATTTACTTGGGAAGCGATGCCGGATTTTGACCGAAATTGCAAAAGGCAGAAACTGCAAACAGCAGCTTTCCACATCCCGTCTTCTTGTCTTTGACAATGCCAGCTAAATTGCACCCTGCTTAGCGAAAGACATTATGTTTTGCCTACATGCAAGGCTGTTTCAACCGCCATTAAAGCCTTTGTTTGAACATCACAATCTGCTTTGTCGCTAATAATCCTGCCTGATTGTTTTTCCCTTCTTCCCACTCTGCCATTTCCAGAAGACAATGTTTGAGAGGCTTGTTGCTTGCAGCGCAAACATTTATTTATGTATTTGTGCTGTTACAGTCGCTTGTCAAATAGGCTTGGTTGGTTTTTTTATCACTTTAAAAGCCTGCAAGGTTATAGCAAGATGCCTTGGGGGGTGGGGGTGGATGAATGTTTGTAACACAGGCAGTTATGTTTCCCCTTTAGAGTCAATGAAGCACTATTATGTGCTACATAATCCAAATCTATATTCAAAGATAAACCATCGAATCACAGAACCATAGAATAGTAGAGCTGGAAGGGGGCCTATAAGGCCATCTAGTCCAACCCCCTACTCAATGCAGGAATCCACCTTAAAGCATCCCTGACAGATGGTTGTCCAGCTGCCTCTTGAAGGCCTCCAGTGTGGGAGAGACCACCACCTCCCTAGGTCATTAATTCCATTGTTGTACTGCTCTAACAGTCAGGAAGTTTTTCCTGATGTCCAGCTGGAATCTGGCTTCCTTTAACTTGAGCCCGTTATTCCGTGTCCTGCACTTTGGGAGGATCGAGAAGGGATCCTGGCCCTTGTCTGTGTGACAAGCTTTCAAGTATGTCCTTCCCTTCCCTTCCTCATAAGCGACACTTTTACTTGGACGGCATGGCAGCCAGACATTAAACAGATGCAGCACGGAAATGAAGGCAACAGGGAAGGCTTCACCTAAGGAATGTTTTCATACCAGTTGTAGCTGTGAACAATACTGGAGCCATCCTCCACTGAGTAACTGTGCAAGCAAATCTTTGCATGGCATCTGTTCCCCAGTACTTCACTAAACATGTCAGGGGAGAGACCTGAATAGAAATTCATAAATACTTTCTTCTCCATCTCAATTCCCTAGGTTACACTTAGCCTAGAAAATTGCCTTATGTCTGGACAGACTGTTTCCCATCAAACTCAATATCACCTACTCTGGCTAGTGGGGACGTTCCATCATCTCAGGCCTTTCCTCTCTATCTGATTGTTTTTAACTGGAGATGCCAGGGTT